>NC_083569.1:34957148-35262148 GCF_027579695.1 Neoarius graeffei
AAATAGTGGAGCAATATCAGAAAGGAGTTTGACAGTGTAAAATTGCAAAGAGTTTGAACATATCATGAGCTACAGTGCATAATATCGTCAAAAGATTCAGAGAATCTGGAAGAATCTCTGTGCGTAAGGGTCAAGGCCGGAAAACCATACTGGGTGCCCGTGATCTTCGGACCCTTAGACGGCACTGCATCACATACAGGCATGATTCTGTATTGGAAATCACAAAATGGGCTCAGGAATATTTCCAGAGAACATTATCTGTGAACACAATTCACCGTGTCATCCGCCATTGCCAGCTAAAACTCTATAGTTCAAACAAGAAGCTGTATCTAAACATGATCCAGAAGCGCAGACATCTTCTCTGGGCCAAGGCTCATTTAAAATGGACTGTGGCAAAGTGGAAAACTGTTCTGTGGTCAGACGAATCAAAATTTGTGCTTTATGGAAATCAGGGATGCCATGTCATTCAGACTAAAGAGGAGAAGGATGACCCAAGTTGTTATCAGTGCTCAGTTCAGAAGCTTGCATCTCTGATGGTATGGGGTTGCATTAGTGCGTGTGGCATGGGCAGCTTACACATCTGGAAAGACACCATCAATGCTGAAAGGTATATCCAGGTTCTAGAGCAACATATGCTCCCATCCAGATGACATCTCTTTCAGGGAAGACCTTGCATTTTCCAACATGACAATGCCAAACCACATACTGCATCAATTACAGCATCATGGCTGCGTAGAAGAAGGGTCCGGGTACTGAACTGGCCAGCCTGCAGTCCAGATCTTTCACCCATAGAAAACGTTTGGCGCATCATAAAACAGAAGATACGACAAAAAAAGACCTAAGACAGTTGAGCAACTAGAATCATACATTAGACAAGAATGGGTTAACATTCCTATCCCTAAACTTGAGTAACTTGTCTCCTCAGTCCCCAGATGTTTACAGACTGTTGTAAAGAGAAAAGGGGATGTCACATGAATATATTACATTCATTATGTCTTCTTCTTAAATCAAAATAATTAGTTTTTCTTTTGTTTCAGACATGTAAAAGCTTTTTTACCTTTACCTGACATGTTTCAACGGTGTAACTTCCGTCTTCATCAGAGGGTCACCCGGATGTTGGTGTGTGACGTGCCTTTATAATCAGCTGATGTTGTGGAGGCGTGACCTCCCTGCCAATATTGACAGGTCGGTCACGCCTCCCGCTGTCAGTGTTGCCCCCTCAGGATGGCGCTCCAGGTGTGGGAGAGCATGTACGCCCCCTCATCCCTGTTTATTGTTCTTGGGCTACGCTTTCTGATTTCTATTGACTCCTTGATCCAACGATGGTATCTGTTGTTCTCTTGCTGTATGATCTGAGCATTGTCCCAGTCCATTATATGATTTTCCCTTCTGCAGTGGTCTGTTATTGCTGATTTCAGGTTCTCTTGCATAGCTTTTTCTTTTATTGCTCTTGTTTGTCTCTGTTCTGTTTCTTTTTCACATTCTTTTTTATGTTCCTTTTTTCGTATGCTAAAACTCCTTCCTGTCTCCCCAATGTAGGTTTTATTGCATGACAGGCATGGTATTTCATATATGACATTACATTTACTGTTTTGGTCGATTTTGTCCTTAGGGTGAACTAGTAGCTGTCGTAGTTTGGTGTGTGGTTTCACGGGTGTTTGTATGTTGTGTTTTTTCATGGCTCTTTGGATTTGTTCTGTGACTTCTCTGACATACGGTAGAGTCACTACTGCTTTACTTTCCTGTTTTTGGGTTGTCTGTTTTCTTCCTTTTTCCTGCGTCTTTTCTTTTGTTTTCACTTGTTGTGTGCCTTTGTGTATGGCCCATGGTGGATATTGACATGTGATCAGAGCTTGCCGTATGTGTTGTTCTTCTGTTGCACGTTCTGTGGGGTCGGTTATGATTGATGCACGTTCGTAGAGTGTTCTGACAACTGACAGTTTGTGTGCGATGGGGTGTTCGGACGTCCAGAGCAGATATTGATCAGTGTGTGTCGGTTTTCTGTAGATTGTTATTTTGATGTCTCCGTCGTCTGTGTGGTGAATTTTTATGTCCAAAAACGCTATTGATTTTTCTGTTTCCTCTTCGTGCGTGAATTTTATGTTGCCGGTGTCGTCTATAGAGTTGAGATGATCTGTCAATTGTTGGGTGTGTCCGACTTTCACTTTCTCCAGGATGTCATCTACATACCTCCTCCATAATGTGGGCCTGCATTCTTCTGGGGCAGATGTAATAGCCTCTCTTTCAAGGTGTTCCATGAAGAAGCCGCACATTATGGCGGAGAGTGGGTCCCCCATCGCAAACCCCTCCTTCTGCCTGTATATTGTTCCGCGGAACTGGAAGTATGTGGATGTGGCAATGAAACTGAGCAGTTGACTGATGTCTTCTACTGATAACTGTGTACGTTTCTTGAGAGTCTTGTCTGTCTTGAGGCGCTGTCGTACGATTCTCAGTGTAGCTTCCACCGGTGTTTTTGTGAATAGGGAGACAACGTCGTGTGATATTAATATTTCATCCTTTTCCACTTTTATCTTGCTGAGTTGTTCTGCTAGTTGTTTTGAATTTTTGCAGTGTTGTTCTGTTTGGCCCAGTAGTGGTTTGATTATCTCCGCAAGCGCTTTAGACAGGTTGTAAGTGATTGATCCGATGCTGTCCACAATTGGACGTAACGGTGCTCCTGGTTTATGTATTTTTGGTGTGCCATAGATCCGGGGGGTTATGCTGGCTGTGGGTATTAAATTGTTGTATGTCTGTTTATCAATTTTGTTGGCTTCCAATAAAGGCTTCAGTAAAGCTTTTAGTTTTTTCTTCTTGTCCTCTGTGGGGTCTTTCTTGAGGATCTCATATGTGGTGGTGTCTGCCAACATACTGTTCATTTGGTTTTCATATTGTGCTGTATCCATTATGACTATTGTTCTGCCTTTGTCTGCGGGTAATATCATGATGTCCACAACATCAGCTGATTATAAAGGCACGTCACACACCAACATCCGGGTGACCCTCTGATGAAGACGGAAGTTACACCGTCGAAACATGTCAGGTAAAGGTAAAAAAGCTTTTACATGTCTGGGATGTCACATGGCCTTGTCCCAACTTTTTTGAGATGTGTTGTTGTCATCAAATTTAAAATCACCTAATTTTTCTCTTTAAATGATACGTTTTCTCAGTTTAAACATTTGATATGTCATCTATGTTCTTTTCTGAATAAAATATGGAATTTTGAAACTTCCACATAATTGCATTCCGTTTTTATTTACAATTTGTACTTTGTCCCAACTTTTTTGGAATCAGGGTTGTATATATATTAACCTCTCAGACTCCCAGATTTAGACCCAGAGAGATAGATATTACATTTGCAAGATGGAGAGATAAAGGAATAACTGCTGTATGCACACTTCTAGAGGGAAAAACATTCAAAACTTTTGAAAGACTAAACAGACAATTTGGTTTAGAGAATGGGGACCTGTTCAGATATCTACAGCTGAGACATTTCTATGATACAGAAATTAAAAAAGGACTTTCAGTTGGAGGTAATGAGTTGATTGATGTGTTGACAGCTGCATACAAACATACCCCTGAAAAAAATTGCCTCTAAACTCTATAGGAGTTTACAAAAGCAAAATGGTATAAATTCAATGTCTGTTAAATCAAAATGGGAACAGGAAATGAACATTCAGTTGTCAGAGAGTGCTTGGCATTCCATATGTAAAACACAACAATCTTCCATTAGCTCTAAAAGATGGAGGGAATTTGGATGGAAAAATCTTCATTTGATTTTTTTTATTACACCTCACATTAAAACTAAACAATTAGGAGTGCAGCAGCAATGCTGGAGACAATGTGGGCGCATTATTGCCAATCATTCACATATGTTTTGGTCATGTACAAAAGTGCAACCATTTTGGGACAAAGTTCTTCAAATTCTTCACGATTCCCAAGGACCCCAGGATTGTGCTCTTGGGATTGATACCTGGTGCCATGTTTCAAACCAAGGACATCTATCGCTTCAAAATTTTGATACTTGCATTCCAAAAGACAGTTAAAAGGAACTGACTGAAATGTGATCCTCCAAGTCCAGATCAGTGGCGGGACATCGTAGAAGAAGTACACTCCATGGAAAACCTGACTCATTCTTCAAGAACTAAAGCAGGGTCCCATACAAAACTCTGGTCTAAATGGACTGTGTACAAGATAAAGGATGGGTCAAGTTCTCAGCTGTTATGAAATCAGATTAATATGACTGTGAAGCGTGTAGTGCCCGTTTCAATTGTGTGTTGTGTCAAGTGTATGCGTTTTTGTTTTTTCTTTTCGGATGTGGTGTTTGTCTTGTTCGTACACGTTAACTGAGAAATTAATAAATAACGATTTTTTTCAAAATTAACAGAACATTTTCCAATTTTGAAACACTGAAAACAAGTAAATATTCAATATCTTGAATATTTAATATTCAAGATTCTGCACTATTTCTAGGTCCCTATTTCAATGTAAGCAAAAGTGTGATATTGACCATGTTAACTGCTTTGTACAAAAGGTCAGGTTTTCTTCATGTCTAATCTCTACTACTAAAGCATATGTTCAGATGATGCTCTGGTGATTCAGAAATGTAAAATGGATCATAAGAATTTGCACAAACTTGTGGAGTCCATGCCAGTTCAAGTGTACACTGTCATTAGAGCAAAAAAAAAAAAAAGTACTAAATAATGAGAAATGCTGAAATTCATGTAAATATTTAAAAGACTACTTTTTACTCAAATTGTTGTCTGATTTTAATGTCATGAAAATAACTGCATTAAATTAGAAAATAATGCAAAATAGAAGCATTTTCACGAGCGCTCTCAGACTTTGGGATCCCAATGTATCATGTTCTATTTAGTCTATTATGTGGTGTTGTGTTTAGTCTAGCATATGTTGTGGCTGATGCTGGCGTCTGTGCTCATTGTCATGGTGACCCTAGGAGTTAACAGTTTAACTTGTATAAAAATGTTGAATCCTTTGTGTGCATCGATATCTGAAATCATATCATTTCTTTTGATTTGCATTTATTTATTGTTATTGTCTGTTGTCATAATCGTAAAAATTTTTGTATATCGCATGACCATTGAAGAGCCTACTTATATGACCTGGAAGTTCTAGTGCGAGAGGAGTTGAATGGCAAAGAGAGACATGAATTTTAATGCTCCCGGTTATACAGATTCTACTGCTGGTTTACAAGGCAAACATGATAAAAGACGTTTTAAGTATTTTTGCACTTGAGTTTATTAGTGTCAGAGTATGTGTTCTTTGTTTGATCTTGTGTGTGAATGTATGTATTTGTTTGTTTTCTACTGCCTGTGTCGTTTTCATGGTGTTCCATAAATAAACATATGGACATCAGTAGAGACGTGGACTGAGTTTGTGACCAGCAGGTAGTTACATATGTTGAGTTTATTCTAGAATATATTGTGTTTCTTCTAGAATGTATTTAGTCTACAATGGGTTGACTTTAGCCTAGAATACATTGAGTCTAGAATATGTTAAGTCCCCTGCGATAACCTGGCAACTTGTCCAGGGTGTACCCCGCCTCTCGCCCATAGTCAGCTGGAATAGGCTCCAGCTTGCCTGCGACCCTGTAGGACAGGATAAGTGGCTACAGATAATAGATGGATGGATGGATGGATGGATGGATGGATGGATATGTTAAGTCTAAAATGTGTTGACTTTCATCTAGAATGGTTGTGTTTAGTCTAGAATGTCTTGAGTTTAACAGGAAATAAATCAACTGACATATTGGTTTGTTAAAGTTGTAGCTCATAAGTATTTACAGTGGAAAATATGAGTTTATTAAATGCAATGCACATGCTTAACCAAGTGCAAAATTAATTATTTATATTACACAATATGAAAATGAACCACTTTATAAATGCATAATATCAGTAAACAGTTGATGAAGCAGATGTAAGTGCAGAAGAGAGTGTTTTATAATAAAAAGTAATGATCAGGCATACAGTCCAATTCGGCAGGCAGAAATCATTAACAGTTAACAGGCAATGGGTCGAGTGAGGCATTATCAGACCATACGAGGCACAGACAAAAGCAGAATCCAAAAAAAAAACACAGAACATGAGTCAAGAACCAGGAGGACAATCTAAACAAATGGCTTGATAAAGGTCACTGTGAGAGAACACAATACTTCGCAATGTGTGAGCATTCTCAGTGTCCTTTTAAGCATGTGCTGATTGTGCTTTAATCAGGTACAGGTACAAGCATTTATTCTTTGAGGCATGCATTGTTTCGAGCAGACACGAGTAGAAGTTAGATGCACGTGTGAATGTACACAGATATAACAGACCCCCCCCCCCCCCCACACACACACACACATACAGAGCTCCCAGGAGCTAAAACCTGTTTTGGATGGTCCCGGGGATGAGGAACTGGCACTGGACACCATGCCATCGGCATTCTACCCTGGCTCAGAGGGACATGACACCAGATCATGGGTCTAGGTGGGGGCTTGGGTCGGGACTTCAATAGGGGCAAGGAAACAAACTTGGAGGCTTGAGTTCCAGCCAAGACATGGGCTCGGGCTCTGGACAAGGCTTGGGCTCTGGACAGGACTTGGGCTTCAGACAGGGTATGGACATGGGCTCTGGGCTAGGCATGGACTTGAGCTCAGAACTAGGCATGGACCCAGACATGGGCTCGAGCATGGGCATGGACTCTGATGTCAGCATGGGCTCAGGGACAAGCATCTGCTTTGTTTGAGCAACGTGCTCATCCTTTCTGAAGCCCGGTGATGGAGCAATGATGTGCTCAGTGCTTGGCAGTGGAGTGAAGAGTTCATCTAAGCTGGGACTGGGCGGTGGGGCGATGATGTCCTCAAAGTTGGGTGGCGTGGTGAGGAGCTCATCCATGCTGAAGCCAGCACTGAAGCAATGACATCTTTGAAGCCAGGTGGTGCAGCGATGACATACTTGAAGCAGGGTAGTGCAGCAAAGGGCTTGCCCACGCTGAAGCTGGGTGGCAGAGCAACAACATCTTCAAAGTTGAAACCAGGTGGCAAAGCAATAACGTCTTTGAAGCCTGGTAGAGGAGCAAGGAGCTTGAAGCCAGGCTGCATGGTGAAGAAATTGTTCCTGCTGAAACCTGAAGCAGAGGCCACCCTGTTGGCCTCTGGTGCTGGCTCTGGAGCTGGCAGCGGAGCACAGGCCACCCTGTCAGCCTCTGGTACTGTCTCTGGAGCTGGCAGTGAAGCAGAGGCCACCCTGTCTTCAGGCACTGGCTCTGAAGCAAAGATTTCCTCCTCTATGTTGGCCTCGGCCTCCGGAGTGTTAGCCCCCCCCACCCAAAAAAAAATAATAATAATAATTGGTGCTCTCCTCCCTTGAGGCCTAGAACCAGGACTTGACCTCCTCAGTGAATGCCTGGTAGCTCCTGAAGCACGGGTGTCGCACTATCACCAAGCCTTCAGCTCACCAGCGTGCTGGTCCAGTGATAATAATTAATTTAATAATAATAATTTAGGGCGGCACGGTGGTGTAGTGGTTAGTGCTGTCGCCTCACAGCAAGAAGGTCCTGGGTTCGAGCCCCGGGGCCGGCGAGGGCCTTTCTGTGTGGAGTTTGCATGTTCTCCCCGTGTCCGCGTGGGTTTCCTCCGGGTGCTCCGGTTTCCCCCACAGTCCAAAGACATGCAGGTTAGGTTAACTGGTGACTCTAAATTGACTGTAGGTGTGAATGTGAGTGTGAATGGTTGTCTGTGTCTATGTGTCAGCCCTGTGATGACCTGGCGACTTGTCCAGGGTGTACCCCGCCTTTCGCCCGTAGTCAGCTGGGATAGGCTCCAGCTTGCCTGCGACCCTGTAGAAGGATAAAGCGGCTAGAGATAATGAGATGAGATGAATGAATAATAATTTATTAACTTATAATGCGCTTTTTACATAAAATGATCAAAAGCGCATAACAAATCGAAAACAGAACAATAAATCATATACAAACTAAGTCACACCAATGTCATACAACCAAAAATAAACCACATAGAAAAGATGATGACAGAGCAAATGCATCATGACCATGAAAGAAACACACATGCGTCCACAACAATACTGCATCTCCCTCATGGCTACGATGCACTGGCTCCACCAACATCAATCATGAATGTACATATAACAGTAATAAAAAATAGCAATGGAATAATGCTATTCTAATAACTATAAAATTTCCTAAGAACTAAAAGCTAATGTAAAAAGATAAGTTTTAAGACGCGATTTAAAAGTAACAAGGGATGAAACATTGCAAAGTTCGCCAGGAATCTCATTCCATAATTTTGGTGCCGCCATGCTAAAAGAACGATCACCAAAAGTGCACAGCATTTTTCCTTTAGGAAATAGTAAAACAGTGCTAGCACCTAAGCGCAATGAATAATGCACATGTTGTCTAATATTAATTAGATCAGTAATATAAGGTGGTGCCATACCATGTAAAGCCTTAAAAGTTAAAAGTAATATCTTAAAATGTATTCTAAATCTAACGGGAAGCCAATGTAGGTCCCGAAGAACGGGCATTATATGATCATATTTACTAGTGGATGTCAATAACCTTGCTGCAGCATTCTGTACTCTTTGAAGCTTAACTATCTCACAATCAGGTAAACCATGAAGAAGACTATTACAATAATCAATTCTAGTTGTAACAAATGCATGCAGAACCATTTACAGCTTATCCTTAGGTAGAAATTTGCTTACGAGCCTAATATTATGCAACCAAAAGAAAGCTGCGCCACAAGACTTACATATTTAGGTAGACATAGTCAAGTTAGTATCAAACCAGAATCCTAAATTACATACTGCAGAAGCAGGCTTAATATCAGTAGTACCAACACGAATTGTACAAGGATTAATTTTCAAAAGTTGTTTAGAACCTATAATTTGAAATTCAGTCTTATCATCATTTATCTTTAACTTGTCCTGGAACATCCATTTTCTTAAATCATAAATACAGTTCTCCATGTCACGTACCGCCTCAGCTTGGTCCAAAGGACTGTTAGGCTTGAAAGAAAGATATAATTGTGAATCATCAGCAAAGCAATGAGCATCTGGAAGGTGAGCTTGCACAATATGGAATAGCTTGGATGCATAGATCACGAAGAGTAATGGGCCAAGGCAGCTTCCTTGAGGAACACCAAAACGCAGGTCGAAACTATCTGATGTAGCACCTTCAAACAAGATATGTTGACTATGCCCTGACAAATACGAGGTGAACCAATCCAGCGCCTTCCCACATATTCCAAAACTCAAATTTAAGCGCCTCAGCAAAATTTGGTGATCTACTGTATCAAACGCAGCACTTAAGTCCAACAAAACAAGTAGTGTGACATGCTGAGAGTTCATATTTAGAAGAATATCATTAGCAACTTTTAATAAAGCTGTTTCAGTACTGTGGTATTGACGATAAGCAGACTGCAATAAAGGATAAAGGCCCGAGGATATCAAATAATCATGGATCTGATTGAATACTGCATGTTCTATGAGCTTTTATATATATGCCAGATTACTCACAGGACGTAAGTTCTTGAACTCTAATTCTAGACCAACTTTTTTCAGTAAGGGTCGAACCATAGCCTCTTTCCAATCTTCAGGAAAAGTCCCTGATTCCAGAGAGACATTGATAATCTTTGTGATCACTGGGATCAAAGGACCGACACATGACTTCAAAAGAAAAGTGGGTATCAGATCAAGGCAGCAGGATGTAGTTTTAGAATTAGCTATCAGCATACGAACATCATCCTCAGTCAGCAAATTAAATGAATCAAACCATGGTGCCGGCAATATGTCAGTTGAAAGATCAATATCCACGTTTTCTACCTCTGCTGTAGAGACACAGTCAAACTCATCACAAATACGTGTAACTTTTTGCACAAAATATTTACCAATTTCATTTACGAGTGTCGATTTATCAAGATAGCCCGGGAAAAATAAAGTATCATTTTCAACCAGGAAACTTTTCACTGCTCTAAGTAGCTTGCTTTGGTTGTCAGCATTAGAATCAATAAAATCAACAAGGAAAGATGATTTAGCTTCGTTTAGTAAATACGTGACACAATTTTTCAACGACTTGAATAAGATGAGATCAGCAGCAAACTCAGCAGACCTCCATTTTCTCTCAGCACGCCTGCGATCCCTCTTAGCCTCACGGATTTTGTCAGAGTACCACTGCACCTTGGGTCTGATAGTAACAGATCTAGTTTTAATAGGAGCATGTTGATCAAGTAGGGCAGATAGGGTAGTGTTATAGCAGCCAATCAGCATGTCAAGCTCGGATGGAAGATCTTGACACAGTCTTGAAGAAGACAAATCATGCATAAATGTAGATGTATCGATAGCTTTGATTTTCCGACATGATATCTCCTTCCTCAACAGCTTCCGCTTTGATGTGTACAAGTCAAACAAAATCGAACAGTGATCAGAAAAATAGATACTAGGTCTGGGTGATTCACCCACTAACAGTTCAATCTAACAAGTAATGAGCAAGTCCAGTGTATTTCCAGATATATGAGTAGGAAAATCAACATGTTGGATCAAGCCCATAGACTGAAGAAGATCCAAAAACCGCAAACTATCATTATTCGAGCGCATATTGACATGGATATTAAAGTCGCCAGTAATGACCAATGGCTCAGCTACCATGACAACAGACTCCAGAAACTGTGCGAATTCCGTAATAAATGCACTTGTAGTAACTGGGTGGTTAGGTGAGTAAGGAGGCCTATAGACCACAACGAGACATAACCAAAATGAGCCAGAGACAACGCTCCACTCAGAGTATTCGAATGAATTCAAAATTCCTGCTCTTACTTGTTTAACTTGAAGTGAGTCATGCATTAAAATGCAAGGACCACCACCGATCCTATCAGGGCGAGGGTGATCAAAAAGTCGATATCCTGTTGGTGTAGCATCAATTTTGGCTGCAGTATCAACCGATTTCAGCCAAGTTTCAGTAATTACTGCAATGTCAACTTCAGAGTCACAAATATAGTTGACAAAGTCAGTGCCTTTATTCCTAAGTGACTGGGCATTCAATACGCAACACTTCATCAACTGCGCTTTGTTGTTATGCACAATAGCAGGTGTAGCCAATGGAACCAGAACCAAATTAGAATAATGGCGAGAATAGACCGTTGACCTAGTTACAGTTCTGTTTGTAATCAAGGTTTCGATCTTAAACCGCCGACTTCCAGCACGCTTACCCCGATATCATAGAATACCACATGATTTAAGTTTTCCAAGTAAATTAGACGGCAGATTGATACTCTTGGAAGAACAACGAAGTTTGATCAGATCAAGTTTAGAATAACTCGTCAAAGTTGAAGTTGAGTGATCACTTATATTTGACTCAGAAGCAGAGTTCTGAAAACTTAGCAGAGAGTCCGGGCCAGGATTTGTAGATACATCTAAGTAAATAGTGATATCCGTAGGAGGGTCATGTCCCGCCACCAGTAGTGCTGTGTATCCATGTTTGATCCATTTGGAAAGACTTTGACGAGATCTAAGAAATCCATGCTTCGCCAAAGAGACTTTAAATAGCCCACCGAACTTAATAATCACTTTATGCACTGTTACAACATCATAAAGTGATGAAGCTATCTGATTTTCCCACAGCGGCAGTAAAATATCCTTAGGAACCTTCCCGTATGATGTAAAGAACACAAAAATAAAACTTGAAGCGATAAAAAGAACTAAGAGTGGAGACCAAACACTCCTCATGGCAGCCATGTTGGCGCCTGCAGGATCGTGATCCAATAATTAATGCAGCAAACCCACAGTGCCTCAGGAGATTTGGGCTCAACTAGGCTCTCATTAAAAATAAATAAATAAATAAACCTGCATTAAAGCAGGGATCCATTCGGTGAAAATTCCATTCCATTATAGGGTGCCAGTGTGTTCAATTCTACTTGTTGCAAAAAAAAAAAATTTACTGATCCCAGTTGAACAATGTGCCTGTTCTCTTCTGCTCCATCCATGTTATGGTGAAGTATTCTGTCAGAAAACGGGTTTAGTGGACATGGATGTAAGTGCAGGAAAAGTGTATTATAAAAGTAATGATCAGGCATACAGTCCAGAAATCATTAACAGTAAACAGGCAATGGGTCGAGCGAGACACTAACAGACTATACGAGGCACAAACAAAAGCAGAATCCAAAAAAACACAGAATGTGAGTCAAGAACCAGGAGGACAATCTAAACAAATGGCTCAGTAAAGGTCACTGTGAGAGAATGCAATACTTTGCAAATGTGTGAGAGTACTCAGTGTCCTTTTACGTGCATACTGATTGCGCTTTAATCTGGGACAGGTGCGAGCACTTAGTCTTTGAGGCATGCACTGCTCCAAGCACGCATGAGTGGAAGTTAGACGCATGCATGTGTGGATGTGACACACACATTCTTTTTTTGGGGGGGAGACTCACTCACCATGCTTGTCTTTATATCTTGAGTATTTTTATATTGAGTATTTCTAAATATTTTAAGAATTTCAATGACTGCATGCTTTCTGCAGCCTATAACTCACTACACACTGTGGTTAGCACAAACCATGTCTGTCATATTCTTGTTTCCTTGCATTGTTTTTTTTTCAGCCTTTTAGAGAAAATGGAAATTTCACTCAGTTTATCAATATTAGCACCAGTTGTATACAGGTGAATCAGCACCAAAATTGACAGAATTTCATTGGACCCACAGCATGATGAGACTGAATTTTTCACTGGCAACAAGGAGCATTCCTTTTTTATTAGGCCTTTAAAATAAATAAATAAATAAATAAATAAATAAAACTTTTTTAAAACAATAATTTGCTTTATTACCATATTTTTTTCTGTGCTTTTCCATTTTATTATCTTTTAACATTTGCATTTAGGACCTTTTTGTTTTTTTGTTTTTTTCTTCGCAGTCCACAACCCAGTCTTACACGACTCACATTTGGGTCATAACTCACCAGTTGAGAACACATTGGTTGAGTATATCTTGTGTTTAGTCTAGAATGTGTTGTGTTGTTGGTTTAATACTTGTGCATGTTCAGATGTGAATAAAATCAACACAATACTTCCGTACTGAAAAAAAATGAAAGATGATCATATTAGATAGACCCTAATTGCTTATTTTTTAAATTTTATTTTATATTTATTTATTTAATTATTTTATGTTTTTGTTTTTACTTGTGTTGCTTGATATGTCCTCTTCTACTGCTATCCACTGTGCTGCTGCAAACAGGAAATTTCCCCACTGTAGGATAGTAAAGGTCTTCTTATCTTATCTTATCTTATCTTATCTTATCTTATCTTATCTTATCTTATCTTATTACGTAGTGTACTGCAGTGATTTCTACAAAATGATTGACTGGCTATAGACCATCTGTTGTGGATAATTATTAATAGAAGGTGCAGCATTACAAATTTCTATAAATGAAAAACATAGCTGCATGTCTCATTCATCATTCAATAGATGAGACCATCACTGCTCTGCTGCAAGCAGAATCGCAACTTCTCACACAACGCCATATGTAGGTGCGTCTGAGGTGATCAATCATATCGTCTCCTGTAGCAACTGTCAGCCTCGGCATGCCACATGAGGCACCATGGCCATACATCAATTTAGTCGACCGTCATGTTTACCACATCTGGAGGCTGGCGCGGGCCATAATGCACCCTGTACTAAGCACAGCAACCTCATATTGAGGTTTATGGCATTGCAAATTCAAGTTGACATCTTTTAGAAGCAAGACAAATACTGACAGGCCCTAAAAGTAGTGAAACATTCCTCTCAACATAAAAAAAGAAATATTGTTTTTCTTTATAGATTTCACATCCAAGCACAATATTATACATTTACATAAGCACTGGCAAAAATGGCTGAAAAGTATTTAAAAAAATAAATCTGTAAGCTGAAACATCAACACCTGACATATTGGACAATCAGGAAAGTGTTTTGAATTGAATGTAATGCAATCATTGTCCTGGTGTCATCCTGTGGTTTCTTTCCATTGACACATTGTATGCAAATTTTAAAATCTGAGCAGAGGAAATATGCATAATGCAATAAATGTAATATTCAAAAATATTTTTTGAATAAATAATAAATGCAACAGCTGCATGTTTCAGTCTCCATGAATCCAATACTCTTACTGCAGTGCTGTTTCAAGAAATCAGTAAACCTTTTTTAACTTTTTTTTTATTATTTTGGTCCATGTTTCCCACTGATTCATAATCAAAGCAATATATTATTACATACAAGATTCTTTAAGGTATAACTTAGAATTGTATCCATGAAATGTTTTATTTCTGTCCAGGAAAACAAATTTTACCATTCCATGTCACAATTTTCATTAAATTAAATCATATCCATAGGACAATAAAAGGGTTACAATAAATGTTTTTTTATAAAATTTAAATAGGAATTTTTTTGACTGTGCTGTTGAAGGAAAGCTTTGTCAGTATCAGCAGTGCACCCCTTTGCCAGTAAAATGGTTTTATAGATAAGTACCATCTTTCAGAAACATTTAATTTCATCTTTTATTTATCCTACCAATAATATACAAAAACCTTATCTGGTTTACAACAGAGCTCTTTGATTAATTGACATGAAAACACACTGGCCCTGCCCCATGTTACTGGATCCTCAGTTTCAGTCGAGCAGAATTTACTGTCTGAGAAGCATCACTTCAATTGAGGAAAAACACAACAGTTCTAGATTGGAAAAAATTCCTATGGAAAGCCAGTGTGTGTGTGCTTGGTGATCAGTCTTTTATTTTTTATCTTGTTGATTTGTTTCCCAATTGTAAATATAAGCAGTAGATATAAATCAATTTACATGACTTCTTTTGCAGCATTTTTGGAAATTTACTGCAAATTGAAACTTGGTAGAAGCATATGGACTGCATTTCTGCATTCCTTGTGTTCTTTTACCCTGTTAGTGCTCTGACAGAGTGAACATATTTGATAAATAAGCCCTTAAATGCATGCTTGCACAGTATGCTCACACTGAGTGCCTCTCGCTTAGATCTACCTAAAACGGAAAAGATGCATTTGCCCCCACGGAGCACCCTGGCATTTGTGCAGCACATGTCACTGTTAGGATTAATAACAAGCTCCCAGCACAGTACACACCCTCAATTTCTCTTCTCTCAGCTAAAATCCATAGGCCTTTCTCCTTTTCTTTTCTTCTTTTTTTTTTTTACCCTTTGGGCTCTGTGAGCTTGTCTAACAGAATGATTAATACTAGCAAACTTCACCTTGCAAACACAAGTTCAGGGGCTGAAGACACAAATCTGCCAGTCAGTGGTGGCATTGTTAAAGACTGAGCTGAGCTCTGAATGTCCAACTGGGGGATAAAAAGGTGCTGCTGATGGACACAGATGTATACATATACAGCCACACACAAGCATATGCTGAGAATTTGATGGAATCCTGGATATAAAATTGATTCAGCACTGTGCAAACACATCAGTGACATGCAACTCAAGAGCCCATAAGTCACCATGGCACGAAATCCACCCATTTAAAGTCTTTGCAATTGAAGATAGTGAAAAACACTGATAGCAGTCTTCATATGGCTCATGAAAGACTCATTAACAGATGTATCCCATGTCCCATTTCACTACTGGATGAGCTGAAGAATGGAGGAGCAGGAGGAGAAAGACAGAATGGTGCAACTTGGGCCTGACTTTTGTTCACTGATCTAATAAAAGAGTAATGGCAATGCTGTGCAGTGAGCTCATCATCAGGAAGAAGACAAGACTGCATAAACATGTTGGCTGTTTAATAGCATAAATAATGTGGGCTCAATTTACTGAGCTTAACATCTAGAATATGCAAGGAATAACTCACAATTGACCATGCTGCTACTGGAAAATAATCCACAAGAGGGTGTTGTTAAATTATTAATAAAAAGTTTATTTATAAAAAGAAACAATAACATATTAGAACTAGTACTTTAAACCTATCATTATGTTACATTCAGAACTACTCTGGTGTGAGTTTCCCAAAAGCATCGTAGCACAAAGATCAAAGGGTAAAATGGCAGAGCAAGCAGCACAATGAACACTCTCTCACCTAGTTAAGATGCTCTTAGCATTAAGAGACTTTTGGGAAACCCACCCCTGATTTGAAAATTCAAGTGCACTTTATTTAAATTAATGCAGTGTTATATTAAGGGGTGGCCAGTGGTACAGTGGTTAACACTGCTGCCTCACAGCAAGAAGATTCTGGGTTCAAACCTTGCAGCCGACTGGGGCTTTTCTGTGTGGAATTTGCATGTTCTCATGCCTGTGTTTGTTTCCTCTCACTGCATGTCCAAAGACATGCAGATTAGGTCAACTGGCTACCCTAAATGGGCCATCGGTGTGAATACAAATGTTAGTGGTGTTTGTCTCTGTGTTAGATTGGTAAACTGCCCAGGGTGTATCCCACCTCTCACCCAAAGGCTACATCCACACGACAACGGCAACGAGATGTTATTTAAAAAAATATTGCGTCCACATGGGCAACGATCAGTAAAATATCAGGTCCATATGGCAACGCAACGCTTGCTGAAAACAATGCAATACACATGCCACACCTCTAGGGGTGCTGTAAGACGGTCCCTTCGGAGACACCAGAACAATAGAAGAAGTAAGGATACATGCGCATAAACTATTATGCACGAGACTTCATATTAGCCACAAAGTCAGAAAAATCTGTTCGTAAAATTACATTATAATGACCAAATACAATGAAAAGTATTTTTCCAGTCTCACCTGTGAAAGGTAATCCCATGTGATCTCGTTTGGATGGCAAACCTGTTGGTACAGTTAAATGCAGCACATGAATGAGGCATCTTTATTCTCCGCTTTGACCCATCCAATATGGCGGCGAGGATGACGTATGATTCTACGCGGAAGGTGGCGTCTTTAATGGTCCGGAATAAATTGAATGCTACACGTTGATGGATTAATTTGTTCTTCTATGCCCTTTTTGAGGAATGTATTGTATTAAACCAACATCTGAAGAGGTGAGATCGCTCCTTTTTTTCCCTATTTTTGCTGGCGGGATTGACTCTGCCCTAAGGGCTATTCTCTCTCTCTCTCTCTCTCTCTCTCTCTCTCTCTCTCACTTTGCACCATTACACAATAAATATTCACAATGAAAATATTTTGTAAGCGCGTTTCATGAACCAAGTTATAGGATTTGTTCACAACTCGCATCAAGTTCGTTACACTTCTACCCGGCGTGAAGCACTCACAGTCATGTGGTTGTGACGTCATCGTAAACAAATCTGTTCTACTCATCCAGACGACTTCGCAATGGCAACGTTGCCAGATCTTTCCACTCTGGAACCCATTCTCAAAAGATTGCGTTTTGGGGCACCCAAAACGCCGGTGCCGTGTGGACGCCAGGCCGAAACGATAAACAATTGTATCGGATTCACCTGAATCCGTTGCCGTGTGGACAGGGCCAAAGTCAGGTGGGATTGGCTCCAGCTTCCTTCATGACTATGATGGATAAGGGGTATAGCTAATAGAGAGATGGATGTTGTATTAAGCTTTAGAATTTCTGGAATTTTCCATCTGTGCATCACACTGTGTACCATTGCATATAGTGTATAAGTGAGAGAGAAGCGAGATTGAGATGGTTTGGACATGTACAGAGGAGAGATCCAAGGTATATTGGGAAAAGAATGCTGGAGATGGAGTTGTCAGGTAGAAGGAAAAGAGAAAGACCAAAGATGAGATTTATGGATGTGGTGAAGGAGGACATGAGGATGGTTGGTGCTACAGAAAAAAAATACAGAGTACAGGAGGAGACGGAGGGACATTATCCGGTGTGGCGACCCCTAATGGGAACAGCCGAGAAAAGAAGATGACAAATATGCAAAAAGACACATTTCATAAAGTTTTCTAGATAGCTTGAGTCAACACTAAGCAGAATAAAGAGATGAAACACTACCACAGAGGCGAGAGGAGGCACAATACATAGTTTGCACATGACGTCACAGAGTCGGGGATTCCTTAGTGGCGGCCATCTTGTGGGTCAAGCTTACCGTATGGGTGACTGAGCACACATTGTAACGCGCGAGTACAAAGTCTTCAAAAGAACCCAAGCAGGCTATTTAAAGCTAGCAAAGGTGCACACCTGTTGTATTCACGGCTGTCGTAATAGGTCAGATGATGACGTCAAGCGGAGCTTTTATGGAATTCCCACTGTACGGGAGCACGAAGGCGAGCAAACAAAAACTCAGCATACAAAGGAGATATCTATGGCTTGCGAGAATCAACCGCAAGGATTATCAGCCTTCCAAACACAGCAAAGTCTGCTCCGATCATTTTATAAGTGGTAAGTTGGTTAAATAAACAATCAATTGTGTTTAAGTTTGTTTTTGGAAACCAAAACATCATGTAAACAATCTCTGGAGAATGCCTAACTGGAACCGCTGAGTGCACGTTTATATTGTAATGTACACTTAATACTGCTCGTTTGTCACGTTTCTATTTGACACTTGTCACTTCATTCACGCAAGGGTCATTTTTGAAAAACATTTTAGGTCTATTCTGTATGATTTGATTTGTGTTTAATCAACCAGGGATGCAAACAGCGCGCCTTTTGGCAAATGCCGCCTTTTTCACGGCTGAATCGCGCAGATCCGATTTTTTTTTTTTTTAGGGGGGCGTTGGAGTGTCTGATTATAATTTCAAAGTAAATTCTGTATTAAAATAACTAAATAAGCAAATCCGTTACAGTCCATGAAACAGGAAGTATAAGAATGAGAAAAAAACAGTTTAAATCGGAAAGCTGCGCACATTTGGGCAGCTTCGCGCAAATGTGCGCAGCTTTCTGATTTAAACTGTTTTTTTCTCATCCTTATACTTCCTATGTTTCATGGACTGTAACGGATTTGCTTATTTAGTAATTTTAATACAGAATTTACTTTGAAATTATAATCAGACACTCCAGCACCCCCCCTAAAAAAAAAAATCGGATCTGCACGATTCAGCCGTGAAAAAGGCGGCATCCACCAAAAGGCGCGCTGTAGAATATATAAAGTTGTATATATCAGACAGCCTTTAAAGTTTGATGAAGTCAGTTTCAGGCTTTGGAGCAGGCTTTGGCAATTTCAGGCTTTGGCAGCCCTGCATAGTCACTTGAAAATGCATCTTTGTCCACTTCATAGGGGTCAATTCCCCCAATCAAGGCCAGTTTGGCTGCATACCGTTGTCGTGAGATGTCGTCTAATGTATCTATATACTTCTGTTTGCTTGATTTTGCCGACATTGATCTTTATTTTAGAAAACTGACTATATAACTTCATAAATTCGTCCGAGATAACATAGCCAGTAATGGCGATGGTCCATTTTGTTTGACCCACAAGATGGCGGCTGGAGGGCTTTCCCCGGAATGCCGTGACATCAGTGAAAACTATGTATAGCAGGGGGTGTAAATGGGTCTTTAATGACTGGGGGGGGGGGGGGGGAGAGGTGTGAATGTGTCAAATCTGCAGTAGAACACATTCAACTCATCAGCCAGTTGATGGTTCACTGCAGTATTGGAGGATGGTCTCCTGTAGTTAGTGATATTCTTCAGGCCTATCCACACTGACACCGGATTGTTGTCTGAAAGGCTGTTTTTGATCCTTTCAGCATAGCTCCTCTTATGCCGCTTTTCCACTACAAACGCGGCTGAGTCGGGCTGAGCCGTGCCGTGCTGAGTTGAACTGAGCGAGGCTGTTGGAGTTGCATTTCGACTACAACCGCGCTGAACCGTGCTGGCTGGAAGTGGGTGGACACATTGGGTGGACGTCACGTGATGTCATTAAGCAGCGCAAACAGTGACATCAGTGAGCTTTTAAGCGGTAGTCTCACGACCCGAATAGTAAACAATAAACATGGAAGACATGGAGTCGTTAGTGTTGCTCGTCTTGGTGCTGTGGCTTGTTGTCACCGACAACGCCAACAGATACTGGCAAGAGCGTATAGATGAGGCGAGGCTCATAAGGCTTCAGAAATTCTCGTAATTCGTAATTATTCTTCTTCCGGGTTTACGGTGTTTACAGATCCCAGCGTGCTCGTGGGGCATGTGTGGGCATGTGAGGACACTCCTCCTCACCAATCAGTGCACAGGGGAGTGTCTGCTCATGCCCCCAGCCTCACTCGGCTCGGTTTGGCTCGCTTCAGCCCCACTCCAAAACCGTGCGAGTTTTGGGTGCTGAGCAGGGCTGAAGCGAGCTGAGTCGTGCTGTTCTTTGGTAGTCGAAACGCGAGCCGTGTCGGGCTGAAGTGAGCTGAAGCGAGCTGAAGTGAGCTGAAAAAGGGTAGTGGAAAAGGGCCATTAGCTGCTTTCACCTCTTTCGTCAGTGTGTTTCTGGCCTGTTTGTACAGGACTCTGTCCCCACTTCTGTAGGCCTCCTCCTTGGCCTGGCGAAGCTGCCTGAGTTTTGCGGTGAACCAGGGTTTGTTGTTGTTGTATGTGAGGAAGGTCTTGGTGGGCATACACATAACCTCACAAAAAACTGATGTAAGATGTCACGGTATCAGTCAGTTCATGCAGGTCTGAAGCTGCAGCCTCAAAAACACTCCAATCAGTGCAGTCAAAGCAGGCTTGTAGTTCCACTTTGGCCTCATCGGACCATCTCCTCACCGTCTTAACTACAGGCTTAGCAGATTTCAGCTTCTGCCTGTAGGACGGGATAAAATGAACCATACAGTGATCAGATAGTCCCAAGGCTGCATGAGGGACAGAGTGGTATGAGTCCTTTAAAACAGTGTAACAGTGGTCCAGAGTGTTAGAGTCCCTGGTGGGACACTTAATGTGCTGTTTATATTTTGGCAGTTTGTGGCTGAGGTTTGCTCTGTTAAAGTCCCCCAAAACAATGAGCAAAGAGTCCGGGTGTTTTTTCTCCACATTGTTTATCTGGTCAGCCAGGTGTTGTAATGCCTCATTAACACACGCCTGAGGGGGGATGTAAACTCCAACCAGAATAAACGAGGAAAACTCTCGTGGAGCATCAAGCAGTTTGCAGTTTATGAATAATGACTCCAGATGAGGACTGCATGATTTGTTTAGAACTGTGACATCAGTACACCAACCTTTGTTAATGTAAAAGCAGACTCTGCCTCCCCTTGTTTTCCCCGTGAGCTCCGTTTCGCAGTCCACTCAGTGCAGGTGAAATCCAGGCAGGTGGAGAGAAGTGTCTGGGATGTGCTCACCGAGCCAGGTTTCAGTGAAGCACAAGGCAGCGGATCTGTTAAAATCCGTGTTGATTGTGTTGAGAAGCAGCAGTTTGTCCATCTTATTGGCCAGAGAACGGACATTAGCCAGGTGAATAGACAGGAGCGCAGTGCGAAACCCTCGCTGCCTCAGCCTGACGAGCGCACTGGCTTGCTTCCCCTGGTGTCTCCGGCATCCTCAGCAGAGACTATAGAGAGTTGCTGCTCCCCCAACAAGTAGCTCTGGAAAACTTTCCGGATCAATGAAAGCCGATGAAAAAACTTTACTGGTGGTTATTCCAATGTTTATGAGTTCTTCTCTAGAGTATGTGACCAGAGAAGAAGCGCAAGAAACACAACAAATACACAAAAACGTAGAAAGTACGAGAGAGCAAAGTTCCGAGGCAACCGTCCATGGTGCCATCTTGGATCATATATTCGCTTCTCATTTAAACCAAAAAGCTCTATTTTGATCTCATCCATCCACAAAACATTTTTCCAATAGCCTTCTGGCTTGTCCATGTAATCTTTATCAAACTGCAGACAAGCAGCAATGTTCTTTTTGGAGAGCAGTGGCTTTCTCCTTGCAACCCTGCCATGCACACCATTGTTGTTCAGTGTTCTCCTGATGGTGGACTCATGAACATCAACATTAGCCAATGTGAGAGAGGCCTTCAGTTGCTTAGAAGTTACCCTGGGGTCCTTTGTGACCTCACTATTGCACACCTTGCTCTTGGAGTGATCTTTGTTGGTCGACCACTCCTGGTGAGGGTAACAATGGTCTTGAATTTCCTCCATTTGTACACAATCTGTCTTACTGTGGATTAGTGGAGCCCAAACTCTTTAGAGATGGTTTTGTAACCTTTTTCAGCCTGATGACCATCAACAATGCTTTTTCTGAGGTCCTCCGAAATCTCCTTTGTTCGTGCCATGATACACTTCCACAAACATGTGTTGTGAAGATCAGACTTTGATAGATCCCTGTTCTTTAAATAAAACAGGGTGCCCACTCACACCTGATTGTCATCCCATTGCTTGAAAACACGTGACTAATTTCACCTTCAAATTAACTGCTAAACCTAGAGGTTCACATACTTTTGCCGCTCACAGATATGTAATATTGGATCATTTTCCTCAATAAATAAATGACCAAGTATAATATTTTTCTCTCATTTGTTTAACTGGGTTCTCTTTATCTACTTTTAGGACTTGTGTGAAAATCTGATGATGTTTTAGGCCATGTTTATGCAGAAATATAGAAAATTCTAAAGGGTTCACAAACTTTCAAGCACCACTGTATCCAAGGAATAGAACATCAACACACATCTCCACATCTCTTCTTTGTGCACACATTTATAGAGGAGACACTGCTAAAGTCCAAGGTGACACACTTTTTCATGTGGACAGAGCGTGTCAGTGTCTCGAGGCATCTCAGCAGACTCATAGCTTATGAGCCTGGCTGGTCACTGGGCCATATGCTGGCATTTTAATTGAGAGGGAGTTTGGGAGAGGGACTTTGTGCCAACAGAATGAATCACTGCCAGTCACACCCACATCAGTGTTCAACCTCAGTTTGGCTTCTGACAAAGAGACAAGAGCAAATTTCTGCCATCCATAAGGAGAAAATGACCTGGACTAATCTAATTGTATTTCTGTAAAGCTTCCAGTGCCATTCTCTTCCAGTGTGTCCAAATTAGGTGTGGGACAAAAGATTCACAATGATCATTTATTATTATTACAGTTTTTTTTTTAAATCAAAAGTTGTGTATAGCCAAATCTGACTTCAGAATTCTTCCAACAGTTTCATGAGTCATCAGATTCATCTTTGCCATATCTGAACAATCAAATTCATGTTTGGCTGAGGTGTCTGTAAATTTGAGCATAACCTGAAAAATTAAAAATCTGAAAAATGTTAACTTAATCAAAATCATTATCATAAACAGCTACAGCAAGTATGTTAAGTAGAGTGAATAACCTGTAAAATAATAAATGTTGAACATCATACCTAAATGTACTGTAGGTAATAGTGTCAACATGTTACAGTTGCTGACAGAAGTTTGCATACAGTGTCTTGCAAAAGTATCCATCCACCTAGCTGTTTGTCCTGTTTTGTCGCATTACAAGCTGGAATTAAAATGGATTTTTGGGGGCTTAGCACCATTTGATTTACACAACATGCCTACCACTTTAAAGGTGTAATTTTGTTTTATTTTTTTTATTGTGACACAAACAATAATTAAGAAAAATGAAAATGAAATGAGAATGAAAAAACAGAGATCTGGAGTGTGCATAGGTATTCACCCCCTTTCGTATGAAACCCCTAAATAAGAGCTGGTCAAACCAATTCATTTCATAAGTCACATAATTACACTACCATTCAAAAGTTTGGGGTCACCCAGACAATTTTGTATTTTCCATGAAAAGTCACACTTGTATTTACCACCATAAGTTGTAAAATGAATAGAAAATATAGTCAAGACATTTTTCTGGCCATTTTGAGCATTTAATCGACCCCACAAATGTGATGCTCCAGAAACTCAATCTGCTCAAAGGAAGGTCAGTTTTATAGCTTCTCTTAAGAGCTAACCTGTTTTCAGCTGTGCTAACATGATTGTACAAGGGTTTTCTAATCATCCATTAGCCTTCTGAGGCAATGAGCAAACACATTGTACCATTAGAACACTGGAGTGATAGTTGCTGGAAATGGGCCTCTATACACCTATGTAGATACCGTATTGCACCAAAAACCAGACATTTAGTAGAATTTAGCTAGAATAGTCATTTACCACATTAGCAATGTATAGAGTGTATTTCTGATTAGTTTAAAGTGAGCTTCATTGAAAAGAACAGTGCTTTTCTTTCAAAAATAAGGAAATTTCAAAGTGACCCCAAACTTTTGAACGGTAGTGTAGTTGATTAAGCTCCACATGTGTGCAATCAAAGTGTCACATGATCTGTCACATTGTCTGTATAAATCAACCTGTTCTGGAAGGACCCTGACTCTGCAACACTACTAAGCAAGCAACATGAAAACCAAGGAGCACTCCAAACAGGTCAGAGACAAAGTTGTGGAGAAGTATAGATCAGGGTTGGGTTATAAAAAAAAAAAAAAGTATCCAAACTTTGACTATCCCACGGAGAATCATTAAATCCATTATAACAAAATGGAAAGAATACGGCACCACTACAAACTTGACAAGAGAAGGCCGCCCACCAAAACTCACAGACCAGGCAAGGAGGGCATTGATCAGAGATGCAACAGAGACTCCAAAGAGAACACTGAAGGAGCTGCAAAGATCCATGGTGGAGTTGGGAGTATCTGTCCATAGGATGACTTTAAGCCATACACTCCACAGAGTGGGGCCTTATGGAAGAGTGGCCAGAAAAAAAAAAGCCATTTCTTAAGGAAAAAAAAATGAAAAAAAGAAAACAAAACACATTTGGAGTTTGCTCAACAGCATGTGGCAGACTCCCCAAACGCATAGAAGATTCTCTTGTCAGATGAAACTAAGACTTAACCTTTTGGTCATCATGGGAAATGCCATGTGTGGCGCAAACCCAACATTTCCCATCACCCTGAGATCACCATTCCTACAGTGAAGCATGGTGGTGGCAGCATCATGCTGTGGGGATGTTTTTCAGCTGCAGGGACAGGAAAGGTGATCAGGACTGAAGGAAAGATGGATGGCACTAAATACCAGGCAATTCTGTCGGAACCTGTTTGAATCAGCCACAGGTTTGAGACTGGGATGAAGGTTCACATTCCAGTAGGACAATGACCCTAAACATACTACTAAATCTACACTGCAGTGGTTTAAAGGGAAACATTTAAATGTCTTGGAATGGCCTAGTCAAGGCCCAGACTTCAATCCAATTGAGAATCTGTGGCATAACTTGAAGATTACTGTCCACCAACGCAACCAATCTAACTTGAAGGAGTTGGAGCAGTTTTCCTTTGAGGAATGGGCAAAAATCCCAGTGGCTAGATGTGCTAAGCTAATAGAGACATACCCCCAGATACTTGCAGCTGTAATTGCAGCTCTCCAGCTTTCTGTTTTTCATCTTAATTATTGTTTGTGTCACAATAAAACAACAATTTCCACCTTTAAAGTGGTAGGCATGTTGTGGAAATCAAATGGTGCTAACCCCCCAAAATTCCATTTTAATCCCAGTTTGTAATGCGACAAAACAGGACAAATACCAAGGGGGATGAATACTTTTGCAAGACACCATACACTCATCATAGACATACATGTCATGGCAATGTTGGGCTTTCAGTGATTTCTTTGAGCTGTTCTTTTTCTGGGGAAGAATGATTGTATGACATACATACTGTATTTAATAATAAAATATATATCATTTGGTGAACAACTTTTAATTTATTTTGGGTTTTCTGAAATCAACACAGGGTCAATATTACACATACAGGGTCAAATTGTACATACACCCACTTAGATTATTAACTCAGTGGTGCTGGAAGTTCCAAAATGTTCCAAGATTTAATCAAATTTTTGGGCTGCTGTATGTATACTTTTGAAGCTGTATGTTAATTTTGACCGTGCTGATTTCAGGAAACTCAAAATAAATTTAAACATTTGCACCACTTTTTTATATTTAATATGTATTTTGTGCATTCATCTCCTGAACAAGAAAAGTTCAAAGAAAATAATGAAAGGCCAATATTGCCATGACATTCATGTTCATGATGAATGTATGTCAACTTTTACCAACTATATTTGTGAATGTCAAACAGAATGCCGATCTTTCTCAGATCTTGAAGAGCCTGTTGAATGCATTTCTTTTATTGGTTCACTATTGCAACCCCTGAATAATTTAAGGCATGTACAATTAGTTACGTATACAAACGTAAATTGCACTGTGCTGCATATATTATGAAATTAATAAAAGGATTCCTTGGCAGGAGCTTGTCTCCATGCTGCTGAAGCGGATTCATCCCTTGCACTCAAATCATTGTTCGTTTTGATTTCATATGACAGATTCGTGAATCAGACACAGGTTAGTATTACGGCATTGCGCTTGCTTCTGTGCACCTTTGATGAATGGGGGCCAATACTCTAACTGTATATCTCAATACAGTGGTTATTGATCGATAATAATATCCACTTACAAGTGTAAATTTTAACATTTAATGCAGCAAATATAATTCTTAAATCATTTGGTTATCATGAGGTTCTCTCTTAGCTATCAGAAGCCACTACCTCTTAAAACCACTGCATGATATTCCAATATTATATATAACTAAGTCAAAGTCACTGGGGTCACATTTTTTTCCCATTCAAAAACACATGTGCCATTGTTATTGGCACCCCTGCAGTTAATACATTGTACAACCTCTCTTTGCCAGTAAAACTGACTTTCATTGTACCAAAGCAAAATAAACTTGAGTCCAGTAGAAATAGGCATTTTTAGGTAAGCAGCTTTTTTTTTTTCTTCTTTATAACCATTCCCTGACTTATGAACTTCAAAACATTTCTTCATTTGGTTTGTGTGTTCTCTTATCTTTCACATGTTGATGGATGACTAAGGGAATTTGGCCTTTGTGTCACCTCATATTTGTACCCCAGTTAATCAGCAAGTTTACATGCATTATGGATTACAGTTTGAAAGATCCTACACACTACAATCAACTCAAAAATGTACAATTTAAATGTGTCAGTAAACCTGCTGTTGACACTGGAACTACAAACATGGACATTCAAGACTACAATCCCCAAGACTCACAGCGTCCTCTGTCTCCCGAATATTAACTACAGCTGACACTCATTTCCTTAATTAGCCCCTCTCCTATATAAACTGCTCTCACACTCCACTCCAATGGGAAGTATTGTTCTGTATCTACCCAGTTCATACCAAGCCTTGTATTTCTCGATCTGCCTCTCTAGTTTCTGACCTTTGCTAGCCTTCCTTCCTCTATGCTCTTTGTCTCATCTCCTCTACGTTGTTTGCTGATCGACTGACCCTCGCTTGTTTCCTGACCTAGATTCTTGTCTATCATTTTGGCTTCGTCAACAGTCTGCTTCCCCACTCTCCTCTGCATTTACATCCATAAGTGCCTGCACTCTGACAGGATACTTCGCCATCATGGATGTAGCGGAAGAAGCGAAGCGGACCGCTTTGAATGCTCAGGGTCATCTACTGGGAGAACATCAACAGATGCTAGCAGACCTCAACACCCATCTGATGCATCTGACCACTGTGATGTCGCAGGTCCTCCTACTGCACCCTGAGTCTCTTCCTAGCCCCATGCTACAACTCCCTGCACCTGAGAAGTTTGCTGGAGATGCCCTTGCCTGTAAGGGTTTCTTGCTTCAATGCTCTGTGTATTTTGCCACCATGCTGAATCTCTCAGAGAAGCATAAAATCACTAAATTCCTCTCTTTTCTCTCCGGCAAAGCGCTACGCTGGACAAGCGTAGTATGGGGCAAAGACCAAGAACAAACCACATCATATGAGCAGTTTCTCGCTATGTTCAAGAGGGTATTCAACCATGAACAGGAAGGTATTGAAATTGGTGAAAGTTTGCTTACCATCTCACAGGGTTCTCAAAGTGTGGCGGAATAAGCTCTCAACTTCAGAACCCTGGCAGCAGCTAGTGGATGGAACGTGCCCTCTTTATACAGTCTTCCATCACAGTCTTCCACAAATACTGTCTTCTATCATGGTCTACATCCTGCTATTCTCAGTGAGCTAGCATGCAGAGACTAACAACTCACGCTGGTCGATTTGGCCATCCGCCTCGACCATCTATTGACTCACTACCCTTCCATCCAGGAAGGTGTTCAGCCTATCACGGCTACTGAAGACAGATCTCCCATGGAGGTTTCATGCACCAGGCTGTCACATTCTGAGTGTGAGAGACGGAGGAAGGAAGGTTTGTGCTTCTACTGCGGGAGCTCCGACCATCAGCTCAACCACTGTCCCATTCGTCCATCCAGTGTAGCTCTTGCAGAAGCTTCTACATGCTCTGTGAGTCTGGTGAGAAAATTTACATCAAAGTCTTTCAAAATCCCAGTATTATTGAAGTTGACAGATTCCACACACATCCTGTGTGCTTCCACTGATTCAGGGGCGGAAGGAAACGTTATCAGCCATTCCATCGTGCAGAAACTCAACTTGCCCATGGTCCCATTGCAAAGCATGCTCAGCATTAGGTCCATTGATGGAGGACCAATAGGAGACGGTCTCATCACTTCAAGGACCACACCACTTCACCTCCAAGTGGGCATTCTGCATTTTGAGCAAATCTCACTATATGTCACAAATACAGTAAGTCATGACCTTGTTCTTGGCTATCCATGGCTACAGCTTCACAATCCCTTGATCTCATGGCAGAGCAAGGAAATTCTTCAGTGGTCTACAATTTGGTTCACTAACTGCATCTCTCATCTACAAGTTAAGCTCTCCTCCACCACAGTTGAGAGTCCTCAGCCTGAGTCTTTGGAGGGTGTCCTGGAGTGCTACATGGATTTGCAGGAGGTCTTTAGCAAGGGAAAGGCATGCAGGCTACCACCACATCGGCTCTATGACTGTGCTATTGATCTCCTGCCAGGCATGTCACCTCCATGGGGGTGCATCTACCCCTTTTCCCAGAAAGAACATGCCACCATGGAGGAATACATCCAAGAGGCCCTAAAGCAAGGATATATCCACCCATCCAAGTCTCCCACTTCCACAGGGTTCTTTTTCATGGAAAAACAAGGGAGTGGACTCTGACCCTGTATTGATTATAGAGAGTTGAACCAGGTATCAGTAAAATACCCTTATCCCTTTCCTGTAGTTCCTGCGGCTCTTGAAAAACTTTGATCAGCTAAGATATTTTCAAAGTTGGATCTAAGAAGTGCGTACAACTTGATCAGGATCAAAAGGGGCGATGAATGGAAGACTGCCTTTAGCACAACCATCAGCCATTTTGAGTACCGGGTGATGCCATATGGCCTTTCTTCAGCACCTAGCATGTTCCAATGCCTGATCAACAAAGTGCTACAGGACATGCTAGGCAGATTCACTATTGCATACATTGAAGACATCTTGATCTACTCCACAGATGAAGAGAATCACAAGAAGCACGTCAGAGCCATCTTGAGGCTTTGACTCGAAAATCACCTCTATGTCAAGGCTGAGAAATTTAAGTTTCATCAGATTCAAATCTCTTTCCTAGGATACATTATCAGTGCCGAAGGAGTTAGCATGGACTCCTCCAAGGTTTCCGCAGTTACTTCCTGACCCACATCCCCTTCTGTAAAGGAACTTCAATGTTTTTTTGGGGCTCGCTAACTTCTATCGCCGATTCATCAGGGGTTTCAGCATTATCACCAACCCCTTAACAATGCTACTGAAGAAAGGCCCAAAACACCTCCACTGGAACCCCGAGGCCAAGGAAGCTTTTCAGCATCTCAAGCATGCCTTCACATCTGCTCCAATCCTCCCACATCCAGACCCCACCAAACCGTTTATGGTAGAAGTGGATGCATCAGACACAGGTGTAGGGGCAATCCTATCCCAGCAGTTTGGTGAAAAACAGAAACTACATTCAATAGTCTTCTTCTCGAAAAAACTTTGTTCGACAGAGAGGAACTACGACATCAGCAACAGGGAACTATTGGCCATTACGCTAGCTCTCGAAGAATGGTGGCATTGGCTGGAGGGGTTCACTCACCCTTTTGTTTATTCTCACAGACCCTAAGAACCTGGAATACCTCAAGAAAGCCAAGAGACTAAACCCTCGTCAGGCCAGGTGGGCATTATTCTTCATGAGGTTCAATTTCACCAAACCAGCACCATGAAGTAGAGGGTGCCATAAGAAAAATTCAGCTCCCAGAGGGAGCTCCTCAGGGGGGGCTCTGTCAGTAAACCTGCTGTCAACACTTGAACTACAAACATGGACATTCAAGACTACAATCCTCAAGACTCACAGTGCCCTCTGTCTCCCGAATATTAACTACAGCTGACGCTCATTTCCTCAGTTAGCCCCTCTCCTATATAAACCACTCTCACACTCCACTCCAATGCGAAGTATCATTCTGTATCTACCCAGTTCATACCAAGCCTTGTATTTCTCTATCTGCCTCTCTAGTTTCTGACCTTTGCTAGCCTTCCTTCATTTATGCTCTTTGTCTCGTCTCCTCTACATTGTTTGCTGATCAACTGATCCTCGCTTGTTTCCTGACCTCGATTCTTGTCTATTGTTTTATTCTTGACCTCGATTCTTGTCTATTGACTACACCAGCATTGGCCTTCGCTAACACTACACCGGCTGGAAGGTAATTAGCCTGCCATGCTAACAGCACCGAGTCACAGATAAGTTAGTGTTGGCCTTCGTTGATGCTATTGCTACACCGACTGGAAGCTAACTGGACTGCTGCGCTAACAGCACCGAGTTGCGGATCAGCTAGTGATGGCCTTTGAGAATGCTGATATGAAGAGGGGGTTATGAAATAATAATAATAATAATAATAATAATAATAATATTGGTTGGCTAGTTTTTTTTGTGGTCTATTAGATACATTCCATTCAGTGAGCATGATACTGAACCTATCTTCAACTTGTTTAATATCATGCTAGTGGAATGGAATATATCTGATAGACCACTCAAAGCCAATATTATTTAAATATCACTCAGATCTGTGATGTATTTCATATGAAAAATGCAAGTTTTTCAAAACAAAAAGATAAACTTCATATCTTCAAGCGAAGGTGTGATATATTTTTTTTTTATTATATAGACACATTCATGAACAAAAAGTACCCAAATTTATCAAAACAATTTAATCAATTTCCTCATGAGTGATATATAGAGATTTATGTCATGGTTTTGGATGTCCATGTCCCAGATGCAGCAATTATATTGTGTGTGTGTGTGTGTGTGTGTGTGTGTGTGTATTGTAAACTTTTTGGTTTAAATGAGAAGTGTTATGGGGGTGGCATGGTGGTGTAATGGTTAGTGCTGTCACCTCACAGCAAGAAGGTCCTAGGTTCAAGCCCAGTGGCTGACGAGGGCCTTTTTGTGTGGAGTTTGCATGTTCTCCCCATGTCTGCGTGGGTTTCCTCCGGGTGCTCCGGTTTCCCCTGCAGTCCAAAGACATGCAGGTTAGGCTAATTGGTGGCTCTAAATTGACCGTAGGTGTGAGTATGAATGGTTGTCTGTGTCTGTGTTAGCCCTGCAATGACCTGGTGACTTGTCCAGGGTGTACCCCACCTCTTGCCCATAGTCAGCTGGGATAGGCTCCAGCTTGCCTGCGACCCTGTTGGACAAGATAAGCAGCTACAGATGATGGATGGATGGAGAAGCATTATGTTTGGAGAAAGGAAAACACTACATTTCAGCATAAGAACCTGAAGAGTAAATTTTAGTGTCATACTGTTCTGTAATTTTCCTATTCTCTGAGCGTTGCCTCTTCAAGGAATAACGATAGAAGATTTTGCACCAAAACATGTTTATGTTATCATGCTCCTTACATGCATAGCAGACGTACATAGCAGATGTGCATACAAGACAGCGATTAGACAAGATCCGATCAGCTTTAGAGCTGATCACGCTCCTGGCGCATGATCAGGGCATGTAATTGCAATAGTGTAATTGCAATGATGTAATTGCAATAGATGTCTTCTTTTTATCTAGTAAAGAGTGTGTATATATAGATTTGAAAACAAAGGGACGGTGTGAGGGGTGTGCTGAACCCTCATCACTGTGTATGTTTCTGCAATAAACCTTTTCTCTTGCAAAAGGATGAGACTGGTGTTGGTGTTTGTCATTTTTCCACGACAAATCTTAGTATCCCTGGGTGGGCTGCATGACTTCTGCAGTCTTCTGGGCAGCAAGCGGACCAGAGGACGCTCCTGGAGAAGCTGGAGAACTGGGTTTCTAAGAAGTTCTGGGAACTTCAACCGCCACAATGGCTGAAGATTAAAAGTTTCCTTTAGTTCTTGAGAAAAACTAAGGATTTATACTGACAGGTATATCTTATGGAACTATGGCAAGTTTGTTCAATGAAAGCAAGTTGGTTAAGAGGTAGTTTAGTTGAATGGCATAACTTGTGAGGGGTAGTTGCCAGCAAAAGACGGATCCATCATTGACTCTCAGTCATTGAACAATCACCCATGACACGTTAAATTGTTCCTACATAGATAATAAGAACACCAGGCTTGTCCTATATACACTGGTGAGCTATCAGAGAGTATCTTTGTCTACTCTCTCTCTTCGCTGTCTTCTCACACACAATTGCAAGGTGGTGTGTGTGTGTGTGTGTGTGTGTGTGTGTGTGTGTGTGTGTGTGTGTGTTTCTATTTTTAACACAGTGTGGATGATGCAAGTTTTATATACTGTGAATCCAAGTTTTATTTCATTATTCTACACATACAGTTGTCATAAGAGTTCCCCTCTGGAACAAAGAGTTAAGTAATTTGAAGTAAAATGGGTTCGTGCCATAACAAAGGCACTGAAGACACAACACGGCACATGATAAGGCACTCTGATTGTTCATATGATAGTCCTAACATAACATTCATGAGAGTTAACTATGGGGAAGGCTCTCGAGTACAGTTTGATATCTGGGTAAAAGAATGCGGGTTTCCCGAAAAGGGAAGTTTTAGTATGAGGCAGTTGGAAGGCTTAAAAAAGGCCTTAGACAAGAAAGAGAAGGATGAATTTGACAAAAATAAAAAAGAATGAGGCATTTTTAGCAAACTGGAAAGCATTTGGAGAGTGGCAGAGTGAGGCACATGAGAGAAAAAAAATGACAGGCAGGACCTTCATCTGTTTCTCAGTGTTTTTAAGTTGCAAGCTGATCCTGACCTCAACTCCGCCCTGCCAAGACGACAACTACCACAGCCAGATGAGAATGACCCAACACTTCCTGTTACAACACCACCAGTAGCAGAGGGGGGAGCCCCAGTCCTCACATCATCTACACCCAGTGCACCTCTCCCACAGGCCCCAGTGCAGCACCCACCCTACCCAAACCTGGCAGAGGCCACAGGTCCACCACCCAGATATGAGGACTGCCCCATGACACCTCGTCAAAGCGAGCCATCACCACTGATGACAAGGAAACAGAGAAAAGCTAAAGAGCACGCAGCAGGCTCACATCCAGAGGATGATGGCGATGAGGTGTTGAACATGCCGATGGTGGAAGTGGCAGGGACAGATGGGCCTATGCTGGTTCACTGCCCATGGACTCTGGCAGATATCAAGGAAAGTATGACACACCTCCCTAATGTGCATGAAGTGGGAGGAAGGAAGTTTAGGGAAGAGCTGTTGATGTTTTGCAGAGAATTCAGACCTACCATACATTAACTGAGGCACTTACTTATGGGCATAGATTGGAGCAAGGTCTCTCAAGCGTACCCAACTGAAGACCTCAGATTTGTGGAGCCCGAGTGGACTCAGGCAAATAATGCAGCATATGTGAGAGCCATTAACGTGCTCAAGACATGTCTAGAACAGTCCTTCCCAGTGCGAATGGACATGACAAAGATTTCAATGTGTAAGCAAGATGAAAATGAGACTGTGAGTCAGTATTTAGCTCGCCTCATAATAGTACATGATGCCAATTCAGGACTGGAATGCCCTGACCAGCTGTCCACAGGCAAAACCCGACAACTGCCTGGGAGGCCCACCTCGAACAGCTTTCTTAATGGTATGAAGCCTGAGATAGCAGTAGCAGCAGGAGTGAAATGTCAATGCATAACATGGGGCACTGGCATGATCAGCACTATTGAGCGATTATGCTGTCCATGCAGAAAAATGTCTTTGAGAAGGAGAAAAAAGGAAGACAGAGAAAAGGGAGAAGGACTCTCACCAAGTTCCAAGGAGGGCAACCTGACACATCGACGCAGGGTGCAGGGCAAAGCCAGAACAACCCTAGAGGCGGACTTGGTAGAGGAAGAGGCAGAGGAAGAGTTAAAAGATCTGATCTGGTGTTACAACTGTGGGAAGATAGGACACTTTGAGAGAGAGTGTATGGCAGAGCAACCCAAGGCTGACTGATGGGTGGGGGAGAGGGATGGATAAGCAGCTGAGAACAGAGGAGGTAACACACAACACAAAACCAATCAGGTAGTTCACATTATACAGGAACATATACCCCAGCCTAATCGCACAGAAAACATTAGACAGCTACATGACCTCCAAACGCAGCAAGGTGATAAATTTATCTTTCCTTAAATATGCAGCCTTCCCATTTACCCAGCTTCTGTGCATGCCATTGACAATATGGGGAAAAGTTTAATTTCCTGGTAGATTCAGGAACTACCTATTCAGTCATTAAACAGGGAGAATTGCATTTACCATTTGAACCAAGTTCTTGATCAATTTGCACAATTGGGGCAACAGGCCATTCAGTCATAGAAAAGTTCTCAAAACCTGTTTCATGTCAGGATGAAGATGGACAGGAGGTGGAGCACTCATTCCTAATCTTCTCTTCCTGACCAGTTAATTTACGAGGGCAAGATTTAATGTGCAAGTTTGGCTTGGTTCTTACATCATCCTCAGAGGGCATTACAGTGACAAATACCACTTTGACGTGTGTTTTACATGAACAAAAGCTCCCTATTTATGTATGAGTGGAAGCTCTGTCCAGACACTTGAACTAACATAACTCAATACCTTGTGCAGCAAGCACATGACCAAATTGTAGCACATGATGTTGACTATATGGAGCATATGGACCTTCACTGCACGGCCCACATGCATGATGGAAAGAATGCTGCATATGAGAGAGTATGGTTTAAAGACACCTGCAAGCAAGAATGTATTCACCTTAGATGTCTGTGAAGATTCTCAGTCATCCAGGTCATAGTCATTTGGTCTCTGTTACCACCCACAGTATTTGCCTTAGAGATTTATACTGGTCAAAAGAATATTGTGTGTGTTCTTTTGAATTACAGCGCTGCACAGACATTTGCACCTGGATTCAATTGGAGGGCATAACCAAATTCCCTAGGTGCTGCCAAAAGGAGTTGTTTGATATCCCATCATCCACACCCCATATTTCTTTAGCCAAACGAAAGGCAGTCCCATGGAAGGAGGTGGGACGTTGGCTTCGAGGGTGTGTGAGTAAGAAAGCCTCTGAGTTAGTACAACGGATCCTTCTGTATTTTATAATACAGAAAAAGGATGTCTTTAAACAATCTCTCTCTATGCTAGTACATGTACAGTGCAGCATAGAGCTCTCCACATGCTTAGTGGGGGCTTTTGCAAGCGTTTCAGGAGACGTCTCCCCAGCCCAAGTCCATCCTAGGCTGGTAGAGATTCCACCAGAGCTCTGGGCCACAGGTAAACACGATGTGGGTTTAATTAAGCATGCTGAACCAGTTGTGATAACTCCCAAGTCAGATTTTAGACTTAGACAGACACAATACCCACTAAAGCCAGATGCCATAGAAGGTGTTAGGCCTGTCTTTGAGTCCCTGTTGCAGGCAGGAGTAATTGTCCCTTGCCCAGACTCACCAGTGCGCACTCCTATATTTCCTGTAAAGAAAGCCAGAAAACCTCCCCAACCTGATGAGTGGTGTTTTGTACAAGACTTACAAGCAGTGAACGCAGTTGTCAGACAGCGTGCACCAGATGTTCTGAACCCCTACACTATTCTAGGTCAGGTGCCACCTGATAGCAGATGGTTTTCAGTAGTGGACCTAGCAAACGCATTCTTCAGCATTCCAGTACACAAAGACAGTCAATACTGGTTTGCATTTACATTTGATGGCAAGTTTTACACCTTCACACATTTGTGCCAAGGGTATTGAGAGTCACCCACCATTTTGCTAGAATAGAAAACTTCACACTTGTCAACACAATGGCAGCTAAGATATAACACGGTCCTGCTTGACATGCCGAACATAACAGTAAAACATTGTACTGTCCTTAACCCCACTACTTTACTCCCTACAGAGGAGGATGGTGAACCACATGACTGTGTGGCACTTACTGACCAATTATGCTCCCCTAGGTTGGACCTCAAGGATGAACCACTCATGAATCCAGATATGATTCTGTATGTGGATGGGTCAGCATCACGACACTCAGAAACAGGTAAAAATCAAGTGGGCTATGCTGTAGTTTCAGACAAAGAATTAATCACAGTGGGAGCATTACCTAGTCACTTGTCAGCTCAAGCAGCAGAGCTATATGCCTTGACAGAAGCATGTAAACATGCAACAGGTAAATCAGCCACTGTCTACACAGACAGCAGATATGCCTTTGGTGTAGTACATGACTTTGGCACAATCTGGAAACATAGAAATTTCCTGACCAGCTCAGGCACACAAATAGCCCACCACAAGCTTGTTTCTGACCTGCTGGATGCTGTCCTACTCCCATCTGCTCTTGCTATATGCAAGTGTGATGCACATGCTAACAAATCTGATCCAGTCTCTCAAGGTAATGCACGAGCTGACGCGGCGGCAAAATAGGCAGCTACAAGGACCCCAATTTCATTAATGCTTTCAAATAACCCTTCTACACCTCCCTTACAGGTTTCTGACCTCCAGCAGCAGGCCACAGCAGAGGAAAAGGCTGTGTGGCAGAAAGAAGGGTGTAGTATTAAAGATGCGGTCTTGGCAAGCCCAGATGGTAGACCTTGTCTTCCAAAATACATGTTTCCATATTACACTAAGTTGACACACTGGAAATTTGTCAAAAAGGGGAATGACAGCAGCAATAACAAAGGATTCTCTAATTACTCTCAATTTTTGTCAAAAATGTCTTGTATGTGTGGAACACAATATAGGAAGAGGGCTAAAATTAGAGCAGCCTGTGCACCCAACCCCAAATAGCCCTTTTGACCATTTCCAAATGGACTTCATTGAACTCTTGCCTAGTGAGGGGGAAAAGGTCAAGTCAACTTTATTGTTAAATATGCTATACATGCTCGACATACAGCACAGATGAAATTTCAGTCCTCTCTGACCCACGGTGCAAACAGGCAATGCAATAAATAAAAATAGAATAATTGAAATAAACAATATAAACAGTATAAACACTCTAGATAAGAACTAGACATAGACTAAACACATATATATTGGAGCAAATAAACAGTCAAGGGCACTTGAGGTATAGTAGGTAAACATGAAATAAGCAGTATAAACTAATAGCTGTTAAGGTGAGGTAGTGCAGAATAGTGCAAATGAGCGAGGTAACGTGAAATGTGCAGTCCCTGAGTTCAGTGTGCTAATGAACGTTGAGTGTGTGTGTGTGTGTGTGTGTGTGTGTGTGCGTGCGTGTGCGAGCAGAATCTGTGACAGGGGGCAGAGGAAGGGCAGAACAGGGAGGGAGTTGAGCCTCCTGACTGCCTGATGAAAGAAACTGTCCTTGAGCCTGCTGATTTTGGCCCGGAGACTCCGCAGTCTCCTCCCCGATGGCAGCAGACTGAAGAGGCTGTGAGATGGGTGGGTGGGGTCACCTGCAATCCTGATGGCTTTGCAGGTGAGGTGGGAGTTATAGATATCCATGGGAGAAGGGACAGAGACACCAATGATCCTCTCAGCTGCTCTCACTATGCGCTGCAGAGTCTTGCAGCAGGACACGGTGCAGGCGCCGTACCGCATGGTGATGCAGCTGGTCAGGATGTTCTCGATGGTGCCTCTGTAGAATGTGTGCATGATGGGGGCCGGGACTCTTGCTCTCCTCAGTTTGCGGAGGAAGTACAGACGCTGTTGGGCTTTTTTGGCCAGTGATGCGGTGTTGTTGCTCCAGGACAGGTCTTAAGAGATGTGCACACCCAGAAAATTGGTGCTGCTCACCCTCTCCACTGCAGCACCGTCGATAGATAGTGCAGCATGTTGGGTGTGCACTCTCCTGAAGTCCACAACAATCTCCTTCATCTTCTCCACATTCAGGCGGAGATTGTTGTCCTTGCACCACATGGCCAAGCGGCTCACCTCACTCCTGTACATTGTCTCATCGCCATTGTTGATGAGACCCACCACAGTCGTGTCATCCGCAAACTTAATGAAGAGATTAGAGCTGGATGTTGGTGTGTAGTCGTGGATCAGCAGAGTGAAGAGGAGGGGGCAAAGCACACATCCTTGGGGGGCCCCCGTGTTCAATGTGATGGTGCTGGAGGAGTTGCTGCCGACCCGTACAGCCTGTACGGTATTGCTTGGTGATGGCTGATATGTTCTCCAAGTGGATAGAAGTTTTCCCTACAGCAAAACAAGGGACATTGAAATGGGACATTGAAGAATAAACTGAGCAAATGCTGTGCTGAAACAGGATTAGGGTGGACAAAGGTCCTACCCATAGTATTAATGCAGATGAGAATGAGAGAAAGACCAAAGCATGGTTTTAGCCCCTTTTGAGATATTGTTTGGAAGACCCCAAACAAAGGGATAGGTCCCATTACACCAAGATGCCCTGACATGTCCTTATGTGATGTTGAATTACTGTGCAACCCTCTCTTCTGCTCTGAATAATATTCACAAACAGGTGAGATCAGCCTTACCAGTCCCAGGGCTGGGACCACTGCATGACCTGAAACCTGGTGACTGGGTGGTGATAAAAAACTTCAAAAGGACAAAGTGGAACAAGCCCAGGTGGACGGGACCATCCCAAGTGCTGCTCACCACACAGTCAGCTGTAAAGGTGGACAACAGAGCCACGTGGGTACACGCCAGCCACTGCAGAAGAGTACCTGAACCAACAGACAAGCAGAATAAGGAGGCCCTGGTACAGGAAGGAGATTAAGACAGCATTCAAGAAGCCCTCAGGGGACCTAGTCGCACTGTGAGTGGATACTCTGCTATCAAGAGGCCCTTGGGGGACCAATGAACACCAGCAATGACACATCGACACACACAGCCACATGACAGACTGTGCATTCCAACACATTCTTCATTCTGTACCTCATTGTGAACTTTACACATGGTATAAGTAGCATTTGGTAGTTTGCCCAGTGACAGAGATTAATACACGTATTACAAGAGCAGTGTCTGACACCACAGGTACTCCAGGGGCAGACTTTTCAGCTGGGAAAATAAGACAGAAAGAGATCAAACTGTTAACTGGGTTCATGACATATTGACTGATAATACCAATCACATGCTGGTAGCTGAAAGAATACATTCTGACTACAAATACACTAGCGAACAATACCTAGCTGATTTAGGTGACAGCACTAAGTGCCTTAGGCGTAAAGACGTCTATAGAAAACACCCAACACCACGTATCTGTGAAGAAACTCAGTCGTCCAGGTACATAGTAATCTGTGGTTGGTTGAAGAGAGCAACTGGACTTGCTTGACGATTCTTGAAAACGTTTCGCCTCTCCTCCGAAAGGCATCCTCAGTTCTGTCTGACTACTAGGGAGTATCCAGTATTTATTCTCTCATGGATCATCATAGAATCCGAATCAGAATGCTGATGGCTGCATTGTGGGCGGCTGATAAGATGTCATAGACACCCACCTCTGTTCAATGATGGTCGTTCCAGGTTGACAAAAATGAACGATCCACTCTGGCTAAGATGTCTGCCATCAGCCATCAGCATTCTGATTCGGATTCTATGATGATCCATAACTGAGGATGCCTTTCGGAGGAGAGGCGAAACGTTTTCAAGAATCGTCAAGCAAGTCCAGTTGCTCTCTTCAACCAACCACAGATTACTATGTACCTGGACGACTGAGTTTCTTCACAGATATCTTTCTACGCACTTTGGGATGAGATCCCTTTGACTGGTGCGGGAGTATGAGAGGACTTCCAGAAAACTGGCAGACATCTTAGCCAGAGTGGATCATTCATTTTTGTCAACCTGGAACGACCATCATTGAACAGAGGTGGGTGTCTATGACATCTTATCAGCCGCCCACAATGCAGCCATCAGCATTCTGATTCGGATTCTATGATGATCCATGAGAGAATAAATACTGGATACTCCCTACTAGTCAGACAGAACAGAGGATGCCTTTCGGAGGAGAGGCGAAACTTTTTCAAGAATCGTCAAGCAAGTCCAGTTGCTCTCTTCAACCAACCACAGACCAACACCACGTAGTTCACTGACTGACTATGCTTACTCAATACTTTAAAGTGCTTTGCACTGAAAAAAAAAAAAAAAACAGCCTTAGCATTATTTCCTCATGACACGCCTTATGAAAGGCCTGGTTGAATCATTTTGAATTCCAGGCAACGATGTATCTGTTGTCATGAACTACCTCTATCTCATTTTGTAGGACAGTATTATAGATTTAATGTTGTTATCACATGATAAAAGGGGAATTGTAGAGTAAACTTTTTGGTTTAAATGAGAAGCGTTATGTTTTGAGAAAGGAAAACACTGCATTTCAGCATAAGAACCTGGAGAGTAAATTTTAGTGTCATACTGTTCTGTAATTTTCCTATTCTCTGAGCGTTGCCTCTTCAAGGACTAATGATAGAACATTTTGCACCGAAACATGTTTATCTTGTCATGCTCCTTACGTGCGTAGCAGACGTATGTAGCAGATGTGCGTACAAGACAGCAATTAGACAAGATCCAATCAGCTTTAGAGCTGATCACACTCCCGGCGCATGATCAGGGCATGTAATTGCAATGATGTAATGCAATAGATGTCTTCTTTTTATCTAGTAAAGAGTATATATAGATTTGAGAACAAAGGGACGGTGTGAGGGGTGTGCCGAACCCTCATCACTATATGTCCGTTTCTGCAATAAACCTTTTCTCTTGCAAAAAGAAGAGACTGGTGTTGGTGTTTGTCATTTTTCCATGACTTTTATATATATATATATATATATATATATATATATATATATATATATATATATATATAAATAATGCATGAGAGAGAGCATAACAGTATTGCTGTAATTATTCCTGATATCTTTATCATAGTATACAGTACCATTACACTGGTTAATCATCCTATCCCTAGTGTAAAAGATAAAAAGAGGGACAATAAAGCAAGCTATTCACAGATGCTTGAATGTCATTTCCATGGATGCTCGTGATGACAGGCAGCACCACGGCCACCCTTAAGAACTGCAGGCCCCGTGCTGTGGTACCCACTGTATTAATTATCACTTCTAATGTTGTCAGCTAATTAATTGACGTTTACTGCAGGAAATGGCTCTGGCAATTCACTGCAATTAATCAGTGTCAAAGAATAAATTAAACCTCAAATACAATTACCACTGAGAGTGGCTAAAAAGTTGAATATTAATAAAGCCTGGTCCTTTTTACACCCATGAGTGTGCTGTGACATACACACTCTAACTCCAGTATGATTTTTCTCTCTACACAGCTGCCCAGAATTTGTATATGCACAGCTACTAACTACTTCATGTCAAAATAATAATCATTAATGTATATGTGTAATTCTTCTGTCATGTTTTATTTCCTCTATCCATTTCGAAGGAAAATTGGAACGCCATTAGCAGAGAAGACTGCACAAATTCATGCAGTGTGTGGTGGACTGCTGCATCATATTCTACTTGTTTATTAACATAGCAATTATCTTGCAAGCTAGGAAAGCTGTTTGGCTCAGTTAGTAAAACAAGATCGCTGAATACATGGCAACCGAGAACTCTAATTGCTCTGGCAACAGCACTGTTTTCTGTTTGCTTCTTTCCAAACACTGTTGACAGACGGATGGGGGACACTAACTGAAAGTGGGAATATTGGCAGTGAGCTTCCAAACTGCAGCCTAGTCTAATTTCTCTAAAGAATTATATCATAACTTTTATATGATTGCTCCCATTATACAATTATATGTCCATTCAACACTGGATTAATGTTTAAACAAAAGAACAAAAATATTTTAAAAAAGGAATAAAAATATTTTGTGACATCAGTATGTAGCTCTAGAAAAAAAAATAATATTCATGAAACTTGAACAAGGAAACTGGAGAATTAATGATTGGCAAAAGTAAACTGTCAATACAATAAAGATTTTCAAAATAAAACTTTAAAATAATAAAGAAACAGAAAAAGCTCAGTTGAGGAACAGGAGGGTCTTGAGCAGCTTCAATAAAAAAGACCCATTGTTGTGATGAAATAGATGCCATCAGCAGGTTTGGAGTTAACTGAATATCGTGCCCTGAAGGCGTGACCTTCCGTCACAGTACCAATTACAGCCAAAGCTAATAAAGTATAGATTTTTCTTTCCTGTCTCTGCAATGCTATATCTGAACTAAGTGTCACAGGGTGCCACAGAAACACCCCAGAGGAACAAACTGTCAGAGTATGAAAAGATCAATTGTTTTTATTATTGTGGTACACAAGTTATGACTGACAGTACGAATATGTTTTACTCAAAATTTTATCAGTTCATGAAGCCAATTCCAGAGCTTCATGAATTATTTTACATGGGAGTTTACTTCTATTTCTATTCTTGTTTAGAAATTCTTTATATTGTGCTTGCTTTTTATTAAACTGAACTTTCCATTTAAATACAGTACCAGTCAAAAATTTGGACGCACCTTCTAATTCAATGTTTTTCTTTATTTTTATTAACTAAAAGATACTTCATGTCTTAAAGTAATGATGGGTGTCGTTTCTCTTTACTTAGCTGAGCAGTTCTTGACATAACATGGATTACTACAGTTGTGGAATAGGGCTATTTACTGTATTTTTATTATTTACTATTTACTGTTTGATTTCAAACATTAAGAAGGCAAGAAATTGCACTAATGTCGCCTCACAGCAAGAAGGTCCTGGGTTCGAGTCCAGCGGCCGACGAGAGCCTTTCTGTGTGGAGTTTGCATGCTCTCCCCATGTCTGTGTGGGTTTCCTCTGGGTGCTCCAGTTTCCCCCACAGTCCAAAGACATGCAAGTTAGACTAATTGGTGGCTCTAAATTGACCATAGGTGTGAAAGTGAGAGTGAATGGTTATTTGTCTGTATGTGTTAGCCCTGCGATGACCTGGCAACTTGTCCAGGGTGTACCCCGCCTCTCACCCATAGTCAGCTGGGATAGGCTCCAGCTTGCCTGCGACCCTGTACAGGATAAGTGGTTACAGATAATGGATGGATGGATGGATGGAAATTGCACTAATTAACTTTTGATGAGGCACACCTGTGAATTGAAAAGCATTCCAGGTGACTACCTCATGAAGCTGGTTAAGATAATGCCAATAGTGTGCAAAGCGTCATCAAGGTAAATGCTGGCTACTATGAAGAATCTAAAATTTGAAACATTTTATTTTTTAAACACGTTTTTGTTTACCACATTGTAGCGCTTACGGAGTGTGGGTGGAGCACAGAGGACGGCAGGACAACACTTTAGATACAGAGAAGGCTTTTATTTCTCAACTTTTCAGTTAAATCGCCAGTTTCTAGTATGCGGCGTAACACACACACACACACTCTGTGTTCTGGTCCCGGGTTGCGCTTCCTCTGCTCTCCCTCTGCCTCCTTAAATAGGGAGCGGTTACTGGGAAAACACACAAAACACAGGTTAACCCTTTGGTGACTGACCCCTTGAAAATGGTTCCTCCAGGAACGATGACGTTTCAGTTGTCAAGACAACGGAAAAACTAAAATACAAGAGCATTTTGTTTTGTGCACAAGAGCATTGTGATGTACCTTTCTGTTTTTGTATTTTAGTTTTTCCGTTGTCTTGACAACTGAAAAGTCATCGTTCCTGGAGGAACCATTTTCAAGGGGTCAGTCACCAAAGGGTTAATTACCGTCAGGTGTAGCGATTCTGCCACTCACCTTCCCTGGCTCCGCCCTCCTGTCACAGACCGGTGCTTGACCACGCCCCCGCTGCCACATACCCCCACTGCCCGACTCAGGCCGGGCGCCTGTCCGGCCTGCAGCCGACTCCCCCCCCCCCCCCCCCCTTGACGGGAGAGGAAGTCCGCCACGACCATCTGCGCCCCCGGCCTGTGGACCACCTTGAAGTTGAAGGGTTGGAGTGCCAGATACCAACGGGTGATCCGCGCGTTGGCATCCTTCATGCGGTGGAGCCACTGGAGGGGCGCGTGGTCCGAACAGAGGGTGAAAGAGTGCCCCAGCAGGTAGTAACGCAGGGCGAGGACCGCCCACTTGATCGCCAGGCATTCCTTCTCAATCGTGCTGTAGTGCCCCTCACGCACCGACAGCTTCCGACTGATGTACAGGACGGGGCGATCTTCCCCCTTCACCTGCTGGGACAAAACGGCCCCCAGCCCTCTGTCCGACGCATCCGTCTGCAACATAAAAGGGAGAGAGAAGTCAGGGGAGTGTAAAAGTGGCCCCCCACATAGTGCAGCCTTTACCTCAGAGAAAGCCCGCTGGCACTGCTCCGTCCACTGGACCGGATCTGGCGCCCCCTTTTTAGTGAGGTCAGTCAGCGGGCTGGTGACGTCCGAATAATTAGGTATAAACCTACGATAGTAGCCAGCCAGCCCCAGGAACTGTCTCACCCCCTTTTTGGTCTTGGGCCTCGGGCAGGCCGCAATCACTACTGTCTTATTAATTTGGGGACGCACCTGCCCGTTGCCCAAGTGGAAGCCCAGATACCGTACTTCCACCTGCCCAATCGCACACTTCTTCGGGTTGGCAGTGAGCCCCGCCCGCCTCAGCGACCTAAGGACGGCCCTCAGGTGTTGCAGGTGCCGCTGCCAGTCATTACTATAAATGATAATATCGTCGAGATAAGCGGCCGCATAGGTGGCGTGGGGCTGGAGGACCCTGTCCATCAGCCGCTGAAACGTAGCGGGCACCCCAAACAGCCCAAACGGAAGTGTGACGAACTGGTGTAAGCTGAACGGTGTGGAAAAGGCCATTTTCTCCTGGGATAATGGAGTCAAGGGGATCTGCCAATATCCCTTCGTCAAATCCAGTGTCGAGTAAAAGCGAGCCGTGCCTAGTCGATCGAGCAGCTCATCAATACGAGGCATTGGGTACACGTCGAATTTAGACACCGCATTGACTTTTCTATAGTCCACACAGAACCGGACCGACCCGTCAGCCTTGGGAACCAAGACCACCGGGCTGCTCCAGTCACTGTGGGACTCCTCGACGATGCCCATTTCGAGCATGGCCTGAAGTTCTTCCCGAACCACCTTTTTTTTGTGTTCGGGTAGCCTATAAGGGCGGCTACGCACTACCACATCCGGGGGCGTCTCTATGTGGTGTTCTATGAGGTTAGTGCGACCGGGCAGGGGCGAGAACACATCAGAAAACTCGGCCTGCAACTGGGCGACCTCCGTGAGTTGGGTCGGGGAGAGGTGGTCTCCACAGGGGACCGGAGAGGTACGTGATGCCAATGTCCCTTTTTGAACCTCCGGCCCCAGCTCTGTCTTCTCTGGAACTACCGACACCAACGCCACGGGGACCTCCTCGTTCCAGAGTTTAAGTAGATTGAGGTGGTAGATCTGTAGTGCCCCCTCCCTGTCTGTTCGCCTTACCTCATAGTCGATGTCCCCAACTCGCCGTGTGACCTCAAAGGGTCCTTGCCACTTGGCGATTAATTTGGAGCTCGACGTGGGCAACAGGACGAGTACCTTATCTCCCGGAGTGAACTCTCTAAGGTGCGTGCCCTTGTTGTACAGGTGGGCTTGCCGTTCCTGGGCCTGCCGCAAATTCTCCTGAGTTAGGTGGGTGAGCGTGTGGATTTTTGTGCGCAGGTCCATAACGTACTGAATTTCGTTTTTACTCTGTGAAGGTCCCTCCTCCCTATTTTCCCGCAGTACATCTAAGATGCTGCGTGGCTTACGCCCATATAATAATTCAAATGGGGAGAACCCCGTGGAGGCTTGGGGGACCTCTCGCACTGCAAATAACAAGGGTTCGAGCCACTTATTCCAGTTACGTGCGTCCTCACTTACGAATTTTTTGATTATATTTTTGAGGGTGCGATTGAACCGTTCAACTAAACCGTCCATTTGTGGGTGATAACCGCTGGTGCGGATCGGCTTAATACCTAGTAGCCCATACAGTTTGCTCAGTGTTCGTGACATAAATGAGGTGCCTTGGTCAGTCAGAATCTCTTTCGGGATTCCAACCCGGGAGATGACGTGGAAGAGGGCCTCTGCAATACTGTGTGCTGAGATATTGCGAAGAGGCACCGCTTCCGGGTATCGCGTTGTATATTCCACCAGAACCAATATAAAGCGATACCCTCGTGTTGACCGATCTAATGGCCCGACAAGATCCATCCCAATTCTTTCGAATGGGGTCTCAATTAATGGTAGGGGGCGCAAGGGCGCTTTTGGAATGGCCGCTGGATTTACTAACTGGCATTCGCGGCACGCCGTACACCACTTACGGACGTCGCCGCGAATCCCCGGCTAATAAAATCGGGCCATTATCCGGGCTAGAGTCTTATCCTGCCCTAGGTGTCCAGCCATGGGATTAAAGTGAGCCGCCTGGAATACCAATTCCCGGCGGCTCTTTGGAATTAATAACTGTGTGACTCGCTCTTTTGTCTGAGTGTCCTGCGTCACTCAGTATAATCTATCCTTCAAAATGGAAAAATAGGGGAAAGACGGGGTGGCGTTCGGCTGGAGCGTTTGACCATTGATTACTCTCACTTGGTCAAACGCGTGTCGCAGAGTCTCATCTCGCGATTGTTCTAGTGGGAAATCCGCGAGGGATTCCCCAACAGAAAGAGGAGGAGTCGGCGGCTCCTCGCTCTGTCGCGGAGATGACATAGACGGCTCTGCGACCGCAGCTACAGCCAAAGCGATACCGGGACCTCCCCCTGTCAAACGGCAGGACCCACTCTTTACTAGGCGCATCATCAAACCCTGAAATCCCGGCCAATCAGTCCCCAAAATTAAAGAGTGGGTAAGGCGAGGATTAACCGCCGCCTTCACTATAGATTTTTCTCCTCTGAAATATATGTGGACCGACCCTAAAGGGTATCTGTGAACATCCCCGTGCACACACAACACCTTCACCCCCTGTGCTCCCCCCAATGCCTCGTCTTGCACCAGGCTTTGGGGGATCGAGGTCTGATTGCAACCCGAATCCACCAACGCCTGATATGTAGCCCCTTGTACACTCACCGGTATGCGATACGCTCCGGCCCGATCGAGGGCAGCTTCTGGCACGTCGGGGATCCGCACCACCGCGCCCACCTCCATTGCTGTGCACTGTTGCTGCTGGTGGCCCGGTTCCCCGCAGCGCCAGCAAACCGGCCCGGGCCTTCCCTCTGCAGCTGTGCTCTGGGGCTCACTCACCTGAGGGGGGGGAGAGACAGACACAGAAGGGAGAAACGGGAGGGCACCATGGGTTCGGCGGGCCGGCTGGGGTGGAGCCGGCCCCCGCCTCCGTGGTGGGGGAATGGGGCGAGGACGGGACACAGAAGGGGGGGAGGAAGAGAGAGAGAAGAGACGACGTCGTCAGCCGTCCTGCCGCCGGAACAGCCGCCAAATGATCCTCCGCCAGTCCTACGGCCTGATCCAGCGACGCCAGGCGGTGGCACTGGACCCACTCTGCAGTTCCGGCTGGTAAGCAGGCGATGAATTGCTCCAGCACCACCTGATTGATGAGTCCCTCGGTGTCGCGATCGTCGGCCCTCAGCCACCGCCAGCAGGCGTCCCGGAGCTGCTGGCCGAACGCGACCAGCCGGCCGACTTCCTCCATCCGCAGCGCGTGGAAGTGCTGGCGCTGTTGTTCGGGCGTGCGCCCCACGCGCTGGAGGACGGCCCGGCGAAGGTCCACGTAGGCCAGCCAGTGGTCGGCAGGGAGCTGTAGTGCGGCCAGCTGCGCCTCTCCCGTCAGGAGGGGGAGGAGGCGTGCCACGCACTGCTCCATCGGCCACCCCGAGGCTTCGGTGACCTGCTTGAACAAGGTGATAAATGCCTCGGGGTCGTCCTGCGGGCCCATCTTGGTCATGGTGAGGGGAGACGGGCCCGCGGCCGGGGCACTGGTGGACCCCGCCGACACGAGGAGATGCCGGAACGCCTCACGATCTTCCTGCTGGGCCAGCAACAGGGCTTCGAAGCATCGCTCCTGCTCCTTTCGGAGCGTGACGAGTGCCTGGTGCTGGCTCTGCTGAGCCGTGGCGAGGGCGTGGACCAAGTCCGCGAACGGGGAGGATTCCATGGGGCTGCAAGGTTGGTGCTCCACCTTTCCCGGGCTTCGGCACCACTGTAGCGCTTACGGAGTGTGGGTGGAGCACAGAGGACGGCAGGACAACGCTTTACATACAGAGAAGGCTTTTATTTCTCAACTTTTCAGTTAAATTGCCAGTTTCTAGTATGCGGCGTAACACACACACACACACTCTGTGTTCTGGTCCCGGGTTGCGCTTCCTCTGCTCTCCCTCTGCCTCCTTAAATAGGGAGCGGTTACTGGGAAAACACACAAAACAAAGGTTAATTACCGTCAGGTGTAGCGATTCTGCCACTCACTTTCCCTGGCTCCGCCCTCCTGTCACAGACCGGCGCTTGACCACGCCCCCGCTGCCACACACATATTTCCATATAAGTTCCATATGTTATTTCATAGTTCTGATGTCTTCAGTATTGTTCTACCATGTAGAAAATAGTCCAAATACAGAAAAACCTATGAACAAGTAAGTGGCGAAAATTTTGACTGGTACTATATTTATTGAAGTCAGACAAGTCACAGTCAAATCAGATTATCTGAGAAAAAAATCTTTATTTCACTGTCTGGAAAACATTAAAATGTTGCTGGAGGATGTGTATATTGTTTCTTATACTGATATATGCAGATGCCATTATGAAATATTTCATCTCATCTCATCTCATTATCTGTAGCCACTTTATCCTGTTCTACAGGGTCACAGGCAAGCTGGAGCCTATCCCAGCTGACTACGGGCGAAAGGCGGGGTACACCCTGGACAAGTCGCCAGGTCATCACAGGGCTGACACATAGACACAGACAATCATTCACACTCACATTCACACCTACGGTCAATTTAGAGTCACCAGTTAACCTAACCTGCATATCTTTGGACTGTGGGGGAAACCGGAGCACCCGGAGGAAACCCACACGGACACGGGGAGAACATGCAAACTCCGCACAGAAAGGCCCTCGCCGGCCACGGGGCTCGAACCTGGACCTTCTTGCTGTGAGGCAACAGCGCTAACCACTACACCACCGTGCCGCCCTACGAAATATTTAAACTATTTTATAGATATAATGCAAAAAGCTGCAAATTCCCATGAGAAAAATAAACATTGCAATCACCAAATGCAAACAAACACTTAAAACATGTATGACACAACTTAAATCAGATGGTAAAACACTCTTCCAGAGAACACTGGATTCCCCACAAGTAGTGATCTGTAAAACGTTGGTTTTTGGAGATAAAAATCTTGCCAAAATTGAGTTAGACTAAGTTCCTGCTCATAATGAATCCTTACGGCTTCTGTATGCAATACCGAAGTTCATTACACACTCCTTGTCTTTGCGTTATCAGGGAATGACCATGACTTTGTATTGCACAGTTTCAACAACACTAGGATCACCGGACATTCTGTGTCAGCCTTAATGACTCTGTGTCCTCCACTGCTCCTCTTTCATGTGGGGTCCCACAGGGTTCAGTGCTGGGCCCTCTTCTATTTTCTTTGTATCTTCTTCCACTTGGTTCCATTCTCAAGAAGCATGGCATTCTTTTCCACTGTTATGCTGATGACACTCAGATTTATGTGCCCCTAAAAAAGGCTGATTCATACTCCCTTAGGCCACTGTTAAATTGTTTAGAGGATGTCAAGGCTTGGATGTCTCTAAACTTTTTAAATTTTAATGAAAAAAAGACTGAAGTGATAGTCTTTGGTGGCACCTCTGTGACCCCCTCAGTAGAGCTGGGTTCCTTGGCACAATATGCCAAACCTATAGTTAATGATTTGGGGTAAAAGTGGACGGGGACCTTAAGTTTGATAGCCAGATTAAAGCAGTGGTGAAAGGAAGCTATTTTCAATTGCAGCAGTTGGCAAAAATAAAACCTTTTTTACCCAGACAGCACTTTAAAACAGTAATTCATGCCTTTGTGACCACTCGGCTAGATTACTGCAATGCACTTTATATGGGGTTCAGTGGGTCCTCCATTGCACATCTTCAACTAGTACAAAATGCAGCCACACGTCTTTTAACTGGCACAAGGAAATTTGAGCACATTTTACCGATTTTAGCTTTGCTCCACTGGCTACCTGTCCATTTTAGAATTCATTTTAAAATTATTTTATTTGTTTTTAAATCTTTAAATGGTCTTGCTCCATCGTACCTCTCTGAGCTGCTATACCCCTATACACCCAGCCGAGCTCTCAGGTCAGCTGACCAGCTGCTCCTGAGAGTTCCCAAGACTAGGCTGAAGCTCAGAGGGGACCGGGCTTTTTCGGTTGCAGCTCCAAAATTATGGAATGCATTAGACAGGCCTCCTCACTGTCTAATTTTAAAACTCTTCTTAAAACACACCTCTTTTCTTTGGCTTTTAACACCATGTAGGTTGTTGATTTTATGTACACAGATATTTTATTTGGAGTGGACAGCCTATTTAATTATTTATTTTTATTTTATGTTCTATGGTGTTATTTTATTGTACAGCACTTATTTTATTGTATAGTTTTATTGTGTTTATTTATTGTACAGCACTTTGGAAACCTTTGTGTTTATTTAAACTGTGCTTTATAAATAAAATTGGATTGGATTGGACTTTATCCTAGACTTTTATAAGTTGCTGCATCCGTATTATGCAGGGTGTTGCCAGGTGGCAACAATTAACTTAGATAATTTTTCTAATAGAGAGTACCAGAAAACCTATGTTTTACTATTTATTTGTGAAAATATGGATCTTTCTTTTCCTATGAAACATAACTGTCAGGTTACATGGAAAGGTTACTTCAATTTTCAGCAGATGCTTGATGCCGTTAAGGTCATCATCTGAGGGTTGTCCATATTGAAGTATTGTTCAGTATTAAGACAAAAGTCCTTCAAGAAAACAAACAAACAAACAAAAAAAACACTATCTGTGGTAAGTAAACATTTTATTTTTATCATTAAAACAAATTTAGATGTAATGAACCATTTGTAAAATGGTAAAATGTAATTGTTGCCATATGGCAATAACATGCAAATATGCAACTCAAGTTTGTCCATTCAACTGGAATTGGAATGTAATAGGCTTTTATAAAACTAGGATACTCTTAAAATATATTTACAGTTTTTGGTAATATTATGAAGTAAAAACAAAGAAAACATTTTTTTATATTTGTGTTTATAATTTTAGACATTTTGTAGTCTTATAAGACACTGTAAATGTTTGCCAGTTTGCAAATAATCTGTGAAATATGGCCCAGTTAATATGGTAATTAGAACTGTCACTGTGTCATTACCTTGTTATTATTACCATTCAGCCCAAATTACAGTTGAATTTATATTATTTTAGCAGTGTAAATATTTGGTTATGAACTTCATTGACTACAATTAAGATTTTAAGGAAAATAAGTTTTTCAAGGCAAATTAGATTTTACAGTACTTTTCACCGGGCGGCACGGTGGTGTAGTGGTTAGCGCTGTCGCCTCACAGCAAGAAGGTCCTGGGTTCGAGCCCCAGGGCCGGTGAGGGCCTTTCTGTGCGGAGTTTGCATGTTGTCCGCGTGGGTTTCCTCCGGGTGCTCCGGTAGGAACCCGTAGTCAGCTGGGATAGGCTCCAGCTTGCCTGCGACCCTGTAGAAGGATAAAGCGGCTAGAGATAATGAGATGAGATGAGTACTTTTCACCACTGTGCATTGCTGCCATAAGGAAACAATTTACCAACTTATTCCCCCCTCCCCCCACACACATACACTGAACAACTTATTCCCCCCTCCCCCCACACACATACACTGAAAAAAAAAATTCCCACCCCCATTATTTAAGCCATATTAAGTAAGAAAAATACATGCAGTAGAGCGTTACAAGTAGGGATGTTAACCGATGACCGTTTGACCGGTGGTTGACCGAATCAACGTCAACTGGTTAATTTTTTTTTGGTTGTCGGTGAAAAAAAAAAATCAATCGTTTTGAAGCTGCCGATTTTTTAGCGGAGAACCTGGAATTCTGTGTTGTAAACGCTTTGGCCATGCCATGCGGTGTAAGGATAACAGCTGACAAATCAGAAACACCCATTCAGTCATGTCCCGCCCTCCCGCCCCAGTTAAAGACAGCTGACAAATCAGAAACACCCATTCAGTCATGTCCCGCCCCAGTTGAACACAGCTGCCACTCGGCGAAAGAAAGAAAAGTGTAGACACAGGCTTTTTAGCTTACAAATTACTATTCTGTTTTTTTTTTAATTATTATTAGAAGGCACATCGAGTTTAGTCCTGCCTTGGCCAGTGCATTCTGAAAGTATGTTTCGGTCTTTAGCCAACAATGCATGTTATTGCAGATCATATCTCTCCACACAAACTAAAGGTGCAGATGCTGACTTTTTCACGGCTTTTTCATGGACTGTAACGGCATTTGCTTATGTAGTAATTTTAATACAGAATTTACTCTGATGAAATTATTCAGACACTCCAACGCCCCCCCCCCCACCAAAAAAAAAAATCGGATCTGCACGAGCTGTGAAAAAGGCGCGCCATTTGCATCCCTGTTTAAACTCGTAGGTTAACCGACTTTAACCGGCTAATGAGGCTCGGTGGTCAGTCAAGATTTTTTTTAGTTTTCGCCATCCCTAGTTACAAGTTACTTCCCATCAGTGGAGGAGAAAAAAAAAATCACTCTGTATGATCTATTAGAGTAGGTCCAGTTTATCAAAAAGCAAAAAGGATCCATGGTCACTTTTCAAGATAAAATACTTCAGATCAAATATTATTTGCTGGAATTATTTTAAATTTTATTCCTGTCACTTTCATTCTCTCATCAATAGTCATATTCAGTAGTCCCTTCGGAAGTGTCACAAAAATCTTTAGTCAGCCATTTGTTTTCCAACTTTACCAGCAGTTCTCTTCTTTTTGCAATAATCAGTGACATCTCTTCACTTAGGGCTCATTACCCTGCCATCTTAAAATTGGTGGCCATCTTGTAATGCAGCAGTGCTCTTTACCACAGGTCATGCACAGGAAGTCAAAGAAACAGCCCTTTTCTTTTTTGCTTCCTCATAAGCAGACCTCAATTAAACACTGATCACACTGAGGCTTTACTCCCAATTCAAGGTCATGAGCAGCAATCAGTGAATTCAGCAATCTGGAAGAAGATCCCCACAATTCACATCTCAGCAGGAATGTGTCTGGCATCTGTAGGACTCCTACATGCTTTCCAATTAAATCAAGATGTATTTGCCTTTCAAAGGCTCTCTTTAACCCCCCTCCCTCCCCACTGGAATAACTGATGGAACTCTCAGGTCTATGATGAATCACTTCCAAGCCAAATATGAATAGAAAGATAAATGTGTTGCTCTGCAATGGCCGTGAGAATAGACTCAAGGAATTGCTGACACAGTGACAAATACACTGACCATAGCACGGAACTGCCTAAACCCGCAAGGGTGAAAGGGGAAGAGTGGGAGCTCAAACCTGCACCACATCGCTAACTCAGATCCAATTAGTTCAGCAAGTGGCAAATTTTGGGCAAGCTGTTTGTTGGCACTGACATTCCAGTATGATATAATAGCAGACTGAGGTCAAGGAAGAAATATGGGAAATTATAAGTAAATGTGTAAAGTATTTAAGTTTTATTGTGTAATTTAACTATTCTCTTATGCCCTCTGAAACCAGCATGTATGCATTTAAATGAAGGAGCCTTGTTATTATTGGGTGTGTGAGAAAACCTGAGAGGATTTCTCACACCCTCGACAATACTAACCCTTGCCAAAACCTGTTTTTACTCAGAAAAGCATACTGCACCCTGTGACTCTGAGATGATGCTCTTAACTTCCTCAAGCTGTAATTTAATGGCCAAATGCCATAGACATGACTAATGTAGTATATTTAATGGATCATTTGTGAGGAACCTTGTTCAGGGAGCCTCAAATATTGGGGCAATGGGGCACTGAGAGCTCATGAGCATGACCACCTGCATCTTCCCCTGTAGACCTCAGTAGGCCACACTTTCAGTGATATGGATAAATAATGTTCACTCCTTCAACACCATGGCTAAGGACCTGAGGTACTTCAACAAGCACCATTAGTAAATCCATGTGTTAAAATAACTCATTTAAATTTTCTGTTAAAAATGACGATGGTAGTTTTCATACGAACTACATCTGGGATATTGCATGATATATTTTTCAATATGTCACTCGTGAGGATATCAATAAAATGTTTTGATAAATTTGGGTACTTTTTGTTTGTGAATGTGTCTATATAATAAAATCACACATTGGCTTAAAGATACGAAGTTTATCTTCTTATGTTGAAAAACTTGCATTTTTCATACAAAATACATCATGGATCTGAGTGACATATTTTCTGATATTTCACTCTGATAATGTCACCCCCATTGTTTTCCTGCTGACTTGACATGCATTGTCAAAAGGACAAAACAGTTCAAAGTTAAAATTATTTTGATTGACTTTTTTTTTGTGGATGCGTCCATATAATATAAAGCGAATATATGAAGTTTATCTTCATCTCATCTCATTATCTCTAGCCGCTTTATCCTTCTACAGGGTCGCAGGCAAGCTGGAGCCTATCCCAGCTGACTACGGGCGAAAGGCGGGGTACACCCTGGACAAGTCGCCAGGTCATCACAGGGCTGACACATAGACGCAGACAACCATTCACACTCACATTCACACCTACGGTCAATTTAGAGTCACCAGTTAACCTAACCTGCATGTCTTTGGACTGTGGGGGAAACCGGAGCACCCGGAGGAAACCCATGCAGACACGGGGAGAACATGCAAACTTTGCACAGAAAGGCCCTCGCCGGCCACAGGGCTTGAACCCGGACCTTCTTGCTGTGAGGCAACAGCGCTAACCACTACACCACCGTGCCGCCCCAATGAAAAACAAAAGAGTGAGCGAATTAACTACATTTTAATTAACTGAATTAACTAGATTTTAATAAATATCACATTTCTTCATCAAGGCTCTGATGAATTATGAAAGAAAAAAAAAATCATTTTCACCTAAATTAAGCCCAATGTGTCAATTTCTATCAATACTGTTTACGTATTTAATAATTTACTGTACATTGATCTAAAATCAAGAAGAATAAGAGCAACTTTATTTATCACACATACACTTAAGCACAGTGAAATTCCTCTCTGCATTTAACCTATCTGAAACAGTGAACACACTCATGCACACACATGTGAACAATGAGCACACACACATACCCAGAGCAGTGGGCAGCCATGTTACAGCACCTGGGTAGCAGTTGGGGGTTAGGTGCCTTGCTCAAGGGCACCTCAGCCCAAGGCCACCCCATGTCTTTGAATTGTGGGGGAAACCAGAGCACCTGGAGGAAACCCACCCAGACATGGGGAGAACATGCAAACTCTCCACAGAAAGGCCCTCTTCGGTTGCTGTGCTCAAACCCAGAACCTTCTTGCTGTGAGGCGACAGTGCTAACCACAACACGACCATGCAGTGCACCGTGCACCAAATATTTTAAAATTAATTACATGTACACCTCCTGGGTGAATATGACATACAGTTGTGGTCAGACGTTTACATACAGTGACATGAATGTCATCTTGGATATGAATGCCATGGCAATATTTGGGCTTTCAGTGATTTCTTTGAACTGTTCTTTTTCTGTGGCAGAATGTACAGCATACATCTTTAATAAAAAAAAAAAAACACTAGAATTTGGTGCACAAGTTTTAATTTTCTTTGGGTTTTCTGAAATCAACACATGGTCAAAATTATACATACAGGGTCAAAAATTTACATACGCTCACTTAGATTATTAATTCAAAGGTGCTGAAAATTCCAAAATGTCTCTTATCTTGCCAAGGCCAAAGTCTCTTAAAGGAACAGTCCACCGTACTTCCATAATGAAATATGTTATTTTCTGAATTGAGACGAGCTTATCCGTACCTCTCCGAGCTTTATGCGACCTCCCAGTCAGTCAGACGCGCTGTCACTCCTGTTTACTCCTGTTAGCAATGTAGCTAGGCTCGCGATCAAACTCTTCCACGTTTTTCCTGTTTACATAGGTTTATATGACCAGTGACATGAAACAAAGTTCAGTTAAAAAAATTGAAACGTGGCGATTTTCTATGCTATGGAAAGTCCGCACTATAATGACAGGCTGAGTGACTCCTGAGTGACTTCTGAGTGACGGTATCAATGCACTGTCGAAGCGCGCAGAAGGTGTTAGTACGCCTGTCATTATAGTGCGGACTTTCCATAGCATAGAAAATCGCCACGTTTCAATTTTTTTAACTGAACTTTGTCAATCAATTGTATCCAAGTTATTATGAGGTGTAGTCACTTTGCCAAGCCACTTTGCTTCAAGAAAACCCAAACTGTCACCCTCAGCTGAAAGGAAATTGGTTTGGATGGTCAGGAACAACTTGGGAACCACCATGGCACAGCCCTGCCATGAACTGGAAGCAGATGGATCACTGTCTACTGTTCAGATCACCATGGACTAAGAGGCTGCTATCCAAGAAATAACCCCCTGCTCCAAAATTGATACCTTCAAGCTTAACTAAAGTTTGAAGCTGACCACACGGACAAAGAAAAAGCCTTCTGGAGAATAGCTGTATGGTCTGATGACACAAAGATTGAGTTGTTTGGCCACAATGACCACCATGTACAGTGGGATACTGTACCAGCTGATGATGGTGGTAGGATCATCATGCTCTGGGGCTCTTTTGCTGCCAGTGGAGCTGGTTCATTGTACAAAGTAGATGGAATAATGAAGAAGGAGGACTACCTCAGAATTCTTCAGCATAAACCATCAGAAACTTGAACACGACTTGGGACTTGGGAGTTACAACAGGACAATGAACCCAAACACGGATCAGAGCTGAAGAAAGGTAAGGTCACCAACAAGTTCCATTTCACATTTGGCAGCACCCAGATACCATCTATCACTGAGAAACCAGTGAAGAACCTGGGAAAAGTGTTTGACTGCAGCCTGAGAGACACGGCAGCCATCCGTGAGACCAACCTAGAACTGGAAGCCTGGCTAGCTGCAGTGGATAAGTTGGGCCAACCTGGTAAATTCAAGGCTTGGATTTACCAGCACGGCATCCTCCCACGGACACTCTGGCCCCTCTTGGTCTATGAGGGTCCAATCTCCATGGTCAAGGGCTTCGAGAGGAGAGTCAGCAGGTTCCTATGGAAGTGGCTGGGTCTACACTGGAGCCTGAGCAGCATTGCCCTGTATGGTCAGAACAACAAACTGAAGCTGTCTATCAGCAGCCTGAATGAAGAATTCAAGGTGAGCCATACTAGGGAGGTGCTGCAGTACCGAGAGTCCAACAATCCAAAAGTCTCCCAGGTGGGGATTGAAGTGAGGACAGGATGGAAGTGGAGGGCAGCAGAGGCTGTGGATGTCACGGAGTCATGGTTATGGTACAAGGCACTGGTGGGAGCAGTAACTCATGGAAAAGTAGGCCTAGGTAGTAACATAACACCTTGCTATGATGAGGCACAGGGAAGGATAGGAGAGCACTGGTTCAGGAAGAGGTGCGGGCATCAGTGGAGGAGGAGCGAGCCAGCAGGACAGCTGGAATGCGGCAGCAGGGAGCCTGGATGAGATAGGAACAAGAAGTGGACCGTAAAGTCTCATGGGTGGAGCTGTGGAAAGCTGAGCCCCATTGCATAAGTTTCTTGATCCAGGCTGTCTATGACGTTCTACCAAGCCCATCCAACTTGTTCTGCTGGAGAAAGGTGGAGTCACCAGCTTGCACCTTGTGCCTGAAGAGGGGGACCCTAGAACACATCCTCAGTTGCTGTTCGAAAGCCCTAGGTGAGGGGCGCTTGTTCATGGTAAGCAAAAATATTTGGTCAAGATGAATCTTGCAAAGTGGTGGCATGGTGGTGTAGTGGTTAGCGCTGTCGCCTCACAGCAAGAAGATCCTGGGTTCGAGCCCCGGGGCCGGCGAGGGCCTTTCTGTGTGGAGTTTGCATGTTCTCCCCATGTCCGCGTGGGTTTCCTCCGGGTGCTCCGGTTTCCCCCACAGTCCAAAGACATGCAGGTTAGGTTAACTGGTGACTCTAAATTGACCGTAGGTGTGAATGTGAGTGTGAATGGTTGTCTGTGTTTATGTGTCAGCCCTGTGATGACCTGGCGACTTGTCCAGGGTGTACCCTGCCTTTCGCCCGTAGTCAGCTGGGATAGGCTCCAGCTTGCCTGCGACCCTGTAGAAGGATAAAGCGGCTAGAGATAATGAGATGAGATGAGACACCAAATTCTAGTGTTTTTTTTAACATTAAAGATGTATGCTGTACATTCTGCCACAGAAAAAGAACAGTTCAAAGAAATTACTGAAAGCCCAAATATTGCCATGACACTTATATCCAAGATGACATTCATGTTTCTGTATGTAAACTTCTGACCACAACTGTACATTCCTAAATGAGCAGAAATGGTTAAAGTGCTTTGTCCTTGAAATGATCACTGATAAAAATGTATAAGCATTAAAAATGCAGTGCAGACAACAGATAGTATCATTGTTGTAATAATGCAGTTAGTCTCCTTTTTGTAATGTACTATGAGGTACCACTAAAATCAATAACTGCTACAGCAAGCTGTGGATGATCCAGAAAATACACTCAAGGCTTAAAAGTGGCACATTAAGAATTTATTAGCATAAAATTGATATAATTACAAATAATGGTATCCTAGTATGCCCTTCTTTGTCAGTTAATAACCTTTGGATTGGATTTTCATTTTCAGGCATTTTGCTATGTTGATGTCAAAAGTCATTTTGCTATGTTGACACTGATGAAAGCAATGGTGGAGGGTGACTGGAGTTATCTGGCAGGATGGATGTATTTGGCCCTATTTTTTCCCTCATTAGGAGTGTAAAATGTGAAGTAAGGCTGCAGAGCACTTGTTCCAGACTGGAGTCAGATTAGCTGCTTAATGAAAGTCGACAGCTGTAGCCATGTCCAGAAGCTAGCAGCCGTGTTGCTACTCCTTTAAAAAAAAATCATAAAGCTCTTTCCCATTGTCTTCTACTTCATCATTTGCTCACCTGATTTAGCAGAAAGAAGAAGAAGACCCTGACTTACAAACAAACTGCTGGTGCAAACACAATACACACAGACACTGTGTGTGTGTGTGTGTGTGTGTGTGTGTGTGTGTGTGTGTGTGTGTGCGTGTACGCTTACAACCCCAATTCCCCCAAAAATTGGGATACTGTTTAAAACATAAATAAAAACAATGTGAAGATCTGCAAATCATGGAAAGCCTATATTTCATTGAAAGTAGTACAAAGTCAATACAGCAAATGTTGAAACTGAGAAATTTTAATGACTTTTGAAAAATATATACTCATTTTGAATTTGATGTCAGTAACACATTTCAGAAAAGTTGGGACAACAAAAGACTGAAAAAAGTTGTGTAATGCTTAACAAAAAAAAACCCCTAATTTGGTTAATTATCAACAGGTCACTAACATGATCTCAAAAGTGTATAAAAAGTGCATCCAAGAGAGGTGGAGTCTCTCAGACGTAAAGATGGGGAGGGGTTCACCACTCTGTGAAAGACTGCATGGGCAAACAGTGCAACAATTTAAGAATGACGTTCCTCAATCTAAAATTGCAAAGAATTTGGGGATCACATCATCACAAGATCATTAAAAGATTCAGAGAATCTGGAGAAATCTCTGTATGCAAGAGACAAGGCTGAAAACTGACATTGGATGCCTGTGATTTTCAGGCCCTCAGGAGACACTGCATTAAAAGTAGAAATGTGGCTCTAGTGGAAATCACTGTATGGGCTCAGGAACACTTCAGAAAACCATCATCTGTGAAAACAGTTCATTACTGCATCTACAAATGCAAGTTTAAACCAGATATAAACAATATCAGAAACACCACCACCTTCTCTGGGCCTGAGTTCTTTTATGATGGACTGAGGCAAAGTGGAAAATTGTCCCAAGGTCTGACAAATCTTATCTCATCTCATTATCTCTAGCCGCTTTATCCTGTTCTACAGGGTCGCAGGCAAGCTGGAGCCTATCCCAGCTGACTACGGGTGAAAGGTGGGGTACACCCTGGACAAGTCTCCAGGTCATCACAGGGCTGACACATAGACACAACCATTCACACTCACATTCACACCTACGGTCAATTTAGAGTCACCAGTTAACCTAACCTACATGTCTTTGGACTGTTTGGACTGTGGGGGAAACCGGAGCACCCAGAGAAAACCCATGCGGGCACGGGGAGAACATGCAAACTCCGCACAGAAAGGCCCTCGCCATCCACGGGGCTCAAACCCAGACCTTCTTGCTGTGAGGCAACAGCGCTAACCACTACACCACGGTGCTGCCCCATCTGACAAATCAAAAATAGAAATTCTTTTTAGAAATCATGGACACCACATCCTCCAAGCTCAAGAGGAGAGGGACCATCCGGTTTGTTATCAATGCACAGTTCAAAAGCCAGCGTCTGTGATGGTATGAGGGTGAATTAGTGCACATGACATGGGTAGCTTGTACATCTGGGAAGGCATCATTAATGCTGAATGATATATACACATTTCAGAGCAATATGCTGCCATCCAGACAAAATCTTTTTCAGGGAAGGCTTTCCTTCTTTTAGAAAGACAATACCAAACCGCTTTCTGGACATATTAAAACTGCATGGCTCCATAGTAAAAGAGTCCGGGTGCTAAACTGGCTTGCCTGCAGTCCACACCCATCTCCCATTTAAAATGTTTGGTGCATTAGGAAATGCAAAATATGACAAAGGAGACCCAGAAGAGTTGAGCAACTGAAACTGTATGTCATGCAAGAATGGGACAACATTTCTCTTTCAAAACTACAGTAACTGGTCTCCTCAGTTCCCAAAAGTTTACAGAGTGTTGTTAAAAGTAGAGGTTATGCAACACAGTGGCAAACATGCCTCTTTCCCAAAATTTTTGAAAGGTGTTGCTGACATCAATTTCAAAATGAGCATAGATTAAAAAAATAATAATTCTCAGTTTCAACATTTGATATGTTGTCTACTATTATTTTCAATGAAATATAGGGTTTCCATGATTTGCAAATCTCCACATTCTGTTTTTACTGATGTTTTACACCAGGGGTCATCAAACTACGGCCCGCGGACCGACTCCGGCCCGCCACCCCCCTTTGACCGGCCCCCCAGCCCCTCTGCCCCCCACCACTTGAACCGGCCCTATGAGGCAATCTCCAAAAGTGGTCATGGCCTATTTTTTTTAAATTGCTTTTTGGCAAATAATAACATCTGCATCTTGTATTATGTTGATTTTATCAATTAAAATTGATATTTAGTTATAAAATGAACTATTCATATTTTCTGAATTTTTGTCATATGCTCGCGATCAAGCAGTGACAGGCAGCGCACGCGCAGAGAACTGTCAGTGTTCAGGACAGCAAAATGGCTAGCGGTCAGCGAAAAGCTGACAGAGAGTGCAGAGTTTTTAAAGAACAGTGGACCACTGATAATTTTTTCGTTCAGTGTAAGGACCGTGCAGTTTGTCTTGTATGTAAAGAAAGCGTGTCGGTTTTCAAAGAATATAATCTGCGTCGTCACTACGAAACCCGCCACAAAGAGTATGCTAGTTTGCGAGGGCAAACAAGAGAAGACAGGATTCGGAGGATGAAATGCGGACTGGCTGCACAACAGAATGTATTCCTTCGCCAAACCCAGATCAACCAGGCTGCTGTCCGAGCTAGCTATAAGGCAGCTCACCTACTAGCTACCCATGGAAAGCCGTTTACTGATGGGGACTTTGTTAAAGTATGCATGCTTGCTGTGGCCGAGGAGGTGTGTCCTGACAAGAAGGATGCGCTCAACGCGGTGAGTCTCTCCGCACCTACTATGACCAGGCAAACCGAAGATTTGGGGGACAATGTGTATGACCAGCTGAATCAGAAAGTGTCAGAATTCGAGTTTTTTTGCTTTGGCCATGGATGAGAGCAATGACGTGCAGGACACAGCAAAACTGCTGTGATCTATTGATCTATTGCTCATATTATTATAATGTCACTTTTTTTAAATGTATTTATTTTATAGGCCTATTTATTTGACCTTTATTAAGTGCTGCACACAATTAATTATTATTAATAATATCAACAGGCCTACCTACAATTTATAATTTTCCACTCACCTTTGCCAGTGTCAATCACCTCAACTAGGCAGATGTTTCTTACCTTGACAGCTTTGATGTTATTTTTATTAGAAAATAAATAAATGAAATATCTGTGGTATTTCAAATTAAAACAAAGTGTGAAGACTCGATTACTACTTTTGCAAACCACTAGTAAAGATAAACAAATATGTGCCAGGAATCAAGTGTTGATATAGTAGTGTGGATGGCTGTGCCAGGCTAGTAATCTCTACTACACAATGACGCATGCTGGTGGTCATATTTGTCTGGGTCATACAATTCTATGTTTTGAAAAGATATTTTTCTGGGCTTTTTTCACCTTTATTGGATAGGACAGTGTAGAGACAGGAAATGAGCGGGAGAGAGAGATGGGGAGGGATCGGGAAATGACCTCGGGCCGGAATCTAACCCGGGTCCCCAGATTTATGGTATGGCACCTTATCCACCTGAGCCACGACGCCCCTATACAATTCTATGTTATATAGCTGAACCGACCCCGGCCCCCCATCACAGTCAGGAACGACAATGTGGCCCCCAGAGAAAAAAGTTTGGTGACCCCTGTTTTACACAGTGTCCCACCTTTTTGGGAACTGGGCTTGTATTTTGAATGGCAGCAGGATTTGAATATTTCTTTGAAGATAATGTCGAGTCATTCCAAGCCAGAAGCAACAAAAGAAAAACTGCACTGCAATAAATCCAGAGTTCCTTCAAGTGTGCTTCAATTAAAAATGTTAAAAAGGAGAAAGTTTCATAAAGACATCTTGGAGTGTAAAACAATGGAGCTGCTTTGTGCAGTCTTATCTAAGCTCATATAAAATATAAATTTAAACATGTATCTGTACCAGTAGATATGCATTTACTGGCTCTGCAGATCACTTAGTGCAGTGTTGACTGAAAGCTTAAAGGAGATACGCAGAACCTTTATTTTTAAATAAATTTCTGAGTGGATAGTATTTCCATCCTTGACTCTTGTATGCTGTATAAATGGGAATATATATATATATATATATATATATATATATATATATATATATATATATATATATATATATATATATATATATTTTATTTTATTTTTTTTATTTTTTATTTTTTTTGAGAGTTAAAATGAACTGCAAAGTTGGCATTCAAGCTGCCCCACTGAGCCAGCCAGCCCTGAGTGCATGATGTCACAGCAGGAACCGGTTTTAAGGCCAAGGCCTTTGACAGCTATAGACCAAAGCCAGACCCGGCAGGCGAGAGTGGTTGCAATGGCCTCTTCTTTTCGGATTTATTGGAGAGTGTTCGGATTCCTCAGATAGTAATACATCTGACTGTGATAGTCCTGAAATCGGAGTGTGTACATGCTACTGCTATACACGTAGAACCGTATCAGTTCAAACCATCGGAAAGTGAATCTGATAGTAACACATCAGCAACGGAGGCCCCCACCTTACAAAATAAAGCCAGAGGACAAAGCCGTCTAGAGAATTGGATGGAATTGAACTGACAGTCTCATGTGACACTCAATAAAACAGGATAGACATTATAACTTATGCAACATACATGTACATACATGCATTTTCACTGATAAAATATAAAAGGCTAATTAAATAATCAGATGAACTTAGACAATCACATTCTGAAGCAAAATAAATGATCTTCTACCAGTAACTTAAATACACAATACAAGTTACATGTATTAATCTAAATGCAGGTAAACAAATGAGAGTTGCAGCTTACCCATCTGTGTTCTCGCTTCTTGAAGGCCAATCTTGTGGCCGACTGTTTTGAAACAATCTCACTTTCAGTTCTTCGTTCAGTTCTTCGTTCATTCACTTCTTTCACGTAAGGGTGAGTGTGACAGTTCATAAGGGTGGGTGGAGCACAGAAGGACGGCAGGCCAGAACTGAGTTCACAAAACTCTTTTTTATTGTGACACTTTTCAGCGTACACTCTCCCAGACACTCAGACACACACACACACATTAGTCGTCTGGTTCGGGGGAGAGCTCCCTCTGCTCTCACTCTCTCTGCTTAAATAGGGCGCGGTTACTGGGGAAGACACACAAACACATTAATTAACATCAGGCACAGTGATTCTGCCACTTACCTTCCCTGACTCCGCCCTCCGGTCACAGACCGATGCTTGACCACGCCCCCGCTGCCACATACCCCCACCGCCCGACTCAGGCCGGGCGGCCATCCGGCCTGCAGCTGACTCCCCCCTCCCTTGACAGGAGAGGAAGTCCGCCACGACCATCTGCGCCCCCGGCCTGTGGATCACCTTGAAGTTAAAGGGTTGGAGTGCTAGATACCAACAGGTGATCCACGCGTTGGCATCCTTCATGCGGTGGAGCCACTGGAGGGGCGCATGGTCCAAACAGAGGGTGAAAGGGCATCCCAGCAGGTAGTAACGGAGGGCGAGGACCGCCCACTTGATCACCAGGCACTCTTTCTCAATGGTGCTGTAGCGCCCCTCACGCACCGACAGCTTCCTACTGATATACAGTACTGGGCGATCCTCCCCTTCCACCTCCTGGGACAAAACGGCCCCCAGCCCTCTGTCCGATGCATCCGTCTGTAACAAAAAGGGGAGAGAAAAGTCAGGGGAGTGTAATAGTGGCCCCCCACACAGTGCAGCCTTTACCTCAGAAAAAGCCCGCTGGCATTGCTCTGTCCACTGGACCGGATCTGTTGCCCCCTTTTTAGTCAGATCAGTCAGCGGGCTGGTGACATCCGAATAATTAGGTATAAACCTACGATAATAGCCAGCCAGCCCCAGGAACTGTCTCACCCCCTTTTTGGTCTTGGGCCTCGGGCAGGCCGCAATGGCTGCTGTCTTGTTAATTTGGGGATGCACCTGCCCATTGCCCAAGTGGAAGCCCAGATACCATACTTCCACCTGCCCGATCGCACACTTCTTTGGGTTGGCTGTGAGACCTGCTCACCTCAGTGACCTAAGGACGGCCCTCAGATGTCGGAGGTGCCTTGGCCAGTCATTACTATAGATAATGATGTCGTCGAGGTAGGTGGCCGCATAGGTGGCGTGGGGGTGGAGGACCCTATCCATCAGCCGCTGAAACATAGCGGGCGCCCCAAACAGCCCAAAAGAAAGTGTGACAAATTGGTGTAAGCCGAATGGTGTGGAAAAGGCCGTTTTTTCTCTGGATAATGGAGTCAAGGGGATCTGCCAATACCTATTTGTTAAATCCAGTGTCAAGTAAAAACAAGCCATGCCTAGCTGATCGAGCAACTCATCAATACGAGGCATTGGGTACGCGTAGAATTTAGACACCGCGTTGACTTTTCTATAGTCTATACAGAACCAGACCGACCCGTTGGCCTTGGGAACCAAGACCACCGAGCTGCTCCAGTCACTGTGGGACTCCTTGACGATGCCCATTTCGAGCATGGCCTCGAGTTCTTCCCGAACCACTTTTTTCTTGTGCTCGGGTAACCTGTAAGGGTGGCTATGCACTACCACCCCTGGGGGCGTGTCAATGTGGTGCTCTATGAGGTTGGTACGGCCAGGCAGGGGTGAGAATACGTCCGAAAACTCGGTCTGCAACTGGGCAACCTCCATGAGTTGGGTCGGGGAGAGGTGGTCTCCACAGGGGACTGGAGAGGTACATGATGCCAATGTTCCCTTTTGAACCTCCGGCCCCAGCTCCGCCTTCTCCGGAACCACCGACACCAATGCCACGGGGACCCCCTCGTTCCAGCATTTGAGCAGATTGAGGTGGTAAATCTGTAGTGCCCCACCCCTATCCATTCGCCTTACCTCATAGTCAACGTCCCCGACTCGCCGTGTGACCTCAAAGGGTCCTTTGCAATTGGCGACCAATTTGGAGCTTGATGTGGGCAACAGTACGAGTACTTTATCTCCCGGTGCGAACTCCCTAAGGTGCGTACCCTTGTCGTACAGGTGGGTTTGTCATTCTTGGGCCTGCCACAAATAATCCTGAGTTAGCTGCGTGAGTGTGTGGAGTTTTGCATGCAGGTCAATAACATAATGGATTTCATTTTTACTTGGTGAAGGTCCCTCCTCCCAATTTTCCCGCAGCACATCTAGAATGCCGCACGACTTACGCCCGTATAACAATTCAAATGGGGAGAACCCCGTGGAGGCTTGGGGGACCTCTCGCACTGCAAATAGCAAGGGTTCGAGCCATTTATCCCAATTATGTGCATCCTCACTTACGAATTTTTTAATTATATTCTTGAGGGTGCGATTGAACCGTTCAACTAAACCATCCGTTTGTGGGTGATACACACTGGTGCGGATCGGCTTAATACCCAACAACCCATACAGTTCGTTCAGTGTACGTGACATAAACGAGGTGCCTTGGTCAGTCAGAATCTATTTCAGGATTCCAACTCGGGAGATAACTCGGAAGAGTGCTTCCGCAATACTGTGTGCTGAGATATTGCGAAGAGGCATTGCTTCCAGGTATTGCGTTGCATAGTCCACCAGAACTAATATAAAGCGGTACCCTCATGCTGACCGATCTAATGGCCCGACGAGATCCATCCCAATTCTTTCGAAAGGGATCTCGATTAACGGCAGAGGGCGCAAAGGCGCTTTTGGAATGGCCGCTGGATTTACTAACTGGCATTCGTGGCACACCGTACACCACCTACGGACATCACCGCGAATCCCTGGCCAATAGAACCGGGCCATTATTCGGGCTAGTGTTTTATCTTGCCCTAAGTGTCCAGCCATGGGATTAAAGTGAGCCGCCTGGAATACCAATTCCCGGCGGCCCTTCGGAATCAAAAGCTGCATGACTTGATCTTTAGTCTGAGTGTCCTGCGTCACTCGGTATAATCTATCCTTCATAATCGCGAAGTAGGGGAAGGACGGGGTGGCATTTGGCTGGAGCATTTGACCATCGATTACTCTCACTTGGTCAAACGCATGCCGCAGAGTCTCGTCTCACGACTGCTCTAATGGAAAATCCGCGAGGGATTCCCCAATAGAGAGAGGAGGAGCCAGCGGCTCCTCACTCTGACACGGAGATGACGTAGACGGCTCTGTGACAGCTGCTCCCGCCAAAGCGACACCGGGACCTCCCCCTGTTAAACTATGGCAGGACCCACTCTTCACTAGATGACTCATTAACTCCCCAAATCCCGGCCAATCAGTCCCCAAAATTATCGAGTGGGTAAGGCGAGGATTAACCGCCGCCTTCACTATAAATTTTTCCCCTCAAAACAGAATGTGGACCGACACTAGAGGGTAGTTGTGAACATCCCCGTGCACACACAACACCTTCACCAATTGTGCTCCCCCCAATGCCTCATCTTGCACCAGGCTTTGGTGGATCGAGGTCTGATTACAGCCAGAATCCACCAACGCCTGATATGTATCCCCTTGGACACTCACCGGTATGCTATATGCTCTGGCCCAATCGAGGGTGGCTCCTGGTGCATCGGGGATCCGAACCACCACGCCCACCTCAATCACCGAGCACTGCTGTTGGAGGTGGCCCGGCTCCCTGCAGCGCCAGCAAACCGGCCTGGGCTTCCTCTCTGCGCTAGTGCTCTGGGGCTCACTCACCTGGGGGGGAGAGACAGACACAGAAGGGAGAAACAGGAGGGCACTGCGGGTGTGGTGGGCCGGCTGAGGTGGCACCGGCCCCCGCCTCCACGGTGGGGGAATGGGGCAAGGAGGAGACACAGGAGGAGGGGGAGAGAGAGAGGAGAGGAGAGAAGAGGTTGTCTGCTGTCCTGCCATCGGGACAGCTGCCAAATGGTCCTCCGCCAGCTCGATTGCCTGATCCAGCGACGCCGGGTGGTGGCACTGGACCCACTCTGTGGTTCCTGCTGGTAAACGCGCGATGAACTGCTCCAGTACCACCTGGTCGATGAGTCCCTCGGCGTCGTGGTTGTCGGCCCTCAACCACTGCCAGCAGGCGTCCCGGAGTTGCTGGCCAAACGCGAACGGTTGGTAGACTTCATCCAAGCACAAAGCGCGGAAGCGCTGACGTTGTTGCTTGGGGGTGCGCCCCACACGCTGGAGGACGGCCCGGCGAAGGTCCGCGTAGGCCAGCCAGTGGTCAGCGGGGAGCTGTAGCACGGCCAGCTGCGCCTCTCCCGTTAGCAGGGGGAGGAGGCACACCGCGCGCTGTTCCACTGGCCACCCCGAGGTCTCGGCTACCTGCTCAAAGAGCGTGAGGAAGGCCTCGGGGTCGTCCTGTGGGCCCATCTTCGTTAGGGTGAGGGGGGAAGGGCCCGCGGCGGTGGAGTTGGTGGACCCTGCCGACGTGAGGAGGTGCTGGAACGCCCGACGATCTTCCTGTTGCGCCAGCACCAGGGCCTCGAACTGTTGTTCTTGCTCCTTTCGGAGGGCGAGCAGCGCCTGGTGCTGGCTCTGTTGGGCCGTGGTGAGGGCGTGGATCAGGTCTGCGCGAAGGGGGAGGACTCCATGGGGCTGTTCTCTTCTGTGCTCGTCCTGGGTTTCGGCACCACTGTGACAGTTCGTAAGGGTGGGTGGAGCACAGAAGGACGGCAGGCCAGAACTGAGTTCACAAAACTCTTTTTTTATTATGACACTTTTCAGCGTACACTCTCCCAGACACTCAGACACACGCACACACATTAGTCGTCTGGTTGGGGAGAGAGCTCCCTCTGCTCTCGCTCTCTCTGCTTAAATAAGGCGCGGTCACTGGGGAAGACACACAAACACATTAATTAACATCAGGTGCAGTGATTCTGCCACTTACCTTCCCTGACTCCGCCCTCCGGTCACAGACCGACGCTTGACCATGCCCCCGCTGCCACAGTGAGATATTGCTGCTGAGGCAAGTACATACAGCGGAGAGAAAAAAAAAAGCATATACAGCCGAGAAATCTGACGACTGGTCCACTCATTCTCCATTTTGTCCATACTGAATACTCTGTTGTTACTGCTCGGCTCACACTCCGGAAAAACTGGTGCAACTGAACTTAATTTCCTTTTCTTGTAGTATTTTTTTCCTTTAATTGTTGGTACTGCACCCTCTTTCAATATGGGCTTATAGCCAATGCTCCTCAACAGATCAGAGGTCTTGTATGAGTCTTCAATAAAATGTGCAGATCAGAGGAAAGACCATTTCGTAGGTGCCTGATGTGCCCGTGAACTTCTCGTAAAACGTGTCCAAATCTTTGCAGTTTGAACATTCTTGGGCCATGGAGGTAACGTAAATCCACCTTCTGTCGTGTTGCTGCACCCGCCAGCAACACATTTATGTGGCATGGCAATAAATTAGCTCAAAATGGAAGCTCGAAATTGCAGTCAGCTCTGTGTTTTAGTATAGCAAAAATGGCAATGAGACCGATAGCCTGCCTGCTGTGACGTCACAGATGTCAAGGTCATTCACTCAGACCACTATTTATATGAATCATTTTAATCATATAAATTACTATATTAGATTTATTGTTCATGCTTAAAACTATCCCTTTGCCATTTTTGAGGTCTCAAGGCATTTATAAACAAAAAGTGAGGCCATGGTTCTGCGTATCTCCTTTAAAGCTTTCCAACAATTGTGTGGCATTTCTGTTTCATTTTGGTGTCAAAACTGATGCAGTAAGCAATCATTTCACCTTACAGTAAGCTTCAAAATGACAAGAACCCAATACCAGGAACTATGTTTGTTTCACCTGTCATGAAAAATTAATATTTTTTTTTTTTCAAAATATATTTCACAAACAAGAATGCATCATTCTTTATTAACACATGTAAACCTTTATCATATCTACTTCCAAAAAAATGTGAATGAATTTCACCAAAACTTAACTCTGCAGACATTCTCAAATTGATCAAATGTTTATCAAGTGTCACAGCAAAATGGATGCAAGCCTATTAGTCTGTAAGTAGTACAAATACCAGCTGTTAAAATTTAGCTATGAGAACTTTGTTCACAGAATTTATCAGCGATTATCTCAGCACTGATGTTAAAGCAGATCATGATCACTAGAGTGTAGAAGCGACAATGAGGCTCCTGTTTGACAGCCGATTGGGTGAAGTTCTCAACTTGCTTGTGTTCAGGGCTGTTACACAGATGTTATACACTGGTTTTGTCATTAGGATATCAGTTGATTACTGACATTTGTTCAGTTATTTAAGCATCAGAGTAACCTACCAGTGAGATACTCTGGATCAGGAACTGGATCAGAGAGCTCCTCACGGCACTGTGCCTCATTTGGTACTGATGCCACCACCATGCCATCTGGAAGCTGCTGTTCTATGCCACGTGCAAAGTTCTTCTGCCTAGAAGAGGACAGAAAGAAAACCTTAAGCTCAGAATCATCACTTTGGACACATTCAAACTGACAGCTCCTAGTATGTGTCAGCAAAAATTGAATTTATGACACACCATTATAGAAAAAAACAATATGTGAAGAAACGCAATATAGAAACATCTTGCATTCTCCCCCATATATATATATATATATATATATATATATATATATATATATATATATATATATATATGTCAGCCCTGAGATGACCTGGCGACTTGTCCAGGGTGTACCCCGCCTCTCGCCCATAGTCAGCTGGGATAGGCTCCAGCTCGCCTGCGACCCTGTAGGACAGGATAAGCGGCTAAAGATAATGGATGGATATATCATCTCATTATCTCTAGCCGCTTTATCCTGTTCTACAGGGTCGCAGGCAAGCTGGAGCCTATCCCAGCTGACTATGAGCGAGAGGCAGGGAACACCCTGGACAAGTCACCAGGTCATCACGGGGCTGACACATAGACACAGACAACCATTCACACCTATGGTCAATTTAGAGTCACCAGGTAACCTAACCTGCATGTCTTTGGACTGTGGGGGAAACCAGAGCACCCAGAGGAAACCCACACAGACATGGGGAGAACATGCAAACTCCGCACAGAAAGGTCCTCGCCAGCCACGGGGCTCGAACCCGGACCTTCTTGCTGTGAGGCGACAGCGCTAACCACTACACCACCATGCCACCCATATATATATATATATATATATATATATATATATATATATTATTTTGTGTGTGTGTATACAACCCCAATTCCAAAAAAGTTGGGACAAAGTACAAATCTCATCTCATTATCTCTAGCCACTTTATCCTTCTACAGGGTCGCAGGCAAGCTGGAGCCTATCCCAGCTGACTACGGGCGAAAGGCGGGGTACACCCTGGACAAGTCGCCAGGTCATCACAGGGCTGACACATAGACACAGACAACCATTCACACTCACATTCACACCTACAGTCAATTTAGAGTCACCAGTTAACCTAACCTGCATGTCTTTGGACTGTGGGGGAAACCGGAGCACCCGGAGGAAACCCACGCGGACACGGGGAGAACATGCAAACTCCACACAGAAAGGCCCTCGCCGGCCCCGGGGCTCGAACCCAGGACCTTCTTGCTGTGAGGCGACAGCGCTAACCACTACACCACCGTGCCGCCAAAGTACAAATTGTAAATAAAAATGGAATGCAATAATTTACAAGTCTCAAAAACTGATATTGTATTCACAATAGAACATAGACAACATATCAAATGTCGAAAGTGAGACATTCTGAAATTTCATGCCAAATATTGGCTCATTTGAAATTTCATGACAGCAACACATCTCAAAAAAGTTGGGACGGGGCAATAAGAGGCTGGAAAAGTTAAAGGTACAAAAAAGGAACAGCTGGAGGACCAAATTGCAACTCATTAGGTCAATTGGCAATAGGTCATTAACATGACTGGGTATAAAAAGAGCATCTTGGAGTGGCAGCGGCTCTCAGAAGTAAAGATGGGAAGAGAATCACCAATCCCCCTAATTCTGTGCCAACAAATAGTGGAGCAATATCAGAAAGGAGTTTGACAGTGTAAAATTGCAAAGAGTTTGAACATATCATCATCTACAGTGCATAATATCATCAAAAGATTCAGAGAATCTGGAAGAATCTCTGTGCGTAAGGGTCAAGGCCAGAAAACCATACTGGGTGCCCGTGATCTTCGGGCCCTTAGATGGCACTGCATCACATACAGCCATGCTTCTGTATTGGAAATCACAAAATGGGCTCAGGAATATTTCCAGAGAACATTATCTGTGAACACAATTCACCATGCCATCCGCCGTTGCCAGCTAAAACTCTATAGTTCAAAGAAGAAGCCGTATCTAAACATGATCCAGAAGCGCAGACGTCTAATCTGGGCCAAGGCTCATTTAAAATGGACTGTGGCAAAGTTGAAAACTGTTCTGTGGTCAGACAAATCAAAATTTGAAGTTCTTTATGGAAATCAGGGATGCCGTGTCATTCGGACTAAAGAGGAGAAGGACGACCCAAGTTGTTATCAGCGCTCAGTTCAGAAGCCTGCATCTCTGATGGTGTGGGGTTGCATTAGTGCGTGTGGCATGGGCAGCTTACACATCTGGAAAGACACCATCAATGCTGAAAGGTATATCCAGGTTCTAGAGCAACATATGCTCCCATCCAGACAACATCTCTTTCAGGGAAGACCTTGCATTTTCCAGCATGACAATGCCAAACCCCATACTGCATCAATTACAGCATCATGGCTGCATAGAAGAAGGGTCCGGGTACTGAACTGGCCAGCCTGCAGTCCAGATCTTTCACCCATAGAAAACATTTGGCGCATCATAAAACGGAAGATACAACAAAAAAGACCTAAGACAGTTGAGCAACTAGAGTCCTACATTAGACAAGAATGGGTTAACATTCCTATCTCTAAACTTGAGCAACTTGTCTCCTCAGTCCCCAGACGTTTACAGACTGTTGTAAAGAGAAAAGGGGATGTTTCACAGTGGTAAACATGGCCTTGTCCCAACTTTTTTGAGATGTGGTGTTGTCATGAAATTTAAAATCACCTAATTTTTCTCTTTAAATGATGCATTTTCTCAGTTTAAACATTTGATATGTCATCTATGTTCTATTCTGAATAAAATATGGAATTTTGAAACTTCCACATCATTGCATTCCGTTTTTATTTACAATTTGTACTTTGTCCCAACTTTGGGGTTGTATACACACACACACACACACACACACACACACAGACAGCGGTCACGCAAAGGTATGCAGTTGATCTTTGAGTGGTGAATGTACATTTCACGAGGTAGTGGAGTGAATGAGAAGATAAAATTCATATCTTCATGCCATCATGTAAAGTTCTTTATATTATATGAACACATCCACAAAAAAAGGAAAGTTAATCAAAAGAATTTTAATTTTGAACTGGTTTGCCATTATGAGAATGTGCATCCAGTCTGTGGGAAAACACCAGGAGTGACGTCATCGGACTGAAATATCAGGAATTATTCTACATCCAGGGCACTTTCTTGATGGAATAAAAATGTGTTCTATTCCCTTCTAGCGGGTTTCATTCATTTGATAGCAGGCAATATTGTTAGCATATCACTTATCCTACGTGTATTACATTACTCTACACAGTGGAGAATGAATGTTGAATATGGATTACAATATTGCATGGTTGTCAAGACAACATGACATCACACGTCAGAGATGTAAAACTCCTGCGCGAGCAAGCGACTGTGAGAATTTGTAAACAAACATGGCTGCCAGGTTTGCTTCTTTAAATTTAGAAGATTTTGAGAGAATTTTGAAAGAGAAAGGCGCATTGAACACCCAAAAGGAATGTGTATGCATAATAATAATATTGGGGGGCTTTTTTGTAGTATATCAGATATATTCCATTCAGCTAGCATGATACTGAACTCGTTTTCCACTCGTTCAATATCATGCTAGCTCAATAGAATATATCTGACATACCACTCAATGCCAGCCAATATTATTTAAATATGTCACTCAGATCCACAATGTATTTCATATGAAAAATATGAGTTTTTCAAGACGAGAAGATAAACTTCATATCTTCAAGCCAAAGTGCGATTTTCTTTTTATTGTATAGACATATTCACAAAGTATGCAAATTTATCAAAATAATTAATCGATATCTTCACAAGTGAGGATTTTGAAAATTACGGTTGTAGTTCTCAATGTCCTGGATGAAGTTCATATGAAAAATACGATTGCCATATTTCCCAGTAAAAAAAAAAAAGTGTGTGTATATTTTATACACACACACACGAGGGTAAGTCAAAAAGTTCTAAGACCGATATTATAATTTCAAAAGGAATTCAAAAGAATACAAAGAAGGAATTCTCTGATGGAAACATTGCTTGCAGAAGTGTTTAGACTTAAATCGAGGATATGTAGAGAAATAGTTTTGTTATTTTTTTCATTTGTCTTAGAACTTTTTGACTTACCCTCGTGCATATACTAGTGTGTATATATATATATATATATATATATATATATATATATATATATATATATATATACACACACACGGGCGCAGATAGAGGGGGGGGACGGGGGGGATTCGTCCCACCCAGATTTAAATTCACCTCGTTCGGTCCCCCCCACTTACAGGGAGGAAAAACATCTATACTGTCTTTCTTTGCATAAGGCAAACCTCACGGAAAAATCAAAAGACTAATTACCATTCGGTTTATTGAGGTGCACAGCAGTACATACATAGTTGCAACTGCGCAGACTGCACAGGTTGCGAGCTCGAGCTTGGTTGCTATGGTTACCAACAACAAGTTTGACAGGCATATCGGGGACAGCTCCTCCTAGTTCAGGACCCCAACACGGCATGATGAAGGGTGCCAGAAGGCAGAAAACGATTGCATCGTTTTTAAAAAAAAAAAAAAACGACTGTAAGTAAACTGTGCCTTACTTTATCATATCACCTTGCAATTTTTTGATAGTCTGTTCAAAGTAATGTCGTAGTGAAAGTAAAATCATACGGAGTAGAGATGCCTTTCTGGTAGCCTCCTTCTTTCGGTGGTAGCCTGTAGATACAGTGCTCAGAAGGCAGTTTTAATGTTTAATCTGGCGTTCCCTGCCATAATTTCAGCGAGCATATTGTTTCATAAGGAAACTTTGCGAAGAGTTGTTGACTGACTGCCGCTCACGCAACACACAGGCATAGTTAGAAAGTCAGGATGCACTGGTTTACACTTTACACACACACACGTAGCCCAGCCTCTCGCTATGTTTAGCAGTTGGAACTTAGCGGTTTTAAAACTAGTTTTGCAGTTTCTGTGCGTGATGATAATGTGTAAACTTTGGATTCCCATAGGCTATGTTAAAATGTTATCATTGTCCTGGCCTGCAGGTAGTTCCTGGTGATGGCAGTGAGGGAGGTGAAATAACATGTATACACACTACCGTTCAAAAGTTTGGGGTCACCCAGACAATTTTGTGTTTTCCATGAAAAGTCACACTTTTATTTACCACCATAAGTTGTAAAATGGATAGAAAATATAGTCAAGACATTTTTCTGGCCATTTTGAGCATTTAATCGACCCCACAAATGTGATGCTCCAGAAACTCAATCTGCTCAAAGGAAGGTCAGTTTTATAGCTTCTCTAAAGAGCTCAACTGTTTTCAGCTGTGCTAACATGATTGTACAAGGGTTTTCTAATCATCCATTAGCCTTCTGAGGCAATGAGCAAACACATTGTACCATTAGAACACTGGAGTGATAGTTGCTGGAAATGGGCCTCTATACACCTATGTAGATATTGCACCAAAAACCAGACATTTGCATCTAGAATAGTCATTTACCAGATTAGCAATGTATAGAGCAGGGGTGGGCAATTATTTTTTCCATAGGGCCACATGAGAAACAGGAAATTTTGTGGAGGGCCGGACCATAAGTCTGAACTAAATTCTGCATAATATTAATTGTATTTCTTTATATAAAGCAATAAATCATTGTTTTTACAAGCTGCTAAGACTGGTAAGAGTATGGAAAAAACGCGGTTGCCTTACAAAAAATATAATTTATTCAATCAAATTTCCCAAAACAATGGTTAACAAAATGTGAACGTTTGTACCATTTTTTTTCAGTTACATTCACCCCAAAACACAAAGACCAAAATATTGTCTTTCTACTCCAAATATCAAACAAGATACATCATATTATAATAATGATGCCCACATTTGTAGTCTAATCACCTCATTTGGTGTTTTTTATTTGTTCAGTGAGAGAAATCTAGTCTCTGTTGGTCTTTAACGAGTGCATCAAAGTCAGGTTGAATGTCTGAGGTGGAGATGCGAAGCACAGCTGACAGATGATCATCAGTCCATTCGGTGTAGGTATCAGATCTACAGATTGGCTCGGGCTCCGGCGCCTGATGGTGATGTCACACTATGTGATTGGCTGGACCGTTTGAATGATGACGTACAAGTTTGTGGTTGGTCTGAACAAATTATGGAAGTAGTTATTGCGGGATTAGGTTTCGTGGGATTTCATGTCATGTTCATGTCGCACGCATTGCGTTTTTGTTGAACACAACTTCAAAATAAAAGCAATGCACATTCAGTCCATGCATGAGGTAAAATTAGAAAATACATTTATTTTGTAATTTCTAATTAACCTTACGCAGGCCGGTCAGAATAAACCAAAGGGCCGGATGCGGCCCGCAGGCCGGAAAATGCCCAGGTCTGGTATAGAGTGTATTTCTGATTAGTTTAAAGTGATCTTCATTGAAAAGAACAGTGCTTTTCTTTCAAAAATAAGGACATTTCAAAGTGCCAACTTTTGAACAGTAGTGTGTATATATATATATATATATATATCTCATCTCATTATCTCTAGCCGCTTTATCCTTCTACAGGGTCGCAGGCAAGCTGGAGCCTATCCCAGCTGACTACAGGAGAAAGGCGGGGTACACCCTGGACAAGTCGCCAGGTCATCACAGGGCTGACACATAGACAACCATTCACACTCACATTCACACCTACGGTCAATTTAGAGTCACCAGTTAACCTAACCTGCATGTCTTTGGACTGTGGGGGAAACCGGAGCACCCGGAGGAAACCCACGCGGACATGGGGAGAACATGCAAACTCCACACAGAAAGGCCCTCGCCGGCCCCAGGGCTCGAACCCAGGACCTTCTTGCTGTGAGGCGACAGCGCTAACCACTACACCACCGTGCCGCCCCATATATATATATATATATATATATATACACAAAATGGAATCATTTGCTGACAGCTCAGTCCCCCCCAGTTCAAAAATCCTATCTGCGCCCCTTTATATATATATATATATATATATATATATATATATATATATACACACACACACAGTGGTGCTTGAAAGTTTGTGAACCCTTTAGAATTTTCTATATTGCTGCATAAATATGACCTAAAACATCATCAGATTTTCATACAAGTCTTAAAAGTAGATAAAGAGAACCCAGTTAAACAAATGAGACAAAAATATTATACTTGGTCATTTATTTATTGAGGAAAATGATCCAGTATTACATATCTGTGAGTGGCAAAAGTATGTGAAGCTCTAGGATTAGCAGTTAATTTGAAGGTGAAATTAGAGTCAGGTGTTTTCAGTCAATGGGATAACAATAAGGTGTGAGTGGGCACCCTGTTTTATTTAAAGAACAGGGATCTATCAAAGTCTGATTTTCACAACACGTTTGTGGAAGTGTATCATGGCCCCAACAAAGGAGATTTCTGAGGACCTAAGAAAAAGCGTTGTTGATGCTCATCAGGCTAGAAAAGGTTAAAAAAACATCTCTAAAGAGTTTGGACTCCACCAATCCACAGTCAGACAGATTGTGTACAAATGGAGGAAATTCAAGACCATTGTTACCCTCCCCAGGAGTGGTTGACCAACAAAGATCACTCCAAGAGCAAGGCACATGAAGTTCCATAGCTTTAAGTTCCATAGCATTTTTCCTTGTGTCCGAAGGGGTTAAGAACCTTCTCACTAGTAAAGTGCTCAAGTGTGATGATTGTAATATGGTAGAAGGGCAGAGAACCAACGTCTTCCTACAAGCAATGACTTGAGCTATTTCATTGGCTTTTTGATCAGTCTCAAAGGGGTGGAGGATGATGAACAACTACTAACTGTTAAACAAGGGAAGAGATGAGCTGTTAAGTATGCTCTCGAATTTTGCATGCTTGCAGCTGAAAGTGACTGGAATGAGGCTGCCCTAAAAGCTGCATTTTGCCAAGGTCTCAGTCCTGAAATTCTCACTGAACTAACCTTTCGGGATGATTAAGCTTCGCTCGACTCTATCAATGTGTCCATCTGACTTAACAATCTATTCTGGAATGGGCCGTCATTATAAAACCACACGCACCGCCCACATGTCACAGAGAACCCAAAGCCCATGAAGAGCTTACACACCAAGTTAAACCTTTCTGAACAGGAGTGAAGACACAAAGAGGGACTTTGTTTCTATTGTGGACCCTACATATCATGTGTCAAGTTGTTCTTCCTATGAGGGAGGCTTCAAAGCATCACTGACGACTGAGGGAACCTCAACCAGTGAGTCAGTTAAAGTCTCTCTCTTACCGATCTTTTAAGTTTGATGTGTAGATAAGGCTCTCAGTCCCTTTATGGTTGTGGCAGCGAGGGTGTGGTCAAGTATCGGCTGTGAACAGCAAGGAGTCAGGCTGAACCAGCAGGAAACATGGCATGAGGTACCGTCCATCCATTTTGACATATCACTACAGTGACATGGCTGCTCTGACGGCTTCAGCCATCAAAGTCTTGAAGGAACATTACAGTAGTGGTTTCCTGTTGCCTTCTACTGGATTATTATAGAGGTTTTCTCCTCTCAACCATTCACATTCACATTCACACCTATGGACAATTTAGAGCCTCCAAGTAGCCTAACCTTTGGACTGTGGGGGGACCGGAGCACCCGGAGGAAACCCATGCAGACACGGGGAGAATATGCAAACTCCACACAGAAAGGCCCCCACCAACCGCTGGGCTTCAACCCAGAAGTTTCTTGCTGTGAGGTGACAGTGCTAACCACTACACCACTGTGCCGCCAGCATGAGGTACACCTAGGTTTAATTACTGGCTGTCTATAACGTGTGTCTCTGTGTGTCTTTCAGATAGCCAGTAATGAGAGAGAGAGAGCTGTGTCACCCTGATGTGCATGTTTGTGCGCCTATGTGGTAGTGAAAGTCACTGAAAAGTGTAAATAAAATTAAAGCACATTTTAAATTGCAGTAATTCAGAGACAATGTATCCAGTTCCTCATTGTCCACTCTCATAAAGTTGTTACACTGGTGCCAAAACCCAGGACTTGAGGAACAAACACCGTCATGGAGTCCAAATCAGTCAGGGAGCTCCTCTAGACCCTCACTGCTAACCTCCAGTGCCATTACCAAGAGCTGCTCACATGGTCCAATGAGCAGGACCTGAGCTTCCAGGCCCTGCTCGAGGCCCAGGCAAAGGACTAACAGGTCAGCAAGTACTCCAGCGGTTACACCTGCGGTCCGCTTTCCTGTTCAGCTGGTTAAGATGAGAGCGCAGGATGACAGAGAAGCCTTCCTCGAGCTGTTCAAGCATGTTGCAGAGGTGAGCTTGTGGTTAACCTCGCAGTGAGTGGTTCTCCTATTGCCACTCCTGTCGGGGGAAGCACAGCTTGCGGCTCATCAGCTCCCAGCCACCTGCATGCTGGACTACCCAGACCTGAAGCAGGCTATGCTGTAATGAGTTGGCCGCAGCCCAGAAGAACATCGGCATTGGTTCCATGCACTGGCCTACAGCAAAGTCAGCCTCCCATTTGCATTTGCACAGCAGTTCGGAAATATTTGCCAATGGTGGTTGCAGGCAGGCACATGCAACGTGGAGGATGTCATCAACTGGGTAATGCTGGAGCAGTTCATCGCCCAACAACTGAGCAATACCGCAATGTAGATTCAGTGTCACTGTATGGTGTTGCTGGAGGAGGTGGTCCGACTTGCAGAGGATCACCTGATGGCATTTCCTGGAGCAGGCGCTCCTGCAACCTCTTTTCTTCTCTCTCATTCACTTAACTTTTTCCCTCTCTCTCTCTCCTTGCCCCTTCCCTACCCCAGCCCCACAGAAACAGAGACCAATTCCCCCAAAACCCGTTTCCTGCACTCATGTGCCCCCTCAGGTTTCTTCTCTCCCTTCTCCTTCTGTGTCTGTGCTTCCATTAACCCCCACTCTCTCTTCACAGGTGGACTCATCCATGCCCACCAGTACTGGGAGCAAGCCCAAGCAGGTCTGTTGGCATGGCGGGAAGGCTGGGATTTCCCAAGATCAGCACTTCCCAGAGGCAAAGGAGGCAGGGCTACTGATTCACATTCCCGATGCACTGCAGGCTTCCCCTGATCGAGCGGGAACATACTGAGTCTCTGTGAGTATTCAAAGGAGTACACATCAGGCTTTAGTGGATTCTGGTTATAATCAGACTTTCATGCATCAAAGCCTGATTCAATGTGGGGTATAATGCATGATTGGTGAAGATGAGTTGTGTGCACGGTGATATTCACAAATGTCTGCTCTTGTCTGTCACTATGCAATTCCAGGGAGAAAAGCATAGTGTAGAGGCAGAAGTTAGTCTGAGCCTCATTTATCATGGGAACAGACTGGCCAGGGTTTAAAATGTTAATAAAACAGTTAGTAGTGGGTATGTTCTGCAGTAGTACACCACAGGGGAATCCTGTCACAATGTTAGCTGGGGAGGCAGTCCCAGAGCTGTCCACATCAGCTCCATGTCATGATGACACGGACAGTCCTCGCTCTCTTTGGAGATTTCCCCATTGGAACAGACACATCATGAGTCTTTGAGGCATGCTTTTGACCAAGTGAAAGTAATTGACGGCCAAACCCTCCAGCCTAATGTTGACCTTTCCTTCATCCACCCATCCATTATCTGTAGCCGCTTATCCTGTTCTATAGGGTCGCAGGCAAGCTGGAGCCTATCCCAGCTGACTATGGGCAAGAGGCAGGGTACACCCTGGACAAGTCACCAGGTTATCACAGGGCTGACACAGAGACAAACAACCATTCACACTCACGGTCAATTTAGAAACACCAATTAACCTAACCTGCATGTCTTTGGGGGATGCCAGAGCACCCAGAGGAAACCCACACAGACATGGGGAGAACATGCAAACTCCACATAGAAAGGCCCTTGCCGGCTGCTGGGCTCGAACCCAGGACCTTCTTGCTGTGAAGCAACAGTGCTAACCACTATACCACCGTGCTAACCTTTCCTTTCCATATTTTTGTATTATTGATAGGCTATATCGTGTGATGTAGGACACTCAAACTAAGGAAGCGATGACACAGTTGTTGGTCCTGAAGAGCCGTAGGGAACTTTTATTCCATATAGTTTATCATATGGCTGGACACTTGGATCAGGACAAAACACTAAATTTTCTCATGGGTCATTTCTATTGGCCACGGATTCGTGCCAATATCCACAGGTGGTGTGCAGCTTGTCATTAATTCCAGCTGGTAAACCCAGCAGCCACGCCAAACTCACCATTGCACCCGTTACCATTAATTGAGACCCCCACTGAAAGAACTGGCATGGATATAGTCAATCCACACATGGGTATCACTTTGTGTTAGGCATAGTGGATTATGCAACACAATACCTGGAAGCAGTGTCCCTTCGCAATATCTCTGCATGTACAGTGGCAGCCATTGAATTTGTTCCATGTTTCCGTGACTGGCCCTCTGCAGGCCCTTGGTCGTCCCCTGACTGGTTCGTGACTGTCTGCCGATTGGTCAGTGCAGATAATTTATCCCCCACAATGACGTAGTCAATGCAGTCCTGACTGGTGACACCCCTAAGCAGCTTGTGTGAAAACCAGCTGCTATCCCTCATTTTTCCACGGGGAGGAGCAGTGATTGTCCGTTTCACAAAGTAGGTTTATCAAACGCTGAGAACAGCTGATTTCAGTTAGTTAATTCAACCCAGAGGAGTTTCACCGGGAGTTAAAAAGCCATACGATTTTAGTGCACTCATACAGCGAGTTTGAATATGTTTTCTGAAAGAAGCGTAACACTGCTGCAGCTGCCAATCACACTGGGAAATCCTAATAGAAATGAAATTACTAATCGGTTACAGCACAATGTCAATATAATTAAAAATTAATTCAACAGATCTGACAGGTGATTTATGTACAGTATGTGAAGGGAAAACGGCAGGGACTATATGCGCCTTGGTAGCCCGGGGGTTACACTGCATGCCTGGGTTTTCCGTAAAGGTCTGCGCGGGACAGAATTTTCAGTCCCGCTCTCGCAAAGAATTATGATTTTCAGTCCCGCTCCCGCCTGCCATATTTTGTCCCGCTCCCGCCCGCCATATTTTGTCCCGCTCCCGCCCGCAAATCCCACATGATGCAGATGTTCGCGTTATTTCTCACGAAAGTTCTCGTCATTGGCTTGGGGAATTAAACATGCTGAGCTTAGCTGAGCTCTCCACTGACCGATCCTTCACCTAGCGCACGTAGCGAGGGTGTGTGTTGCCAGGCGGCATGCGCAGCTGAGGCTTTACATGTACATCTATCTATCTATCTATCTATCTATCTATCTATCTATCTATCTATCTATCTATCTATCTATCTGTCTGTTTGTCTGTCTGTATCTCTGTCTGTCTGTCTAGCTCTCTGTCTGTCTGTGTCTATCTGTATGTCTCTCTCTCTCTCTCTCTCTCTCTCTCTCTCTCAATCTTTCTCTATCTGTCCCCATGTTGTGTGTGTGTGTGTGTGTGTGTGTAAAACCCTGACAGCGTTTGGCCAGAGTGTCATATTACACTGAGGCTATTCATTTTCTCTCTCTTTGTCTCTCTCTCTCTCTCACACACACACACACACACAGGAAATGAAGAAAATAAAAAGGAATAAGAAAAAATAAAAAGAAAGAAAGAAAGAAAGAAAGAAAGAAAGAAAGAAAGAAAGAAAGAAAGAAAGAAAGAAAGGAGTTTGAAAGTGAAAAAGAAGAGTGTGTGAGAGAAGAGAGAGAATGAGAGTGTCAGTGTATGAACAAAATAAAAATAATAAGACTTTACACACGCACACACACACATATATATATATACACACGCACACACACACACACACACACACACACACACACACACACTTATGTACGCGCACACAGACACACACACAGGCAAAAATATTAGAATTGCACATTGGCAGTAGTGCATTAGCATTGTGTGGTGTGTCCCCTCTGAAAAAAACATGAGCAGAAAGGAATCGGAAACGTACTCGAGATTAGACCACATCCGCAAATTTAGGCATCTTAAAATGTTTTTATGAATGCCAAATAAAATATCCAGCACAACTTATATATGATAGACATAAATTAATATTTAATTCGGTTTTTCCACAGTTTATCCAAAGTATCATTTTTTTCAGTGTGTGTTCTGAGTGTTTGCCCTTAGCAGTTTACAGGAGACAGAAAAACAGGTTCTGAATGTTCTGTTTTGGGGGATGCCTTTTGCATTGTTCAAAGAGAATGGTCCCTTTTCACTGAATGGGGGGTAGGGCAGCTTGCGCATTCTAGCCAAACGAGCTGTTACGCATTACAAAAGGTTAGACGCCATACTGTAGTTTACCCTGTAAGACCCATTGTTTCAATATTACAACATCACTTTTAGCGATTTTAACAAAAGGTCTGCAAACATGTTTTTTTTTTCTCAAGACCACATTTACACCGTAATGTAATCATATGAAAAATACCATTACAGACTGGTGGAGCAGCATATCGAAAATAATATGTATTTGGTCCAAGGTGTGGGTTTTTTCATACGTTGCTGGCTCTTTTGCCAGTAGCGCATCACTTGCGCAGGTCTGGGGTTACCCTGCAATTTTCGGGTTGTTCTATTATTATTAGGCTACCACATAAAAGTGGTCACATTGTGTGCTCAATACCTGTATACAGCGCTGAAATAAACGTTTTGCAATGAATTAGAAGTGTTTTGAGTTAACAGCATATTTTTAACACTAGAAGGCCCAAAGTGCAGACTTTAGTCTGCAATGAAATCCCCCCCAAATTTGTGAATAAGTCTAACGTACCATTACCTGCCTCCCATTGTTGTGTAAAGAAGCCTAATTATTGTGTTACCTGAGAAATAGCCTCTTTGTTTCTAACCCTAACCAGACTTCACAATGTCACAACCAAGGCAACCAAGAAGGATCAGTTCTAACCCTAACCCCAAATCCTGGATCTAACCCCAACCTGAGCTCACCCCTAACCCAACCCCTAGCCTTAGCCCCTAGCCCAAAACCTAGCCTCAAATAATAATGGAATAATAACCCAAATATAACATGGGAGTACTGACCAGGCACTTGTGGAGCATTGAGGATGGGACTTGGGAAGGACAGTGCACAACACGGCCTTGGCCTAGGCCAGGACGTGGATCTTTCCGGAAACCCTAACCCAAGTATGTGATTGAGCAGGACAGTTCAGACACAGAGGCCACATCAGATGAGGAGGAAGACACAATGCACATCAACCACCCTTGTAATAAAAAAACAAAAAGTTGCATATGTGGGCATAACACCTGGATCCACAGAGAAGGCGAAAGATGGCACTGTGTGGTTCCACCACAAAGTTGGAGACTTTTCTGCTCATAAAACTCCACAGACAGCATTCAATGGATCTGGAGGGCCAACAGAGTTTGCAACACGCAAAATCACGAGTCATCTTCAGAGCTTCCTGTATTTGTTGGATATCAGCATGTTGTTGGCCATCAGAGACTGCACAGTCCAGGAGGGCTGTAGAACAAATCCCAGCTGGCAGATGAGTGTCTTCAAGCTGATGGCGTTCCTCGCAATCCTTTTTCGAAGGGCTGCCAAGGGCTACATTGGTGCCATGCAACTCATGTGGGCCAATAGATTCAGCAACCCAGATATCAAAGCCATAATGCCCCATAACCACTTTCTTAAAATAAAGCAGTACCTTCGCTTCGACAACAAGGACACCCGCAAGGAGCGCATACAAACGGACAAATTTGCAGCAATTTCAGACATTTGGCAGGAGTTTGTTCAGAATTGTGTGTTGTCCTACAGTCCAGGGCAACATGTTACCATGCATGAGCAGTTATTTCCTTCAAAGGTTCGTTGTCCCTTTCTGCAGTACATCGCATCCAACCCTGACAAGTTTGGAATCAAGTTTTGGATTGCAGCAGATCTGGACACAAAATACATGTGTAATGCCATCCCTTACTTGGGAAAAGATCCCACTTGTCCAACAGGAGAGAGGCTATCAGAGAATGTTGTTTTGAAATTGATGGAACCATTTACCGTATGGACCAGGGAAGGACTGTGACTATGGATAATTTCTTCACCTCTCTGTCTTTGTCTAACAGGCTTCTTCAACGAAAAACAACTCTGCTTGGCACCATCAACAAAAATCGTCAGGAGCTACCAGCAACTGCAAAGGAAACCTCGGGGCGCCAGTTGTACTCCACACAGGTGTTCACATCTGGAAGTGCCTTGCTGATGGTGTTTGCAACAAAAAAAAAAGAAATCTGTTTGTCTTCTGAGCACCACGCATCAGAAAGTGGAAATTGTGGACACCCCAAAACAAAAACCAAACACTGTTGTTGATTACAACCATTTCAAATGCAGCGTTGATATCATGGACCAGAAATTACGCAACTACTCGGTGCATGCAGGAACACGGAGATGGCCCATGGCTGTGTTTTACAACCTGCTTGACATGGCTGTCACAAATGCACATGTCTTGTACACAGCATGTACAGGATCCAAAGAAAGTCGCCAATTGTTCATGCTGGAGCTTGCAGAGGAACTTCAAAACAGGCTTTTGCAGGAAAAGGCACAAAGGGAAGAACACAAACAGCAGTGTGAGATGAAAGTTTCTCAGAAGAAAAAGACACAGTGCCAGGTGCGCATACCCTGCAATAATAACAGAAGCACTGAACTTTGTGTACGCTGCCACAAATACACCTGTGGCGAATGTACTGTAGGAAAGACTCACCATGGGAATGTGGAAACTACTAGATGGGACAACTGTATGCTACATTTCTGTGCTTTGTATAGCCTCCATGTGTAGTGAGCCTGCTTTTCTTAGTGTGAAATAAATGTTTATTTTCTTCCTGAAGTTATACCGTCTGTAGTTTTTCCAAGCTGAAATTGTGTTTTTTGGGGCACTAATTCCAGTCCTCTGTCCTCGGACACTCAGTGCGTTTACATGCACATAGAGAGAATCGAATTTCTGCCGTTGCTCGACTGAAATCGAAGTTCAAAATGCCATGTATACACCTTAATTCGGCTGAAATTGAACCGAACTTGATTTCTCGGAATCGAGCTACACGACCTAGATTATGCGATTTCTGCCGAGCTACTTAGTGCATGTATACCCTATTGAGCTATGTATTCGAGCTACTTACTTCAGCACTTCCCCTTCCGGAAGTGACGAGTGACGAGACCACAAGCGGGAAACACAACAGCCTCGGTCGGCATGACAACGAATCATGACAACGACATGAATCTTTTCTTTTTGTGGCATTGTTTGCACTGTTAAAATTTAGCTCACTTACTGTATCACCAAATACATCTGTACAGCTGTTGCATAGCTGTGAATTGTGTACATAAACAAGTCATTGTATTTGTGTGTGTGTATATATATGTATATATATATATATATTATATATCAGCTGGATAGTACAGTGGTAATGCTCACTGACTACGACGCAGGAGATCGGGGTTCGAATCCCGGTCGGGGCAAAACATCATCCAGTAAGGGTCCTTAGGCAAAACCCCTCATGATATATCAGCCTACCTCAGGAATGAGTGAAAACATAACTGATAGAGTCATACCGGCTCAGACGTCGCCCGGGTCAACAAGGTCTGCGTCAGTTGCTAGGGAACCAGGGCAAACTGATGAGAAATGGGCTACTGGAACAAGACATCGATGGACGAGGACAGAAAATATGGATTTGCTGGAATGCTACTATACAAGCAATCCCAGAGAGAGGGGATACATGCAGAGAATGTGGGACCATTGGATACTTCGAAACCCACAATCAAGGCTAACAAAGAAACAGCTATTAGCCCAGTGTTCCAACATCCATAATCGAAATCTGCTATCACAACTAGAGATTAATGAAATACAACAACGATGCTACGGCAAGGGGGAGCCAGGAAGACAGGTCAGTGGGGAGATGTCATCATCCCCACAACCAGAGATTGGGTACCAAGCCCCAACAGCTAACAGCCTCAACACAAGAGCTGCTGACCTGAGAAGGAAGATCGTGACCCAACTGGAAACCTGGAGCCCCTGACGAATACCGAAGCTGAGTTGCCAAGTACCTTCAGAAGATCTACTAGTAGATGTGAATGCTGCTCTGAAGACAATCTCCACAAGAACCATCACTGAGACCAACAAGCTGATACGTAATCATGGAGATGCTTGGACACAAGGTGGGCTCAGGACATAACAAACAGTATCCACCATGGAAGAGACGATTAGAGGCCAAGATAAAGGCAGCAAGGAGAGAAGTTAGCCAGCTAGCTGAACTACAGAAAGGGAACATGGTGAATAAAGGGGCGCCCAGGAAGTACAACTCACTCTCCATACCAGAGGCACTCGAAACTGCCAAACAGCGACTAACAGCTCTGGCCACCCGGTTGAGGAGATACACCAAGGAAGGAGAGGCCAGGAGAATAAACAAGCTGTTCTCCACTGAACCAGCCAAGGTGTACTCTCAATGGCAGGGGAACAACAACCGGTCAGACCCACCAAGAGCTGAGGTGGAAAAATACTGGAAAGACATATGGGAAAGAAAGGCATCACACAACACCGATGCCCAGTGGTTAGTGGACCTAAGAGCTGACCACAGCAACCTCCCAGAACAAGAACCAGTAACCATCTCAATGGCAGACGTCCAAGAAAGAGTGTCAAAGATGAAGAGCTGGACAGCACCAGGCCCCGATATGATCCATACGTACTGGCTGAAGAAGCTAACTGCACTCCATGAATGCCTAGCAGCACAGATGAACCAGCGGGATGGAACCCACCCAGAATGGCTAACCCAAGGCAGGACAGTCCTAATCATGAAGGACCCCCAGAAGGGACCCATCCCATCCAACTACCGGGCAATTACCTGTCTCTGCACAACATGGAAGGCCCTGTCAGGCATCATTGCGGCAAAAATGAGTAAGCATGTGGCTCAATACATGAGCGAGGCACAGAAAGGAATTGGCAGTAACACCAGAGGAGCCAAGCACCAGCTACTGGCCGATAGAACAGTCGCCCGAGACTGTAAGAAGAGACAGACCAACCTGTGCACTGCCTGGATTGACTACAAGAAAGCCTACGACTCAATGCCACACACATGGATACTGGAATGTCTGGAACTGTATAAGATCAACAGGAACCTAAGAACCTTCATCCAGAACTCAATGGAAATGTGGAAGACAACCCTAGAGGCCAACTCAAAACCCATTGCCCAAGTCAACATCAAGTGCGGCATATACCAAGGAGATGCGCTATCACCACTGCTGTTCTGCATAGGCCTGAACCCCCTCAGTCAGATCATCACGAAGAGCGGCTACGGGTACCGATTCCGTAGTGGGGCAACAATCAGCCACCTGCTCTACATGGATGACATCAAGCTGTATGCCAGGAATGAGCGAGAAATAGACTCGCTGATCCACACCACCCGGATCTACAGCGATGACATAGGGATGTCATTCAGATTGGACAAGTGTGGCCGGATGGTCTCAAAGAGAGGCAAGATGATCCGGACTGAAGGGATTAACCTACCAGAGGGCAACATAGGTGATATCCAAGACAGCTACAAGTACCTTGGCAACCCACAGGCTAATGGAAACCATGAAGAGGCCACAAGGAAGTCAACCACAGCCAAATACCTCCAGAGAGTAAGACAGGTCCTGAAAAGTCAGCTGAATGGTAAAAACAAGGTCCGAGCCATCAACATGTACGCACTACCAGTCATCAGATACCCCGCTGGTATCATAAACTGGCCAAAGGAGGAGATAGAAGCCACAGATATCAAGACTAGAAAGCTCCTCACCATGCATGGAGGGTTCCACCCCAAGTCCAGCACCCTGAGACTATACACTAAGCGGAAAGAGGGAGGCCGAGGGCTAGTGAGCGTCAAGACCACGGTCCAGGATGAAACATCGAAAATCCGAGAATACATCAGAAAGATGGCCCCAAAGGATGAACTGCTAAGTGAATGTCTCAGGCAGCAGAACCCTGATGAGAGTGCAGAGGAGGAGGAGGAACAGACAACCTGGAGAGACAAACCCCTACATGGCATGTACCACCATCAGATAGAGGAAGTGCCTGATATCAAGAAATCCTACCAGTGGCTGGATAATGCAGGACTGACAGACAGCACAGAGGCACTAATCATGGCAGCACAAGAACAGGCCATAAGCACAAGAGCCATAGAGGCCAGGATCTACCAGAGTAGATCAGACCCAAGATGCAGACTGTGCAAAGAAGCCCCTGAAACAGTCCAGCACATAGTAGCAGGGTGTAAGATGCTAGCTGGATCAGCGTACATGGAGAGGCACAACCAAGTGGCTGGGATAGTATACAGGAACATCTGCAACCAGTATGGAATAGAAATACCCAAGTCCCAATGGGCCATACCACAGAAGGTGGCTGAGAACAACAGGGCCAAGATTCTGTGGGACTTCAGCTTCCAGACTGACAAACAGATCCTGGCTAACCAACCGGACATAGTGGTGGTGGACAAAGAGCAGAAGAGGGTGGTGGTGATAGATGTGGCGATCCCAGCTGACGCCAACATCAGGAAGAAGGAACATGAGAAACTTGAGAAGTATCAAGGGTTGAAAGAGCAGCTGGAACGGATGTGGAAGGTCAAGGGTTGTGTGGTAGTGGGGGCACTTGGGGCAGTAACCCCCAAACTGGGAGAGTGGCTCCAGCAAATCCCAGGAACAACATCTGAAGCCTCAGTCCAGAAGAGCGCAGTCCTAGGAACATCGAAGATACTGCGCAGAACCCTCAAACTCCCAGGCCTCTGGTAGAGGACCCGAGCTTGAGGATGACATGGATACCACCCCCCCGCCGGGGGTGAGAAGGAGATTTTTTTTATGTCCAACATCTGAAGAATGTCAATAAAAACAAAACAATTGAACTTTTTTGTGTGTTTATTAAGACATAAGTTAAATTGTAAGCAAAAAAAAATTTTTTTTTGTAAGCAAAAAATGGACTTTAGAAAAATATACAATTGTGCAAAATAAGTTTTCTTACAAAACAGTGGTCTGCGCAGGACAGTTTGTAGCCATACAGTCTGTTAGAGCAAGCCTAACAGCTTCAGCACGGAACTTGTGAACACAGAACTGATAACCAGTGTTGCCAGATTGGGCGGTTTTAAGTGCATTTTGGCGGATTTGAACATGTTTTGGGCTGGAAACATCAGCAGTATCTGGCAACACTGCTGATAACTTTGTTTATACTCTTGAATAGCTCTTCTTCATGACGACAACCAGAAGTGTACCAACACAATGGGGCGTGTAGCGCCACCTGTGGCTCGGGTGCACAATGTACCTCACACATCTCGATTTCCTTGTGTGCATGTAGGATTCGATTTCTCTGGCACCCCTGCTGGGACCCTTAGCTCGATTACCGACAGTAGCTCGATTTGGATGTGCATGTAAACGTATTGATTGTGAGCTTGGCAGAGTAAATTGTCATTGAAATTGGGGTGTAACCTAAAACCAAATTACCATTCATGAATAGCAACCTCAGTGGGGGGTGGAGTGGCTGTTCACAATACAATGGAGACAGTTAGCACCTTGAGAGGAATACACAATTTTTGCAGAGAGGAGGGGGCATGCAGCAGAAGTGAAAATCTCTGGGCCTTTTAATGAACCGTGTTTATCACATACGGTAACACATTATCAACAAAGAAAGAAAAAAAAACAATGCCAAGGATTAGGAAAAGAACCACAGCGCTGTGATTAGTGGGGCTACCAATGACTGACAGAGCCCCGGCACGTAACTAAGCATTATAAAGTTAAAAAATATTATTTTTATTGAAAAAACAAGAATGTAATGATTTCTAAAATGATTTTACCTAACGAATTTTTTGCTTTAATCCACATTTGCTGGTGTTGAGCTTTTTTTTTTTTTTTTGCTTCTCAAAATGTCAGGGTTTTATATTGATTTATTATTATTATAATTGTTAATAATTAAATGTGATAAATCTGGTTATTAGGAACAAAGGAGGGCATAGTGGGAAATGATACGGTAACTGTCTCTTGTCGGTTCAAATACGATACTGTTTTGTGATTACACCAGTACATTTTAATAAAAATAGACAAATGGCATGAACCTCTCTACCGGACCGGCCTGGCCGAGTCATTGCGTATTACTGAAAAAAAAGAACGTATGATACACGGATTGTGTATCATTCGTTCTTTCCATTTTTAACTGGCAATCAAAAAATGAAAAAAATGACTTGTTTTTCATTTCAATTTTAGGCTCATATAAAAAAAAATGAAAAAAGTCATTTTTTCATTTTTTGTGTTAAAATAAAAACAAATAACAAAATAACCAGTCACTTTTTCATTTTTTGATTTTTGATTGCCATTTGAAAATAGAAAGAACGAATGATACACTGATTCAAACAATTAAGCTATATGGTACTTTCATCACAAGCATGTTGTTTAGTGTGCCCTATAAGGCCTACTTCATGAAACAGTAATCAGTGGCTACATTCAATTTGTAATAGATTTCAGTAGTTAGTAAAGTCTTATAAGCAAAAAAAAAGTCTGTTTTCAGTCATCCCAACATTTCCACTATTTAATATTGTTTAGCCTATTTGAAAGCAGGACCTACATGTAGACTACTAAAAAGTGCACAGTGCTTCATTGCAAGAGTCACTTTTTTAAATATTTATTTTTGAGCGAGTTTGCCTTTGTTTAACAGTAGCTGGTATCAAGGTTGGCAGAAAACAGGGAGAGAGGAGTGAGGGTCAAAAACCCAAGGCAAGAATCGAACCATGTTTCAGGAGTTACCGGTACAAGACATGTGCAGTAACCACCAGACTACCAAGACCCGCAGTTTCACCTGCTCCTGCACTGAAAAAAGTAACCTACCGTATAGAATTTACCCAATAAATCTGAGGTAACAATTTGCATTGACTTGTTTGGGGTAGATTTAATTCCATATATTGAGTATAAAATAACTGAAATAAAAAGCTATGAAGTACTTAAATTGGGTAAAATTTACCTCACATTTATGTATCTATTCAACAGCTACTTTCTCATTGAAATTGGGTAAAATTATCTCTTGTTTGCTAGTAGGTAATAACTAATAATTACTAATCAAAGGTAATTAATATCACTTACGGTAGTAACCATTACTTATTCGGAGAAGGTAAGATGTACCCCCCCCAAAAAAAAGACTTTCAGATGGTTCATCATCTCAATGTTTTTAATCCATAAAATCATCATAAAAAAAAACAACACAGAATAAAGTGCAGTACAACAGCTTCATACAACATTTCAAGTAATGAACCTGTTTTATAACTCACTAACTAACAGCTTCAAATGTTTCTGGACTGACCAAATCTGCAGTCCAGGTGCATTTATACAACAAATAACTGAACCGTCTTGTTTATATGCAGCAATGATGCACCAAGTGATCAAAAAACACAAAATAAAGTGCAGTACAACACCTTCACACAACATTTCAAGTAATGAACCTGTTTTACGGTATACCGTAGCTCACTAAACTACCGTAACAGCCGGAGAGAGGAAGATGGCAGTCCGAGAGTTCCCTGGCTGACTGCAATAATTCCTAAATATTCCTTGGCTGACTGCAATAATCGAGTAAATTTTATCTGGTTTGCTTAGATTATATTTACCACTCTCCAAAATCACTTCTTACAGTGCACACTGAAAAAAGTAACCTACGGTATAGAATTTACCCAATAAATCTGAGGTAACAATTTGCATTGACTTGTTTGGGGTAGATTTCATTCCATATATTGAGTATAAAATAACTGAAATAAAAAGCTATGAAATACTTAAATAAATTGGGTAAAATTTACCTCACATTTATGTATCTATTCAACAGCTATTTTCTCACTGAAATTGGGTAAAATTATCTCTTGTTTACTAGTAGGTAATACCTGATAATTACTAATCAAAGGTAATTAATATCACTTAGTAACCATTACTTATTCGGAGAAGGTAAGCTGCACCCCCCCCCCCCCCCCCCCCCCAAAAAAAAAAAAAGAATTTCAGATGGTTCATCATCTCAATGTTTTTAATCCATAAGATCATAAAAAAACAGAATAAAGTGCAGTACAACAGCTTCACACAACATTTCAAGTAATGTTTTTTTTTATGAGAGAAGCGCCATCTAATGGCGACACCGTGGAATTGAATGAATGGGCGTGTTTAGAATTAAAATAGGAGAGGGAGGGGGTCTGAGCCCTGCATGGCAGCCCCCTGGGTTTCAGCTGGGAACTGCACGGCAGTCGCATGGCAGTCGCATGGCGTGCGGCTGGAACGGGAAAAATTCAATGGCTGCTATGGTACTGTTGTAGAGGCACTCTTCCACATTATCTCCCAAGTCAGGATTCAAAAGAAATCCTGACTGACCAAGGCACAACATTTGTCACATATGGTACGTGAATTGTATGAATTATTGGGGATTAAATTGATTCATATTAGTGTTTATCATCTGCAAATGGATAGATAGTTTGGTGAAACAATTTAACCAAACATTTAAAAACATGATTTGTAAGTTTGTTCACGGGGACACTAGAAACTGGGATAGGTGGCTAGACTCTCTGTTTGCAGTGTGCAAGGTTCCACAGGCCTCCACCAGATTTTCTCCATTTGAATTGCTGTATGACTGCAAGACCTGTTGTGTCTTAGACATCATTAAAGAAAATTGGGAGGCAGGACCTTCTCAAAGCAAATATGAAATTAAGCATGTTCTTGACCTGAGAGCAAAACTCCATGCACCGAGTCACATAACCAAGGAGAATTTACTACAGGCACAAGAATGTCAATCCTGCCTGTACAACAGAGGGACATGGCTAAGCGAATTTGCACCAGGAGATATAGTACTCATTTTACTGCCCACATCAAGCTCAAAATTACTCTCCAAGTGGCAAGGGCCCTTTTGAGGTCAAACGGTGAACTGAGAAAGTTAACTATGAGGTCAAACATCTAGACAGAGGTGACACATCAAATTTGCCACCTCAATCTCCTAAAACTGTGGAGAGAGGAGGTTCCTGCGGCTCTGGCAATGGTCGTTCTGGAGAAGGTGGAGCTGGGACCAGAGCTAAGTCCAAAAAGTGTGGCCCAATTCACCCTGGTCCCCTGTGGAGACCACTTCTCACTGTCCAAAGAGCACAGGCTATCAGGCTGCAGAAGGAGTTCTGCGATGTGTTCTCACCCCTCCCTGGTCACACTGACCTCAGAGAACACCACATCAAGACTCCCCTGGAGTGGTGGTGCACAGCTGCCCATATCGGCTCCCCAAGCACAAGAAAAATGTGGTTTGGGATGAACTCCAAGCTATGCTTGAGATGGGAGGAGTCACTGAGTAACTGAGGAGTCATACAGCAACTGGAGCAGCCCAGTGGTCTTGGTTCCCAAGACCAACAGGTCAGTCCGGTTCTGTGTGGACTATAGGAAAGTCAACACGGTATCTAAATTTGACACATATCCAATGCCTCACATTGATGAATTGCTCAATCAGTTAGGTGCAGCCCACTTTTATTTGACATTGGATTTAACAAAAAGGATACGGTCAGATCCCCTTGACTTTATTATCTCATGAGAAAACTACCTTTTCCACTCTATTTGGTTTACACCAATTTGTCACCCTTCCTTTCAGGTTGTTTGGGGCCCTAGTGACATTTCAGCATCACATGGACCAAATTCTCTGTCCCCACAGTGCGCATACTGCAGATTATTTCGATGACAATCATTTATAGTAATGATTAGGAGCAGCATTTACAACATCTCAGGGCTGTCCTGAGGTGTGCTGGGCTCACAGCAAACCTGAAGATGTGTGCAGTTGGATGGGTGGAAGTACAATATCTAGGCTTCCACATTGACCATGGGTAGGTGTGTCCCCAAATTGATAAGACTACAGCAATTGCAGCCTGCCGGTGACCTAAGACCAAAAAGGGGGTTGAGGCGGTTCCTGGAGCTGGCTGGCTATTATAGGCAGTTCACACTTAACTTTTCGGACGGCACCAGTCTGCTGACTGACCTAATTAAAAAGTGGGCACCCGATCCAGTCCAGTGGACAGAGCCGTGTGAGCAATCTTTTGCTCAGGTGAAAGCAGTTTTGTGTTGGGACCCACTGTTGCATTCTCCTGATTTTTCTCTCCCTTTTATTTTACAGACTGATGGGTCAGACAGAGGGCTGTGGGCTGTTTTGTCCCATGTGGTGGAGGAGAAGGAGCACCCAGTGCTGTATATCAGCCGCAAGATCTCCATGCGAGAGTCAAAGTACAGCACCATCGAAAAGGAGTGTCTGGCCATCAAATGGGCGGTCCTCACTCTCTGCTACTACCTGCTAAGATTCCTATTTATCCTCCGTTCCGACCATGCCTTGCTCCAGTGGGTCCACCGCATGAATTATGCCAAGACATGTATCACTCATTGATAACTGGCCCTTCAGCCATTTAAATTTAAGGTGGTCCACAGGCCAGGGGCACAGATGATGGTGGTGGTTTACTTCTCCCAGTGCATGGCAGGGGGGTGGGGGGTGTCAGCTGCAGGCTGGACAGCTCCCTGGCTTGAGTCGGGCAGTGGGGGTATGTGGCAGTGAGGGTATGGTCAAGCATCAGCTGTGAACAGTGAGGGGTCAGGTTGAACCAGCAGGTAACATGGGACAAGGTACACCTGTGTCTAATTACTGGCTGTCTTTTAATGTGTGTCTCTGTGTCTCTTTAAGATAGCCAGTAATGAGAGAGAGAGAGAGAGAGAGAGAGAGAGAGAGAGAGAGAGACAGAGGTGTCACCCCGACGTGCGTGTTTATGTGTAGTGTGCGTACATAGTAATGAAAGTCACTGAGAAGTGTAAATAAATTAAAGCACACCTTGAATTGCAACATCTCCAGTTCCTCATTGCTCACTCTTATAAAATTATTACCATGTTTTTTTCAGCCCTGATAGATTCTGGAGCTCCTGGAAACTTCATTGACGGTGACACTGTGCAAAGACTCCAAATACCCACACAATCACGCCTACAGCCCCTAAGGATCAGGACTATTGGGAGTGGCATAATTATGTCAAGAACTAATCCTCCCTTGCTTCAAGTGAGTGCCTTGGATTATGAAACTCTCATTCCTTGTCACTGTAACCAAGGATTACCCCATCATTTGGGGGCTCCCATGATTGCAGCAGCATGACCCACTGATCTCATGGCAGGACAAAGAAATGCTACACTGGTCCACATCCTGTATCCAGAATTGTCTGTCTCACCAAACTCATCATTCCTTCTACCTCAGTGGAAAGCCCTGAAGTCACCATGACCACCAACATCCCATAGTGTTACCAGGAATTCATAGAAGCATTTAGTAAGGGTAATGTCAGTGTGCTGTCCTCTCACCAACCCTATGACTGTGCCATAGCACTCCTTCCTGGCATGCTGCCACATCTACCCACTTTCTATCTCTGAGCAGAAGGCTATGGCAGATTATGTGCAGGAGGCTCTACAACAGGCGTATATCCACCCCTCCATGTCACCTGCTTATGCTGGTTTCTTTTTCATGGAGAAGAAGAGAGGGGGCCTTACACTAAGAACAGATTATAGAGGACTCAACCACATCACAATAAAATATCCCTATACCTTGCCTTTAGCTCCTTCTGCCCTTGAACAATTCAAATCAGCTAAAGTATTTACCAAGCTCGACCTACGCAGTGCTTATAATCTGGTGTGCATTGTGATAAGTGGAAGACAGCTTTTAGCACCACTTCTGGTCACTGTGAGTTCTGCGTAATGCCATATGGGCTATCCTGCACTCCAAATAATTTCCAATGCTTGATTAATGACATATTGGGGGACATACTTGGAAGATTAGTCATCACATACATAGATATCTTGATCTACTCCCCTACCATGGAAAGTCATGTAAATCATGTTAAAAATAAAAATAAAAAAAAAGTCCCGTCTCGACTCATTGAAACCCAATTGTTTGTCAAAGCAGAGAAATGCAAATCTTATGTCTCCCAGATATCCTTCCTGGGCTCCATTATCAGTCATTACATGGCCTTCTACACTTGCCTGCATTCAAGACTCCACTTCCCAAAATTCACAGTGGCCTTCAAATATAGGCACTGTGGACAACACCCATCATGCACTTCACCCCTCATAGTCCCCTGATTACTGATTGCACACACCTGGATTCAGTCACCACAGCACACTGTTTAAGCATTGTCAATACACCAAGTCTTTGTGATGTATACACTCAGTTCCTTGTGTCTGATTTTAGCAAGTCTTGTAATTATTGCTCTGCTTCTCTGGTTTAACTTATTTTTAATTTGGATTTTGCCCTTTTGATATTGCCTCTGATATGCTGTTTGTGCCTTGCCTGACCATTGCCTGTTTTGTGATTCTGCCTTTTGCCTTACGATTTGGATATGTCTGCCACCTTGCCTGAATAAACTCTCTTCCAGCTTTGGTATCCATCTGTTGCCTGCATTTCTAACAACAACAGAGAGAAAATATAATGCCTGACAAATTTCTCAGCCTCTGTGTGATGGACAGAATTCTAAAAAAAGAGGACAATATCCAGACTATCTACTAATAAAATCTCTTCTGTTTCTGCTGCACAGCTGAATTTATAGCATTACACAACCTAACTCACTCTGTACGGTATTCTCATATCTCATTAGGAATTGGACTCGGATGAGAAAATAGCATTATTTTAGAAAACACAAAGCTCAATCTAATTGGGCTTATACAAGAACAGGAAGAAAGCTAGAGGCATATAAGAAGCATTTGATGTTAAATTGGAAATGAGAAGTGGTAAGTGCTGTGGAGTGGCTGTCATTTGTGCCTTAGAAAACAAGCATGATGGTGCACAGCTTTGTTGACACTTAGGCCTCATTTCCAGGCTCAGTAATGACATTGGCAAAGTAAACTATTCCTTCCCTTGTGCATAAAAAACTCATTATCCAAAGATAGAAATATCTGTAAATTGATGAAACAGTTGCTGAGGCACAGTGTGAAGTTGTTTTGTAGCTAAACTGAATGGCTCAAGTGCCTTTAAAGGAACATCACTGATCAAAAAATATTTGGTTTGCTGTAAACATTACACTGTTTGAAGCTTGAAACAGACTGTTTATTCCAGTGAAATTTGGATTGGGTGAGTTCCTGCCTTACAATCAAATGTACAATGTATGACTCCATGATAATGAAACAATCCGGCATTTCTTCAACATTATCATTTTATGTAATTTATCATGGTATCACAGGCAAAGGCTCAAAAATATATGTAGGTCTTCAACAATGTCTGCATTCAAATTTTGATTGAACGCAGACCATAAAATGCTACCACCAAAGCTGCATATCTACTGCTCCAGCTCTAGTTAATGAACACTGTGTGTGTGTGTGCATGCATCCTACATTCATGAACTTCAATCATATTCCCATACTCTCTTCAGTGAATTTGAAGGTAGAGCACCATGCTGCACTTCTATGTGTCAGGGGATTCTTTTTGTGCAAAAGAATCCAAAGTTGTCAAAGTAAAATTGTGTTCAGACAGTGAAGGAAATATTAATAGCGCTGCACTTTTTCTTTTGGCAACATCAACTTTGATCAACATCAACATACTGTAGCTATGCACTATTGACAATTTTAATAAAAGCAAATCTATATTTACAAGAATTGCAATTAATGGTTATTTTGATCATTGGTTCATCTATCAATTATTTTTGAGTAATAATTTGCTCAATGGTTATCGGTCAAATTCATAATAAAGATAACTGGCTGCCTTATTAACTAAAGCACTTGGATGCTAAAGTACATACAGTGGGGCAAAAAAGTATTTAGTCAGTCACCAATTGTGCAAGTTCTCCCACTTAAAAAGATGAGAGAGGCCTGTAATTTTCATCATAGTTATACCTCAACTATGAGAGACAAAATGAGAAAAAAAAAATCCAGAAAATCACATTGTCTGATTTATAAAGAATTTATTTGCAAATTATGGTGGAAAATAAGTATTTGGTCAATAACAAAAGTTCATCTCAATACTTTGTTATATACCCTTTGTTGACAATGACAGAGGTCAAACATTTTCTGTAAGTCTTCACAAGGTTTTCACACACTGTTGCTGGTATTTTGGCCCATTCCTCCATGCAGATCTCCTCTAGAGCAGTGATGTTTTGGGGCTGTCGCTGGGCAACACGGACATTCAACTCCCTCCAAAGATTTTCTATGGGGTTGAGATCTGGAGACTGGCTAGGCCACTCCAGGACCTTGAAATGCTTCTTACGAAGCCACTCCTTCGTTGCCCGGGCAGTGTGCTTGGGATCACTGTCATGCTGAAAGACCCAGCCACGTTTCATGCAATGCCCTTGCTGATGGAAGAAGGTTTTCACTCAAAATCTCATGATACATGGCCCCATTCATTCTTTCCTTTACACGGATCAGTCATCCTGGTCCCTTTGCAGAAAAACAGCCCCAAAGCATGATGTTTCCACCCCCATGCTTCACAGTAGGTATGGTGTTCTTTGGATGCAACTCAGCATTATTTCTCCTCCAAACATGACAAGTTGAGTTTTTACCAAAAAGTTCTATTTTGGTTTCATCTGACCATATGACATTCTCCCAATCCTCTTCTGGATCATCCAAATGCTCTCTAGCAAACTTCAGATGGGCCTGGACATGTACTGGCTTAAGCAGGGGGACACGTTTGGCACTGCAGGATTTGAGTCCCTGGCGGCGTAGTGTGTTACTGATGGTAGCCTTTGTTACTTTGGTCCCAGTTCTCTGCAGATCATTCACTAGGTCCCCCCGTGTGGTTCTGGGATTTTTGCTCACCGTTCTTGTGATCATTTTGACCCCACAGGGTGAGATCTTGCGTGGAGCCCCAGATCGAGGGAGATTATCAGTGGTCTTGTATGTCTTCCATTTTCTAATAATTGCTCCCACAGTTGATTTCTTCACACCAAGCTGCTTACCTATTGCAGATTCAGTCTTCCCAGCCTGGTGCAGGTCTACAATTTTGTTTCTGGTGTCCTTTGACAGCTCTTTGGTCTTGGCCATAGTGGAGTTTGGAGTGTGACTGTTTGAGGTTGTGACAGGTATCTTTTATACTGATAACGAGTTCAAACAGGTGTCATTAATACAGGTAACGAGTGGAGGACAGAGGAGCCTCTTAAAGAAGAAGTTACAGGTCTGTAAGAGCCAGAAATCTTGCTTGTTTGTAGGTGACCAAATACTTATTTTACCAAGGAATTTACCAATTAATTCATTAAAAATCCTACAATGTGATTTCCTGGATTCTTTCCCCCCCCATTCTGTCTCTCATAGTTGAAGTGTACCTATGATGAAAATTACAGGCCTCTCTCATCTTTTTAAGTGGGAGAACTTGCACAGTTGGTGGCTGACTAAATACTTTTTTGCCCCACTGTATTTCATGCCATGTTTGCATGAATCATTTTCAACACATGTAATTGACTCCAACATGAGTGTGAATGGTTGCTCATCTCTGTGTTAGCCCTGCAATAGATTGATGGCCTACCCAGGGTTTATACCCAGCCTCTCGCCTGAACTCAGCTGGGATTGGTTCCAGCTTCCCCTGCAACTCTGATGGATAAGTGGTATAGCTAATGGATGGATGGATGACATTGACTCCAAATATTTGGAACTGATTCTTAGTTTTTGATACCTGGAATCATGGAATTGATGCATTTAAGGATCAACTCCCAGAGCCTTCAGTGTGAACCCAAAAGCGACACACATCAAATATTAAACTATACACTCACTGGCCACTTTCTTGGTTGAAGAATCATGTGGTATCAGTGCAACATACAAAATCATTCAGATCCAGAGGTTTAATTAGTTTTCACATCAAACATGAGAATTTGGAAAAAATACAATCTCAATGACTTTAACTGTGGCATGGTTGTTGATATCAGACTGGCTGGTTCGAGTATTTCAGAAACAGATGATCTCCCGAGATTTTTACACACAACACTCTTTAGAAGTTACACAGAATGGGAAAAAAACAACAAACAAACAAAAAAAAACATCATTAACAGGCAGTTCACAATTATTGTTTGATATAAACATTAACTAAAGCTTTTGACTGGTATCTGCATGATTTTATGCATTGCGCTGATGCCAAACAATTGGATGACTGCACGACTGTACAGGTGTTCCTAAAAAAGTGGATGGTGAGTGTACATTGTGTATATTAAGAGAAAATTAAATCAATTAAATCAATGCTACTGGCTTGAAAATATCAAGCTTAACTACTTCCACATAAATTGATTCAGGTCGCTTAACTACTTGTGTGAAGTGATGTATTGCATGTCACAGTGTACTTCATATCATAGATGAGTGTGGCAGCAGGGGCGTGGCCAAGCATCAGTTTGTGAACAGAAGGCGGGGTCAGGGAAGGTGAGTGGCCAAGTCATTGCACCTGTTGTCAATTAATGTGTGTGTGTGGGGGTGTTTGTTGCAGTGATGGTGGAACATAGAAAAGGAGGGAGAGAGCAGAGAGAAGAGAGCTGCTTATACCAGAACATGACAGTGTTTATTTATTTTACAAACGGACTCATCGGACAGAGGGCTGGGGGTGGTTTTGTCCCAGAAGGTGTAGAGCGAGGAGCATCCCGTGCTGTACATCAGCCGCAAGCTTTCAATGCATGAAAGCAAGTACAAGTGGGCAGGCCTCACCCTCCGATACTACCTGCTGGGGCGCCCTTTCACCCTTTGTTCAAACCACTCGCCCCTCCAGTGGCTCCACCGTATGAAGGATGCCAACGCGTGGATCACCCATTGGTATCTCACCCTCCAGACATTTAAATTCGAGGTGGTCCACAGGCTGGGGGCGCAGATGGTGGTGGCAGACTTCCTGTCCCATCGGGGAATCCGCTGCAGGCCAGACGGTTCTCCAACCTAAGTCGGGCGGTGGGGGTATGTGGCAGCGGGGGCGTGGCCAAGCATCAGTTTGCGAATAGAAGGTGGGGTCAGGGAAGGTGAGTGGCCAAGTCATTATACCTGTTGTCAATTAATGTGTGTGTGGGTGTGTTTGTTGCAATGATGGTGGAACATAGAAAAGGAGGGAGAGAGCAGAAAGCTCCCCAGACCAGAACATGACTGTGTGTGCATGCGTGTCCTAGAGTGAGCAAGTGAAGCTGAAAAGCTTAAATAAACGTGTGTGAATATCATCTCACGCCTGCCATGCTTCTGTACTCCACCCACATCAGGGAAGTGTTAGAACGAATTAATCGATAATGAAATTCTATCACAATTGTTTCATTTTTCTTCTACAAATCATACATTTTTTAGTGTTTCTAGTTACATTTACATGACATTTCCTCTTTTTTTTTTTCAATGAACTCCATGTCATGGCATAGATACTGCAAAAACCATTTTACTGCTGGTGACTAAAAAAAAATCAAATCATCAATGCCATGATCACACAGGGAACATTTAATCCAAGAACAGTAAGCAAGGTATTTTATTAAAAAAAATTTTTAAGGTATACCAAGAAGAAAAGTTGAGTTACAAGAATGCACATTAAAGTTTAATAATAACCTTGTTTAATAATGCCTTCATCTTCAAAGAGAACAAAAAAAATCCACTTCAAATCTCCACACCAAATTTGGGTTCAAAAGTGTCATTTTCAACACAACAGTGAAATGCTGAGCTTTGTACTGAACAGTGGCCCTCCAGGACCATATCGTAACAGCAAGAGAGCAACAATGAACAAGAGAGTAAAGCAACGGTGTGAAATTTCAATTTGATGAACAAAAACTGGAATAACAAATGGTACATTTTGTTTGGATGCCAAAAGAAGCCATTTCATCCAAGTTTTACACTTAAAACTAAAAATTCCAAAAATTGATGTACATGAATCACCAGTGTGTGAGCCAAGAGCAAAGTAAGTGCAAAGCAGCCCCCCTCCCCCATTTCTGAATGAAAATGCCTGTCTTTATTAATCACACTGTTTTTAGAATATCATTTATTCATCTCCAGTCAGCAATTTGTCCTGGTAAAGGTTGCAGTAGATCCAGAATCTATCCTGGGAACACACACGGAATGGGCCATCTGCCTTCACCATACATGAGCTCACAGAAGGCAACTACAACTAGACAGATGAAAAAAATTGACGGATGAAGGAAAAAATAAAATGCCTAATCTTCTTCGAAACCCATTGTGATGTTCTGCCAGAAACACTCTTTTCCCACAGTATATTTGACTGTTTGTCAACATGCCAATTCACAATAGATGTATATCTGTGTGTCGTTCATTGTTTGATTTTTCTGTTTCATAATAGAATGGAGGAGAAAAAAACTGTCATTTTTGGTTTTCTCTTTTAAAACCAAAACAGAAAAGCAATTGAGGAGTAATTTTTCTTCATAACCAAGTGTTATGGTTCAACTGGCGTCTGTGTTAACTGGCAACAACTGCTGATGTTTCAAAGCTTAATTCACGTGTTTTGTAGATTCTGTTTTTCCATTCTGGTTTTAAAACAGGACAAAGAAGGTTTTTTGTTGTTGTTTGTTTGTTTATCTGATTCAGTTTTGAAGCAGAAAAACCAAACTATGAATGATACATGGATTATGTTACCTGGGGTTATTTCTTATTTAAGCCAGGGATAATTATACAACAGCTAGTTCCGGTCCATTAACTTGATTGGTCGTGCAGCTTTGCAAGAATGCTATTTCACAGTAATGATGATAATGTCACTTACTAAATATTAAGTTCTTATTTGGATTTGTAGAACTGTTGTATAAAAGCAATATCACACTTGAGGATGTGCTGTTGTACTGAATATCACCATGGATGTGATTAGCTGTGACAAAATCACAGCCGTGCTGATATTCAGGTACAACAGCACATCCTCTTGTGTGATATTTCTTAAATAAACCCCAACAAGCTGATACAGGACCCCAACACAATCAGAGGGGGCCTTGACTCACCCCGAAGAGGTTTATTTTGCAGTAATGACTGCAAATAATAATGCAATAATAAGGATTCCACTTGTTAAATAGCTACATACTAAAGAAATCAATAATTTGGCATAAATATTGATGTAGACATGATATTATTGATTGAAAATGGATTTTATTTCTTCAGTCCGTTAGATTATTTGGTTGGAACTGTATTCATGGCAACATCAATTCTGCAGCCTTCTTAAGATTAGCCTATTAAGTGTTATAATTCATGTTAAATTGTACATTAAAATTAAGATGTTAAAATTAGAAAAAACGTCCATGGTGTTTTCTGACAGAGTATCCCCCCCCCCACACACACACACACAAACACACATGGTGTCGTGAATGAGCTGACATTGTTAATTTAATTATTTGAGCAACAAAATTTACTGGACTTTTTCTCTCTCTCTCTCTCTTTCTCTGTGTGTGTGGGTGGGTGGGTGTGCTTACAACCCCAATTGCAAAAAAGTTGGGACACTGTGTAAAGCATAAATAAAAACAGAATGTGAAGATTTGCAATTCATGGAAACCCTATATTTCATTGAAAATAGTACAAAGACAACATATCAAATGTTGAAACTGAATTTTTTTTTAGCATATGCTAATTTTGAATTTGATGTCAGCAACACATTTCAGAAAAGTTGGGACAGGGGCAACAAAAGACTGAAAAAGCTGTGTAAAGTTTAAAAAACAAACAAACAAAAAAAACCTTTGGTTAACTGGCAATAGGTCAGTAACATGACTGGATATAAAAAGAACATCCCAGAGGGGCCGAGTTTCTCTGAAGTAAAGATGGGGAGGGGTTCACTGCTCTGTGGAAAACTGCATGGACAGACAGTGAAGAATAATATTTCTCAATGTAAAATTGCAAAGAATTTGGGGATCACATCATCTATGGTACATAAGATCATTAAAAGATTCAGAGAATCTGAAGAAATCTCTGTATGCAAGAGACAAGGCTGAAAACTGACATTAGATGCCTGTGATCTTCAGGCCCTCAGGCAACATGGCATCTGTGATGGTATGAGGGTGCATTAGTGCACATGACATGGGTCACTTGTACATCTGGGAAGGCATCATTAATGCTGAATGATATATGCACATTTCAGGGCAATATGCTGCCGTCCAGACAAAATCTTTTTTTTCAGGGAAGGCCTTCTTTCATTCAGCAAGACAATGCCAAACCGCTTTCTGCACATATTAAAACTGCATGGCTCCATAGTAAAAGAGTCCAGGTGCTAAACTGGCCTGCCTGCAGTCCACATCTGTCTGTAATTTAAAACATTTTGCACATTATGAAGCGCAAGATATGACAAAGGAGACCCAGATCATTTGAGCAACTGAAATTGTATATCGGGCAAGAATGGGACAACGTTTCTCTTTCAAAACTACAGCAATTGGTCTCCTCAGTTTCCACACATTTACAGAGTGTTGTTAAAAGTAGAGGTGATGCAACAGAGTGGTAAACATGCCCTTGTCCCAACTTTTTTGAAACGTGTTGCTGACATCAAATTCAAAATGAGCACATATTTAAAAAAAAAAACATTTCTGTTTCAACATTTGATATGTTGTCTTTGTACTGTTTTCAATTACATTTTTAAATTACTGTGTTTTCAAAAACACAGGGTTTCCATGATTTGAAAATTCTCACATTCTGTTTTTATTTATGTTTTACACAGCATCCCAACTTTTTGGGAACTGGGGTTGTATAATCCGGAGTCTATGATCAGAACTGTGTCCATAGTGTCAATAACAGCACTGAAAACCTGAGTTCGGAGCAGCCTCCAAACATGGCTGCTCCGGACTACACTGCCCAAGAGCCACAGCTCCCCCCGTCACCGGAGTTCTAATCACTTCACCTGCAGCCTATTACCCTGCAATCACCAACCCCATATAAGCTCAGCAGTCACAAGCACTTCTCATGAAATATCATTCTGTGTCCTGTACCTGACTTTACCAAGTCTTCTGGTTATCTTCTGACTTCCTGTTTCCGACCACTGTTCCTGATCTCATTTGACTTAATCTTCTCGTCTGCCCTACACTGCGCTGTTTGCCAATCGATCAATCCGCACCTGTTTCCTGACTATGATTTCTGACTCATGTTTTGGCTTTGTCTGCAGTTTGCATCGCACCCGCTCTCCCCTGCAATTGCATTCATAAGTGCCTGCAATCTGACACATAGCAATGATCAGAGGTGGAAAGTAACGAATTGCATTACTCGCGTTACTGTACTTGAGTAGCTTTTTTGTGTACTTTTTTTCAAGTAATTTTTAAAGAGTGTACTTTTACTTAAGTATGTTTTTTTAAGTAGTGTACTTCGGTACATTTTACATCACAACCGTTACTGAGTAAAAAATAAATAAATAAAAAAAGGCTAAAACGGAGAAGGGGAAATGCGTTCTGGAAATGAATCACAGGAAGGACAGTTGTCACGCGCGTGAGTCTCACACAGACGATGGCGGACATGCACCGGCGCTTTAAGGGAGGGGGGGCTCAAGCCCCTGGGCCACAGCCAATCAGGGGCCTTTTAATATTAATAAAATAATAAACTGTCGGAATCGTGGGCCTACATTAATGTACGGATAGAAATAAGGTTAGAAATAAATGAGCGCACAGTAGCCTACTGTAAGAGACATGGTGGATGTGGTTCGCGAAACGAACACCCACAACTGTACCAGAATAAAATGTAACGTCACGCACGAAAGCGCGCCAAAGACTGCAGACTACAGAGACACAAATTTAGAGGCTTTGAAAGATGAAGCGTTCACATGTTAGCGGGGCGCATAAAAGGAAAAAAAGAGAGAGATGCAGGTAATGATAGAATCGTAAGTCACGGACTTTTTTTAAGGTAAGGATCACCAATCTGTTCAGAATATCAGCTACTTATCAGTTATCAGCCTACCAGCAGCTAGGCTATGTGCAGCTAGGCTAGATATGCTATGATCTGTCCAACAGTAAAATAAATCAGTTGTGATTTGAATATGTGTCGTGTGATTTGAGTTATAATCCTGTTAGTATACCGTAAAATACCAAATAATAGCCGAGTTCCAATTAACCGCCGAGTTCCCTTTAACGGCCGGGTGTACGCGTGTGTTGTGACAAATAAAGGCCGGTTCCGAATACTCGCCGGGGTCTAAAAAAAAAAAAAGCGTCCGAACGTTCTATCTAGAATCTTGAGGCCCAGCACTTTTCTGGTTTTCTGGTGTTTAAACGATTTTGCATTGCATAGTTTTCTACCGAAACAATATGAATGAATGAATGAATGAATGAATGAATGAATGAATGAAAAATGAAATTATTTCTATAATACTGTTTACAACATTTTGTTACGTGATAATAAACATGCCATTTCAATGTTATAATCTTGGTCTACCGTAATATTTCTTGAGGAATGCAACTCCGTAACTTCTGACAGATGTCTTAGCCAATTACGTTTGACATGGGTGTGTGGGATATCACTTACGTCATCGAATGAGGAATACCCCTTTGGGTATACCCAACGAAAGCCAGCGTGTGTGGTGACATTGAGGACTGCGGGTTTCCAAGGTTGGACTGCTGCTTCTGTTAAACGACCTAAATTGCCGAATGCATGCGTCAAAGCACACACTGAGTTTTATTAAAGACCTTATACCATTTCACTTGCCCTTACCCATTCGGATCTGGAAGACGCTTTACAAAAAAGGTGAGAGCGTTCTAACATGCATTTCAGTCTGCTCGCGGCCAATCTAATCCAAGCGGCCTTTTCAACAAGTAATCTGTCGTGCAAGTTGGGCAGAAGCACGCGTCAGGCAGGCAACATGTAGGCCTACAAGTCAGTAACCTATTCAACTAACTTTCATCCGAACTTTAAGTTTTCTACGGGGTCGAGCCACCGTACCAACTCACTCGGGGAATAGGCTCATATCCGCCAAATAGGGAGACGTCTTGGAGAGAAACGTGAGAATGCAAGATGACAGTATGTAGCCACTGCAGGTCACTTATTTTTCAGCATAAGAAAAAACCCTTTGGTTTGACACTTCGCACCCTAATTATGTTGCTTCAACGTCGCGCCCTCCATGCAATTTCAGATTGACAGACATCGCGAAGCGCAAAGGGTGGAGGCTGCATGGGTGAGGGTGATAGCAAGTGACCATAACTTTGCAGAGTAATTAAATCACAGTGCTGCGCACAGACAATGGTGTGGTTTCTTGATTATTTTGTAAAGCATGCGCTTAACTAGTCATTAACAGGAAAAGGTGTGTGATTTATCCTTTATCCACCCCGACTGTGCCATGCGAAGATGCATTCTGCGTCTTCAAAATTCCCCGAAGTCGGCACCGTGCTATCTGTAATCTAACTCTAAACAAACTGTAAGTTATACTGGTTAAAAGTAGGCCTATCTGAGAATGATTTTTTTCCCCGTTTTGAGGTAGATTTTGGGGAAGGTGTTTGTGAAGAAGGAATTAATCGCCTGTTCCAAATAGCCGCCTAGTCTCTAATACGCGCCGGGTCTCTTACGTGATTGAGACAAATAATCGCCCGGGCTATTATTTGGTATTTTACGGTAATAGCATATTTCGATGGGGATAATAAAATGTCTAAAACGGCATCTACTGAAGAAATTGATGAAAAGATTGTAGGCTATAATGTTCACAGTTCGGGCAGCAGACAGAGTAAGCATACTGAGGGGAATAGCAATACAAAGCTAGCGCAGATCCACATTTCTCGCTAGCTGTGTTGGGTGTGTTGTTAACCCGTGTGGATTTAAGTGAAATACTTGAGAAGTTCTGTGGTCAAGACAACGTTTTAAGGTAAGGACGCTTGATTATTAATGTTTGCCCGCCGTGGCTTGTTGTTGACGAAAGGCCCACATGATTTTGCCTTATGCAGCTACTGCTAGCGTCATGCTTTGAACTAGGTTAAGCTCATTTGCGCTAAAGGATGGGTTTATTGAAGGACTTTGATGTAGCTAGTTTCTTTTTAAAAAATCGTATGCTCAAAACAGTATGCCCGTGTTCATCATGTTTAACTTTTTTCTTGATGGAGTGCGTGAAATAGGGCTGTGCGATGTCCCCTTAATTGGCATCGACGATGTTTACAGTGCAAACATCGTGATGGACGATCATATCGTGGGCGAGGGGGGATTTTAATACCACATTATTAAATATATTATTATTATTATTATTATTATTATTATTAAAAGTATTAGATACTCATCCGAGGCTTTGGCACGTAAAGAAAAAAAAGCGCTAGGTGATGTGGAATATTTGGCCTTGATAACGGATATGTGGTCCAGCTGCAACATGATGCCCTATATGTCAGCTACCGTACATTATGTGGACCGAGAGTGGGCAATGCAGTCCAAATGCCTGCAGACGAGTTTCATGCCAGAGACACATTCAGCGGACAATTTAGAAGACGCATTGCGCGAGACACTTGCCGAATGGAAAATAGAGGAGAAAAAGATCGCCTGCATAACAACGGGGCGAATATTGTCACAGCCATCAGGCAATTGAAATGGCCGTGGTTAAGTTGTTTTGGGCACAATTTGAACCTGGCCATAACCAACTCGCTTGCGCAACAGAGGGCCAGTACAGACCGAGCGTTTGGAGTTTGCCGAGCAGTCAACACTGCGTTTGCACACAGCTGGCTTCGGAGAAATGAGCTGCGCAAAGCGCAGGTGGAAATGAACCTCCCCGAGCACTCACTGATCACGGCAAGATATTAATCTGCTCTAACAATGAAAGACTAGTATTCAAATTATGAGAAGAAACTACACTTAAGCTATTACTCATTGTTTATTTGCACCATATCAATTGAAGATGCGTTTCGGCCTTTAGTGCGCACTTGAACGCGCTAATTTTTCCAATTTATTAGTGTTTGAATTATTGCACCAGCTTTTAAAATCATGATTTGATATTGTTTTTTTTTACTGTCTTTACATTTGTCAGAATCACCTTCATTCTTCCATTTGGTTTGACATTATGGCTTAGAGTGGACCATTTTGTGTCTGAAAGTAGGCCTATTTACCAGATTAAAGTTATTTGACTTCTGCCGAAGTCTGCGCTTCACTGCCGTTTGATAAGGTGCAATATTTCCCAACTGTTAATAGTGGCTATTTGTTTGAACAACATGACAAATTTTACATTAAAAGTATAGTGTAGGCTAAAAAATGAAGTCAAAATTTATTATTAGTAGCATACTGTATTTGTGTAACCACGTTATGTTCACTAGCACGTCCCTGCACCATAGCCTACGTGAACAAGCGGTAATAGGATATTACTTTATAATGATTTATATAATTATGTATTTATATGTTATATATTTATATATTAAACAAAACTAACTAACTAAACTAACAAAAAACTAACTTTTTAGGTTAAATAGGCCCAGATGATACCGTATATGCATGATTATGACAGGAGGGGGCGTGGTATCACGATGGTGGCTCTCCATCGTGATGGATGACCACCATCGTCGATGGACGATGGCACTGTCTATCGGCACAGCCCTAGCATGAAATATTGTTGCAAGTGGTATTTCGATGCAGTCATGTCAAAAAGGCAGTTGAATGCACGGTCTCATTCAAGGAGAAGGAAAACTTGCATGATGCTTGAACATAGATCGGTAAAATAGACCCTAGTAGGACTTGGTTTTGTGTATTTCGGTCTGTAGAGTTATGAGTTTGGCCGCTGTCCATGGTGTTTACATTTCGTGGTCGCCGAGCCAAGTACCTTGACTTGCAGTGAATGTTTGTTTTCATCCCGCCGAGCTATTTTTATGTATTTTATTTTTTAAAAGGACTTGTCTGTAGGTGTGTGTTTTATGTTTACAACACATAGGTCTACATTATAGCGCACGCAGGCTTGTGTGGTTATCTCTGGCCATGCCCCTGCGTGAAAGTTACGCAGTATCACTGTCCTGTCCGTGGTAATAATCAGAACCGGCTCTGTAATGATAATGCGCGCGTTCTTCTCTCCCTCTGTGGTCGGATGTGTTGAGCGATGTGAGCGTGGGCCTTGTGCAGCTACGCTGAGCCAAACGTAACCTATCGTAGGCTTCTAGGCTAATTACGCACTTACACTGTAAATGCTTGACACACATTGCAAATAAAATAAGAGTGTTTTCCTGGCCAATGGTAAAGGTAGGGTTGACAGGTAGCCTATGAGGGGCCTAGCCCCTGGGCCACGGGTGTTGATAAAGCGCCCCTGCGGACATGGAGGAGACCGAGGAACCTGTGGTGGACGACCCTGCAGAAAACGCAATTTCTTCCAGTAATGAAGTGCACCCCTGGCCCTACATACGTGATCACTTCAGCTTCGTAGAGAAAAGGGGTGACAGTTTCATTATGCAATGCAGATTATGTGTGCCCAAGAAGACAACCATTGCGGCATACAAAAATTCGACGTCTAATCTGCGCAAGCATGTTGAGGTAAGTATTGTCATTGGCATCATAATCACAGGCGCAGATAGAGGGTGGGACGGGTGGGATTCGTCCCACCCAGATTTAAATTCACCTCGTTCGGTCCCCCCCCACTTATAGGGAGGAAGAAATGTCTATGCTGTCTTTCTTTGCATAAGGCAAACCTCACGGAAAAATCAAAAGACTAATTACCATTCGGTTTATTGAGGTGCACAGCAGTGTATACATAGTTGCAACAACTCACATAAAACAAAACAAAGACTGATATTCGGTTGGTTGAACTGCGCAGACTGCACAGGTTGCGAGCTCGAGCTTGGTTGCTATGGTTACCCACAACAAGTTTGACAGGCATATCGGGGTTGGGGTTAGTTTGCTGGCAGCTTTGTCCCCCCCCAGTTTTTTGTCCCCCCCAGTTTTTTGTCCCCCCCAGTTCAAAAAAACGTATCTGCACCCCTGATCATAATGTTTCCTTTCCATAGTAAAACCGACAATAGGCTGGTTATATTCCAAAAATAGTGGATGGTGTTGCTAATGTTGAAGTAGCAACCTGTTGGTACTGTAACATAATGGTAACTAGTCTGTTATTTGGTTGGCTAATCATGCAAGCAAGTTAGCTCGCCAACCTGACGTGATCAGTCCTCCTACCATTCTACATCCAACAGGCCAGAAAGGAATACTAAGCAAAACAAATAATGTTTGAATTGAATTGCTCAATAACACACAGTGCACACAGGCAAGCTACGAGATTTCGGTACAACATTTCACTTTCATATTTCGTGTACAATGCTTTGTGTGTGGTCAGGGCGATGTAAGCGACATGACTGTGTGTATTGACCTTTTTTGTTTGTCTCAGTTTTAATGCAGCATTATCCTAAGCATTCAATTTGATACACTTCCTTTAAATAAAACATCTGGGTTGAGATGTACATATATCCTTGTTTCCTCTTCTTTTTCATTTTTGCACAACACAATAGAGGCAGAAAACACCCATTGTTAAAAGTAACGTTTTACTTTTACTCAAAGTACATTTTAAATGATCTACTTTTTACTTTTACTTGAGTAGATTTTTTGTCTGGTAACTTTACTTGTACTTAAGTAAAATTTCATCAGAGTCACAGTACTTGTACTTGAGTATAATATTTTAGTACTCTTTCCACCTCTGGCAATGATCTGAAATAAAGAAACAGATTGCAGAATACTGTAATTGACCAATCAGAATCAAATATTCAACAAAGCTGTGTAAAAACATATGATAATAGCATAATGCTTCCAAACTGGAATCCTTCCTTCCATTCTTCATGCATGTGCAGTCTTTAGAAATTATGACATGAGGGATTCAGACTGGATTAAATCCCAGAGGTACTTTGGTAATAATTACATTACCTCATGTCCCCATGGAAAAGTAGTCCAATCTGAAAAGTGCTCTAGTGTGAAAATTTTTCAGCTACATACTGATGACGCACTCTCCCTTGCTGTGCACAACCTAAATGAACCCCAAATAGAAAATAATATACTTTATGTTTATGCTTTTCGTCTTTTCTGAGATTGCACTTCATTCTGTGTGGATGATGTGCATTACTTTGTTTTCTCACATAAAAGTGTTCCATAGTGATGTAAAGGTAGAGACAAAATTGCAACCAGTATACTGGATCAACAGTCTTGTAGCTCACTACTAGCCTGAGCTTATACCCATATTTCGCCATGAATAAAAGGACTCTCATAATGACACTGCACCTGGCGTGTATGTGATAGATTAATTTTCTGTGGAGAGAGTAACTGGGAGACTTTGCTCATAATCATGATCCGCCGATCTGTTAATGAGAACAAAGACCAGTAAAATATTCATTAAAAGTGACTCAGACCATGCTGTGCATGAGTAAGGTGGAGAGCCAGAGGAGAACTCAAGTAATTAGGGATGGCTGTGTTTATAGCCTGCACTGTTTTAGGTAGATGGTCTCAGGACAGCTGGACAGAAAAAAGGAAAAGAGATTTAACAACAACAGAACTGAACTAAACAGAAACAAAGCAACACACTAGGGAATGGGCTGCATGGGCTAGGGAAAAAAATGAACATGAAAACGATGACTGCAAAATGTCCTCTCCTTGGCATGCCAGACATTTGGAAAAAAAACATTTGCTAGTTCTGTTTATCTCACTAATGCCAGACTCCTCCACACTGATGGTGATGGGAGACAAACCGTGTGGTGTAATCCAAGTAGAATTATCACAACAGAATGGTAGGGAGTGAAAAAAGCAGGAAAAGAGAGAGATGGAAGGCAGAGTCTGGGGTAATTTATTGATGAAAACATATTCTGCAGCATGACAAGCATCTAGTGGAGAAAAGTCTTTTTTTTTTTGCATGTAGGCAATCCGCATTTCAAGCAATGTGCCATCGTGTGTCTAAATGTGTATATATGAATCTAAATAACACTCATTTTCCTCAAACAAGTGCAGTAGGCATTCTGGACACTGGCCAAATAAGTCAGCATTCTGTTATCATTTTCCTCCATTTACTGCTCCATCTAAGCACTCAAAACCAGAGCAACTCAAAATAAAACATCTACTGGCTGCAATTTGCAGTTTTACATGTTTATTGAGTGAGACAGACTATATTAATGAAACATACAGACAGCTCCATTACGTCCTGCTATCCTTTTTCCAATACACAACACTGAGTCTTCTAGCGACTAGACAGTCTCTATATTCATAAATTGCTGATTTATTTGATCTTCTGGACAGATAATTTTTCTTTAGCTACATGGCAGTTAATTCCTTGCCTTAATAAAAGTCTTCAGTCTTTCATACTATACCTATAATCTGAACATCACTATAGATACAATGCACATCAAACATGCAAGAAATCCCAGCGTTGCAGACAGTTGAATCAGACTATCAGCCTTGAGCTGAATTCATTTTTTTTCCTCTCTTCTGGTCAAAGCTGCCTGTTTGAGATGTTTACAAAAAGTGGAATAAGGCAAAAATGCTTCATCTCTTTTTCCAATATTTTGCCCAACAACTTCCATGTTAACAAATCCATGTTTAAATAATGAATTTCCTGATTTACACAATTGTCTTTTTCACCCTATAGGACACACTTCTAGAAGCGAATTATTTATAATCACAGTATCTGTTATCACACAAATGAGGACGGGTTCCCTTTTGAGTCTGGTTCCTCTCAAGGTTTCTTTCTCATGTTGTTTCATGGAGTTTTTACTTGCTACTGTCTGCTCAGGCTTGCTCATTAGGAATAGATTTATAAATTAATTTGTTTAAAATTTAACTCTGGAATTTATATACTTCTGTAAAGCTGCTTTGTGACAATTTCTATTGTTAAAAGCACTATACAAATAAAATTGACTTAAATTCCCTGCATCCTATATTTACACTCTGATGTGTACACACTAGGGGTTGCATAGGCAAGTTGACAAATACATTCGCTAATTGTAGCTTTGGGGATGTTTGTCAGTTGGCATGATGGTGAGGAAAAAAAAAACAGTGAGGCAGATGGTAAAGTCAGTTCTACAGTAAACTAGAGTCAAAAGTTTTTGTTGCGTTTTTCTTTAGCTTTAATGGCCCATTAGTAAACATTTTGGTGTGTCAGACTGATATTTAATTCTGTTCATTGCCAAAGGAATTGCTCCCACACTTAATTTTGTTGGCCTTTAAATAAAATCCCTGCATTATGGCAGAGTGTAATCTGCTGTGACCAGCACTGTGTGCAAGAGAGCTTGCAGAACTGCAGGTTGCACGTCACTATCCAATCCCACTCAGCTAGTTTAGAATCAGATCAGTGGCACATGCCAGGTCAAAGAGGCTGATGGAGACTGAGGAATGAGTTGAACATGGTGGAAAAATCTCCCAGATGCTGCTGTAGGCTGAGCCACCAGTTCTTCCACATAAGTGCATTTGAAGAATTGGTAGGTCCTTAAATAGTGTAATTTGCTACACAGTAATTTTTTGCCCATTTAATGCACTGATTTTCTTATTAATTAAATCAGTGCAATAAATGTTGTGTAGCATAAATGTAATTTGTAGTATGTGTATGGCTGTTAATTGCAGTGGTTTGATGCATTCTTTGCTACACAAATAAAACAGCCTAAAATTTACTAAATGACTAGTTGACTACTTTTTTGAACTACTGTTTGACTAGTAAAAATTAGCAGTCATGCAACCCCTTGTATGTACACTCAAACACCTGCATTATGAGGCTCCACAAGCCTGTGAGCTTTTTTTTTTTTGTCTAATTTCATACATTTTCATTGCTATTAACTGCAATCAGGATACCCAACCATATATTGGTTATTCTGAAATAGATTTTACAATTCTACTGATATAACATCAAAATATACAGCCTGACTCACAGTTCATTCAGTGATGATATTGAATAGAACAAGGTTATCTTTATATCAATGGCATTTAGCAAATGCTCTTATCTCAAGCAACATACAACATACCCAGAACAGCCTGGGGAGCAGTTAGGGGTTAGGTGCCATGTCCAAGGGTGCTTCAGCCATTCCTGCTAGTCCAGGGAATTGAACTGGTGACTTTTTGGTCCCAAAGCTGCTTCTCTAACTGTTAGGCCCTCGCTTCCCCCAATCTTTAGTTCAGCAATAAAGCTACACCTTGGCCCGAAGATCTCAACTCTAAACTTCAAGCCTCTTGTTCAGCATCTAATAATATTTTTATAATATATTTGCCAGTTTAGATGGTCTTGGCCAATTGCCAGGTTTCTGTAGCCAATTTTCAGGACAACCTTCTGGTGTTTCATTGCCTAGCACACACTTAAACACAGCTCAATGTGCAACCTCAGTTCTTACTCTTCACATTGTGCGCTATGTCTCATCTCATCTCATTATCTCTAGCCGCTTTATCCTGTTCTACAGGGTCGCAGGCCAGCTGGAGCCTATCCCAGCTGACTACGGGCAAAAGGCGGGGTACACCCTGGACAAGTCGCCAGGTCATCACAGGGCTTGTGTGCTATGTGATGTCTGTAAATCTAGCAGGTGTAGACTTACACACAATCTAAAAATTACACACCAAATCACCAGGGCATATTGAGATTCCATATCACACTATATTTAGAAATGTGAAAGTGTCAAGTGGACAAATCACAAATTCATTAGCAAGCTCAACAAGCAAGTGAAGACCCCAATGAGTTGCCTGGTCCCGTGTTTTGCTCACCTGAAAGTCCATGAAAATATATTGTAATTATGTGCATTTAATACAGATTATGGAAAATAAGAGACTACTTGAATCCATGGGAGGGGTGACATTTAATAACCATAGTCTTTTTCAAGTCGTCTTCTCATTTTCATGTTCTTCTCATATATTCAGTGCTGCTGCATATTCACTGATTCAGATTCAGTGCTGTTCTGGTGCTGTTGCTTTGGTCTGAATCTGTGAGATAACCACGCTCCATTCATTTGACTATAAAAGATAAAAATAAAAGAGCTGGGAGATAAATGTGGCATTAAGAAATAAAAGTCCCCTGAGCTAAATTGATATGGAATTATAAAAGTCCCCTTGAATAAATAAATGTGGAATTATTAAATAAAAGTCCCCTGAAATAAATAAATGTAGAATTATAAAATAAAGTTCTTCTGAAACAAATAAATGTAGAATTATAAAATAAAGTTCTTCTGAAACAAATAAATGTGGAATTATAAAATAAAACATTGCCTAAAATAAACGAATGCAGAAATATGAAATAAAAGTCCCCTGAAATAAATAAGTGACTCATTTATAGATTTGTAAATTGCCTCATTTATTTCAGGATTTATTTCACAACCATATTAATTTATTTGCATCCATCCATCCATCCATCTATCTATCTATTGACCTCAATGGCATTACATAATTACCGATCACATTACATGCCATTAAAACCTCCCCATCTTGTTGAAGCTATTTAAGAAAGCACATCAAAATTTTGGGGACATTCCCTATAATAATAATTTAAGGCCCCGGTCACACCGCCCGAACTTTGCTGGAGCGTTCCTTGAACGGTAGGGAGGGGGGGCCGAATTTCGACAACGCTCGTCACCGCGCACAAAATGGGAAAAAAAAATCGAAAACACGGGCGTTGGCTTAGCGGTGCACCGCTGAAGCCGGCGTTGGTTTAGCGGTAGCGAGCGGTAGCGAGCGTTGGTATAGCGGCGTTCTGCGCATGCGGGCTTTGGCTCGGCGGGGGTATAAAGTTGGTTTAGCACCAATCATAGCAAGTCTCTCAGCATCCATGGTGATACAGTTTTACTGTAACTTTGAGCAAATTCGATATAGATGAGGTCTGAACTCAACGGCAGCTCGATTCCAAATGAGCTCCTGGTCCATTTCTCCCCGTATTTATAGCCAAATTCTGGTCCTGCTCCGACACCTCTATACAGTACCAACGCCAAACCAAAGTTCATCGCCGCCATGGATAGCTGCTTCAACGCCCGACACCGTTCCAGCAACCCCGTGTCCGCTCGTAAAACGCTTACAACCACTCCACCGAAGTTTGTGCAACGTTTAATCGCCGCCCGGGCAACGCTGGCGAAGCAGCGGTGGTCCAGCGTTCAAGATTTCTGCGTTGGCCTAGCGGACCCAAGCGTCCACGAACTTGCGTCTAGCGGTGCCAAACTTTGACTGGGCGTTGGTGGAGCGGGGGTGAACTTTGCCGGGGCGGAAAATTGCCCCCTCCTCACCGCTCGCAATATTTTGTGCAGCTCAAAACTTTCGGAGCGGTAGGAGGGCCCCTCGAGAAACATCAGCGGTGGCCGAGCGTATACGGCGTTGCTTTAACAGGGGCCAACTTTTGTTAAACGGTGGTGAACGGTTACGAGCGGTGATGAATTTTTTTCACCGCTCCAGGAACGCTCCAGCAAAGTTCGGGCGGTGTGACCGGGGCCTAAAATAATAAGACAGCTCCTAAATTTTGGGGTATGCTTTTGAGAAAGCATTAAAAAGGGGGAAAAAACTGAAGTCATGAAGTCTCAGTAGACTTCACGTATTTAATTTTTCTGCATGCCATTTTGGACAAAGGTGAACCAGAATTGCCCTCAAGCTTCCTGGTTAAATCACGATACAGTTTGTCTGTGCCAATTTGGAAGCAATAAAAAAAAAAGGTACATGCATTGAAATTTTTATTGTCTGCCAAATCTTCTTCCATTTTTCATTGCTCCTTTCGTCTTTAAGGAATACCATTTCACCTTGCATAGTTTCCCCATCTACTCAAAACATCTAAGAAGCATAATAATTAATGTTTTAATTCTGAAGAAACTTTAACCATTCCTGTTTGCACTGACAGATAAAAGATAACGTGATGCTATGGGTTTCTTACTTCTACAAAGATGGGTACAATGGAAACCATCCTGTATCCCTTAGTGGGAATTTTTCCCATTCAACTTTTTGAAGATTTATCTTCTTCAGAGCAGAATAGTTGTACAGTGGTGCTTGAAAGTTTGCGAACCCTTTAGAATTTATGTTTCTGCATAAATATGACCTAAAACATCAGATTTTCACACAAGTCCTAAAAAGTAGATAAAGAGAACTCAGTTAAACAAATGAGATAAAACTATTATACTTGGTCATTTATTTATTGAGGAAAATAATCCAGTATTACATATCTGTGAGTGGCAAAAGTATGTGAACCTTTGCTTTCAGTATCTGGTGTGACCCCCTTGTGCAGCAATAACTGCAACTAAACATTTCCAGTAACTGTGGATCAGTCCTGCACACTGGCTTGGAGGAATTTTAGCCCATTCCTCCATAGAGAACAGCTTCAACTCTGGGATATTGGTGGGTTTCCTCACATGAACTGCTCGCTTCAGGTCCTTCCACATTTCGATTGGATTAAGGTCAGGACTTTGACTTGGCCATTCCAAAACATTAACTTTATTCTTCTTTAACCATTCTTTTGTAGAACGACTTGTGTGCTTCAGGTCATTGTCTTGCTGCATGACCCACCTTCTCTTGAGATTCAGTTCATGGACAGATGTTCTGACATTTTCCTTTAGAATTCACTGGTATAATTCAGAATCCATTGTTCCATCAATGATGGCAAGCCATCCTGGCCCAGATGCAGCAAAACAGGCCCAAACCATGATACTACCACGACCATGTTTCACAAAAGGGATAAGGTACTTATGCTGGAATGCAGTGTTTTCCTTTCTCCAAACATAACGCTTCTCATTTAAACCAAAAAGTTCTATTTTGGTCTCATCTGTCCACAAAACATATTTTTCCAATTGAGGTTTTTCACCTGACGTCACAGGGTCACGTGACGCCCCAGTGTCCGCCATTTTGGAGGTCAAGCTACATACTAACGCTGCAGACAGAGAGTGAGAACCAGCTTGGAAAAAAACGTGTTACAGACACCTAGAATAGATTAATTTGTCAGTAAGCACTCTATAAATAACCATGGTGTTTGCTTGTTGTGCTGTGGGCTGCCACAACAGACAGGGACAGCGTGCAGGACTCTCCTTTTACCGGTTTCCTACTGACGAAGACAAGAGGGCCAAATGGATTGCAGCTGTGAAGAGACAGGATTGGGAGCCAACAGAGTACTCCAGACGTTGCAGTGATCATTTCATTTCAGGTTAGTTTATCAGTCAACGCAATTTTGATAAAATATATAGCAAAAAGTAAATGGGTCAGTGTTTGTTAACCCATCTGAGCAGTGAAACAAGGCAGTGTTAATTTGTCTAGGGTTGCATGTAGCAGATGTAGCGCGGATCTCCAAACACATGAGAAGCCTATCTTACGCACATATCACGCGGACTCCACACCTCCACACATGCATCGCGTCTGAAGTCATAACTCATCAGGGGAAATCGTGTCCACACTGGCATGTTCAAAAAACAACCTCGCGTCAACAATGATACCACACGCAAGAAAAAAAAAAAAACAGTCAGGCTACTCAACAACCAACCTGGCAGCAGCAGTCGTTGTCATGTAAACACAACACTTCGGATATGCAAATGCTTCCCGTTACACACGATTGCTATGTCAATAAACATCATTTTACCAATATTTTAGAGACCCCCCAACATTTCCCAAATCATGTTTTCAAGGGATCTCATGTCTGTTTCAGGGGATCTCGGATCCCCCGAGTAACAAGACAGTGTTGTGAACATAGCCTACCTTGTACCGTTTCAAATTGCTGGGGTCATCCTTCATCAAATTGTTGACTTCTGTCGACAACCTTGGCTCCATACCAAGGCTGGGTACAGTGTTTGTGATAAAAGACATCCAATTTAACACAAATCACAGCTTACTTTCTTGTTAAATGTGCAAAGGTCTCCACCATCTCATACCGCCTTGCACTGAAGGACTTAAGCGTGCCGTCCAAAATGGCTGCATCACATGACCTGGTCACGTGGGTGAAAAACCTCAGTAGCCTTCTGGCTTGTCCAAGTGATCTTTAGCAAACTGCAGATGAGCAGCAATGTTCTTTTGGAAAGCAGTGGCTTTCTCCTTGCAACCCTGCCATGCACACCATTTGTTGTTCAGTGTTCTCCTGATGGTGGACTCATGAACATTAACATTAGCCAATGTGAGAGAAGCCTTCAGTTGCTTAGAAGTTACCCTGGGGTCCTTTGTGACCTCGACGACTATTACACACCTTGCTCTTGGAGTGATCTTTGTTGGTCGACCACTCCTGGGGAGGGTAACAATGGTCTTGAATTTCCTCCATTTGTACACAGTCTGTCTGACTGTGGATTGGTGGTGTCCAAACTCTTTAGAGATGGTTTTGTAATCTTTTCCAGCCTGAGGAGCATCAACATCATCTTTTCGGAGGTCCTCAGAAATTTCCTTTGTTTGTGCCATGATACACTTCCACAAACATGTGTTGTGAAGATCAGACTTTGATAGATCCTTGTTCTTTAAATAAAACAGGGTGCCCACTCACACCTGATTGTCATCCCATTGATTGAAAACACCTGACTCTAATTTCACCTGCAAATTAACTGCTACTCCTAGAGGTTCACATGCTTTTGCTACTCACAGATATGTGATATTGGATCCTTTTCCTCAATAAATAAATGACCAAGTATAATATTTTTCTCTCATTTGTTTAACTGGGTTCTCTTTATCTACTTTTAGGACTTGTGTGAAAATTTTATGATGTTTTAGTTCATATTTATGCAGAAATATAGAAAATTCTAAAGGGTTCACAAACTTTCAAGTACCACTGTAGTTCCTGTCCCCATCTTTTCTGAGCACCAATGCTTTGACTAAGTTTGAAATCAATTGTCACAGTAGTCTAGTATTTCATCAAAGATTAATTGAAGCGACTTGTAGCATCAGCAGCACCACTGTAGCTTACTTTTGTTCCCTGCAAACTTCAAGTTCTATCTGGCCCAATTAAATCCAATTAAAGTAAACTTTCCCATGATCACTCTCAATTCATTTCTCAGCACTTCACTTAATTAGAGTTTGAGTTAGGCTGGGCATCCCAAAAGGTGCATTTGAGTGATGTTGAGAGCAAGATGGAGCGCACAGAGGCCAGTTGTGCTTTTCATAGCTTGTCGACATCCACCGTCTCTCTGGGTGCTTTGAAATGAGATCAGAGCATTTGAGATTTGCCTTCTTGATAATATTAACTTTCACTCTTACACTCTAACTTCTTTTTTCTCCCCAACTACTGGCCCATGTGTGTCTCTAACCCATCCCCTCAACAACCACAGGATACAGAGTATAATAATGAAAATGACTTTAGATAGCATCTAAATATAATTTAGGGCCTGGACAAGACTCTATGGTAGAGAACAAAACAATGTGTTAGAGGCGATTTGAAGAATTAGACTATACTAGATTGGTGTAAAACACCATGTCTTATGGGATTTAACAGCAGTTCATATTGACAGATAACTCCTCATTAGTAGAAGAAGGCATGCAGTATCTGAACAAATAGAAAATCTGAACATGGCCTAATGCATTTCTAAAATGAACTACTAAAAACAATGAAAAACCATATAAGACAAAGTGAAAACAAGATGTTTACTGTAACTTTGATGACATAATGGTTTTAACCAGTCCTAATAGATGTATCATTATGTGTGAGTTCTCTGAAAAGGCTCCTAACAGTGAAACAGTGGGACGGCTGCTGGGAGCCAATTATACTAGTGTCAAATGTTTCTCAAAGTAAGAAGTGGAAGCTCTGTAACAGCAAGAAAAACAATTATCACATGCAGTCATATTTCTGTTTGGACACGTCTCAAGCTTTGTAATTAAAACCAGATGCAGGATGGCAAATTTTCAACATTTAATTGTTCAGGTTGATGGAATAAATTCTCATAAGACTTATTTTATCAAATGTTGTCAAATGCTAACATAAACTGTGCAGCCAATCTAGACAGGTGAGAGACTGGTTAGAACAATGATTAGCCATGTTAGTATTGAAGGTGACCAAATCTTTTTCAAGATGACAATACAAATCTGGATGAGTGGCCTTTCAAAATCACAGATATAACTGAAAACCTTTGCAGACACAACATTCATGCAGAAGAAGTCAGAGAAGAGACAAAGGAAGATTCTGTGACCAGAACAAATTGTCACTTCCTACCTGAAGGTAGCCTTCAGGATCTGGCCTGTGGTGACTTCCTTGGTGCGGTTGTCATACCCATAGAAGACATCTCCAAATGTGGTTTGATTGGCTGGGATCCCGGCTGTCTCGCCACAGTCCACTCCCTCAGTGCAGGATTCAGACAAAGGCAGACATGTGCGGCCATCTGCCCCACGCTTATAATCCTCAATGCAGCTGCAGGAGTGGTATTAGCATTCATTTTTTTATTTCAGAATTATGTATTGCAAGTCAGTGTCAAAAATGTAGGAGCACATCTACAGCAATAACAGAACTAACAATACCTACTGCATTTTGATCATTAATAAAAAAGGGGGGGGAAACACTTGGCATTCAGTGAATTAATTCATTTTAAGTTAATTAATTACATTTAATTCATTATTTTAGCAGTTTTATTTGTATGAGGTTTTTGACTTGTGTGTTTGACGTTATTAAAAAAAAAATCAGAATTTGTCAAAATTCTCAGTAGGGCTGTTTCACAATCAGGGTATATTTTAGGGTCCACAGTAGTCCAAAAATCAAATATCAGATTTTCAGGTTTCTCTGCTATTAAAAATTACCTTTTGAGATGCAAATTAACCACACAGAATTTCAGAGCTACAGGTCATATACTGGGCATGTTACTTGTGGTGAGAAGACAGCATGTAGTGTCTTTTCTAAAATTGACCTACTTTCTTATAGTCCACAAGAGTAAGGTATATAAAATGAAAAACTGTTGAAATGTATGTGATTTTTAAGTACACATTTTCAAATAGTATGTAGCAATGTTTGTACATTGTGGTAACTGTAATAATAACTGAAGTGGTGACGATCCATGTGGTGGTCCGGAGAGGAGACTTTTTTTGGTAGACACACATTTCGACCACATGTGAAGCTCCACTGCAAGTGTGTCTTACCGTACATCTGTTTCAAGTATTTTTTTTTAAACTATGCAACAAGAGAGTATTCTGCTTTAAAAGACTCATATGTAGTGTCTTAAAAATCATGTACAACCTCAACACATGGTGAGTGTGCTCCAGAGAGGATATTTTTGATGGACAAAGGACACTGTCACTTAGTTGAAAAAAAAAAAATTAACTTCCACTGAAAAATCTTTCTATTGTGAATGAAAGTATACATCCGAAAGTAAAACTCAGTTACTGCAATTCTGAATTTAACCAGTAAAATCTATGTGTAATAATTAAAGTAGAGTTAAATGGAATGACCACAAGGTCAAAACTGAACCTGCATTTGACACAAACACATTCATAAAAACTTATGAGACATTACTGCTGGAGGTAGTGTTAGGACTGGGACTGTTTTGGCCTCTAGAGGCCGCTGTTATGTTTATCTTGTCATGTTTGTTTTGGCCTCTAGAGGCTGCCACTGTGTTTTGTGTTTGTCTTGATTGCCTGTTTCCTGCCCCGCCCTGTTCCTTAATTGTTTTGTGCATAAATACCCCTCTGTTTGTTCCCTTGTCACGGAGTCTTTCTGCTATGCTGTCTTGTGCTAGTTTCCTCTGTCTCACGTATCTTGCCTGTGCCCTTGTGTTTTTGATATTTTTTGCTTTCTTTGGACTTTGTACCTTTTTGATCTTCTGAGCGTTCAGCATTTTGCCTTCCCTTTTGTTTTTGGACATTTAACCTTTGGATATTTTTATTTTGGTTTATCTTCTGAGCTTTTGGATTTTCTTTTTGTTTTTTTCCATTGGATTGTATATAGTGTAAATAAACTGTTTTTAAACTGATACTCTACTTTCGCCTCACGCCTCTGCACTTGAGTCATCCCCCTGGTGGCCTAGTGGGGGTTTGCTGGATTATCACACTAGCGACCTGGTTCGAATCCCAGCAAAACCCTAACAGACTCTGTCATGACCGACTCCTTCAGGGAATTATGGCAGCTCCGACGTGCTTCGGAGCGACCATGGACGAATGCTCGCAAGCCAATGTGAGGCCCTTGCTTGCCATGAGGTACTGCTTCAGCAAATTGGGAAAACCCTGGCACAGCTGCCTCCTCTGCCCCCATCTCCTCATCCTGATCTGGTTCCTGCTCCACCATCTGCACCCATTCCAGTGCCTCCTGCCATGCTGTCTCCTTCACCTTGCGAACCCAGCCTTCCTGCACCACAGAGGTATGATGGCAAGCACGATGAGTGCCAGGAGTTCCTTACCCAGTGCCAACTCACCTTTGAGCTTCAGCCTACCACTTACACTACGGATCACCGCAAGATTGCCTTTGTGATAACCTTGTTAGCTGGTAAGGCACGAGCTTGGGCAACAGCCATTTGGCAGAGACAGGGACCCAAGTGCTCTGATTTCAAGTTGTTTATGGAGGAGATGCTTCATGTCTTCGATCAGGCAGACACCAGTAAAGACGCAGCCAGGAAGCTCATGTCCATCCAGCAAGAAGGAAGCGTCACGGACTATGCCATCGCGTTACGGACGCTCGCAGCTGTCAGTGGATGGAACAAAGCAGCCCTGGTTTCAGCCTTTCACCATGGTTTGTCTGACCCTATCAAAGACGGCCTGGCCTCTATCGGATGCCCAAGTGACCTCGAAACTCTGATCTCACATTCTACTCGTCTTGACAACAGGATTAGAGAGCGCCGCCAAGTCCTGAGCTTCCCCAGCCTGGAGCCCGTCTACCTCTTCCAGTGACTGTCTAGAGCCCATGCAAGTTGGCCGTACTCGTCTCTCCGCAGCTGAGAGGGAGCACAGAAGGAGGGACAAGTGCTGCATCTACTGTGGCAAGCCTGGCCATTTCTGAGCATCATGTCCCGAGCTCTCGGGAAAAGGACCGCCCCGTCCAGCCGAGGGAGGGTTGTGACGGGGCCTACCCTCTCTCCTGAACTCCCTGGCCAAGGAGTCTACATCCCGGTCTCCATCTCCTGGGGTGAGTCCGTCCACTCTTGTCAGGCCTTGTTAGACTCCGGGGCGGCTGGAAACTTTATGGGTGTTCACTTCGCCCAAAGTATCAATGTCTCGACTGCACCTCTTGAAGTCCCACTGTCTGTGTCTGCCCTGGATGGCCAAGCCTTAGGTGATGGAAGAGTCACCCAAGTAACTTCTCCAGTCTTCCTCCAGTCTCAAGGTCACAAGGAAGAAATATCCCTGCACCTGATTCCTTCACCAGAGTTCCCAATGATTCTAGGCCTTCCTTGGCTTACCCGCCACAACCCTCGCATAGACTGGGTAACAAGCCAGGTTGTGGAATGGGGCCCTGCGTGCCATGCCTCTTGTCTGCTCACTAGCTCTCCTGTGTGTCCTGCCGAGCCTCCTGATCTCACCGAGTTATCTCAAGTTCCCACAGAGTACTGGGATTTGAAAGAAGTGTTCAGCAAGAGCAGGGCCGCCATTCTTCCTCCGCACTGTGCCTACGACTGTGCCATCGACTTGCTCCCTGGGACTACCCCTCCTCGTGGCAGACTGTTTTCCCTCTCTCAGCCAGAACGCAAGGCCATGGAGGAGTACATCAAGGATGCCTTGGCTTCTGGGTTCATTCGACCATCCACCTCACCCGCTGGTGCCGGCTTCTTCTTTGTCGGCAAGAAGGATGGGGGGCTCCGGCCGTGTATTGATTACAGGGGTCTGAACAAGATCACTGTACGCAACCGCTATCCCCTTCCGCTGATGTCCACAGCGTTCGATCTGCTCCAAGGCGCCACTGTCTTCACCACATTGGACTTACGGAACGCATACCACCTCATCCATATCTGACAAGGATACGAGTGGAAGACTGCCTTTAACACCCCGTCTGGGCACTACGAATACCAGGTGATGCCCTTCGGACTCACCAATGCACCAGCTGTTTTTCAGGCCCTAATCAACGACGTCTTGAGGGACATGATTACCCAGTATGTTTTTGTCTACCTCAACGACATCCTAATCTTTTCCAAGACCATGCAGGAGCACCACCACCATGTCCGCCAGGTTCTCCAGAGGCTGCTATAGAACAATCTGTTCGCTAAGGCCCAGAAATGCGAATTTCATGTTCCCGAGGTCTCCTTTCTGGGTTTTATTGTACGGACGGGCCAACTCCAGATGGATCCAGCCAGGACCCTGGCTGTCCGGGACTGGCCCACCCCCAAGTCCATCAAAGAGGTTCAGCGGTTCTTAGGATTTGCTAACTTCTACCGCAAGTTTATCAAGAACTTCAGTTCTGTAGCAGCGCCCATATCGGACCTCACGAAAGGGACAGGTGGATCATATGTCTGGTCTCCTCAGGTGGAAAAGGCATTCAAAGACCTCAAGCACCACTTCTGCATGGCACCCATTCTGGTCCTCCCGGACCCTTCGCAACCCTTCATCGTCGAGGTGGACGCCTCGGACAGCGGCGTCGGCGCGGTCCTCTCTCAACGCTCGGAAGGAAGGTTGCACCCCTGTGCATGCTTCTCCCACCGCCTGAGTTCTGCGGAGTCCCAGTATGACGTGGGGGATTGAGCACTGCTAGCAGTTAAACTGGCCCTTGAGGATTGGAGGCATTGGCTGGAGGGAGCGCAACATCCATTTTTGGTCTGGACAGACCACAAGAACCTGGAGTACCTCCAGCAAGCAAAGAGACTCAATCCACGACAGGCTAGGTGGGCCTTGTTTTCCAGTCGGTTCGACTTTACCCTATCATACCGCCCCGGCTCCAAAAACACCAAACCTGATGCGCTGTCCAGGCTGTTCACTCCCACCAACAGGGAGAGTGAACTTGGGCCTATTATCCCTGTGTCCCGGATTGTGGCCCCTGTCCGCTGGGGTATTGAGGAGACCGTCCGACGAGCCCAACGCCAGGACCCCGGTCCTGGGACGGGGCCACCAGGCCTCTTGTAGGTCCCACATCAAGCCCGGGCCAAGGTTCTCCAGTGGGGTCACTCATCCCCTCTCACCGCCCACCCGGGAGCTCGAAGGACCCTGGACTTCCTGAGAAGATGCTTTTGGTGGCCAAGCATGGAGAAGGAAGTGAGGTCATTCGTCCTTTCCTGCGAGGTGTGCACCAGAAGCAAGAACCCACGACAGCATCCCTAGGGCCTCCTGCATCCTCTGACCATTCCCCAGCGTCCCTGGTCCCACGTGGCAGTCGACTTCATCACGGGTCTCCCGGAGTCACAAGGTAACACTGTCATTTTGGTCATAGTGGACAGATTCTCCAAGGCCTGCTGCTTTATACCACTGTGCAAGCTCCCTTCTGCCCTTGAAACTGCTAAACTAATGTTTAATCATGTCTTCCGAGTCTTTGGTCTCCCTCAGGATATCGTCTCAGACCGGGGGCCCCAGTTCTCCTCCTGAGTGTGGCACGGATTTTACAAGCTCATCGGAGCCACTGCCAGCCTCTCCTCTGGGTTCCACCCACAGTCCAATGGCCAGACGGAGAGGCTCAACCAGGACCTGGAAACCACCCTGCGAGGCCTGGCTATGGATAACCTGACTTCGTGGAGCACCTGGCTGCCATGGGCAGAGTACGCCCACAACACCATGCAGTCATCAGCTACCAAGCTGTCGCCGTTCCAGTGCCAATTCGGGTTCCAGCCACCTCTGTTCCTGGACAAGGAGGAGGACGCGGGGGTGCCCTCGGTCAACCAATATGTGAGACGGTGTCGCAAGACCTGGAGCAAGGTCAGGAGGACCCTCATCCAGACCTCCAGAACCAACCAGACTCAGGTCAACCGCCATAGAAGACCTGCCCATGCTTTCCGCCCTGGGCAGCGGGTTTGGCTATCCACCAAGGACCTCCTGCTGCAGGTGGAGAACCGCAAGCTTGCTCCTCACTACATTGGCCCCTTCAAGGTGGTGCGCAGGGTGAACCCTGTCGCCTACGTCTCCAGTTGCCCCGGACTCTGAGGATCAACCCCACATTCCATGTTTCCCTGTTGCGGCCCGTACTGATGTCCACGTATGCCCCTGCCCCTAGGAATCCCCCCCCCCCCCGCATCTTCCAGGGTCAGACTGTGCTCACTGTGCATCGCCTGCTTGACTCCCGCCGGGTCTGCGGCGGGCTTCAATATCTGGTAGACTGGGAAGGCTATGGCCCTGAGGAACGCTGTTGGGTCCCCGCCCGGGACATTTTAGATAAAGGACTTTGTCAGGACTTCCATTCGGCCCATCCGGATCGCCCTGGGAACGTCAGGAGACGCTCCTAGAGAGGGAGGTCCTGTTAGGACTGGGACTGTTTTGGCCTCTAGAGGTCACTGTTATGTTTATCTTGTCATGTTTGTTTTGGCCTCTAGAGGCTGCCACTGTGTTTTGTGTTTGTCTTGATTGCCTGTTTCCTGCCCCGCCCTGTTCCTTAATTGTTTTGTGTATAAATACCCCTCTGTTTGTTCCCTTGTCACGGAGTCTTTCTGCTATGCTGTCTTGTGCTAGTTTCCTCTGTCTCACGTATCTTGCCTGTGCCCTTGTGTTTTTGATATTTTTTACTTTCTTTGGACTTTGTACCTTTTTGATCTTCTGAGCGTTCAGCATTTTGCCTTCCCTTTTGTTTTTGGACATTTAACCTTTGGATATTTTTATTTTGGTTTATCTTCTGAGCTTTTGGATTTTCTTTTTGTTTTTTTCCATTGGATTGTATATAGTGTAAATAAACTGTTTTTTGATACTCTACTTTCGCCTCACGCCTCTGCACTTGAGTCATCCCCCTGGTGGCCTAGTGGGGGTTTGCTGGATTATCACACCAGCGACCTGGGTTTGAATCCCAGCATAACCTTAGCTGGTGTGTGTGTGTATAAAATATGGTATAAAAAAACTCCAGCGCATATATATATATACACACACAACTGTGTGTGTGTGTATATATATATAAAATATAGCATATCAGATGCTCACTGACCATGCTGTGAAAATTGTTATGCAAATGCTCATTTAAGTTTCCAAATCTGTCATTGCTTCACTCTTGAATGTTTTCAGTCGTGAATACTATCATTAAAAAGCCTATCATATCTGCTTTCCAAAGAAGTTTATCTTGGTAAGATTTGTTCAGTACTTTGGGAGAAATGGCAGGTTGAAGTTGGTACAACAGAGTAAAAATTCTGCTCACATGACATCAGGAAATTGCTGGTGCTTTTTGAGTCACGGGAAAGCGGTCAGGCTCTCTTCTGATCGGTTTCCGACTGAATTACTCGTGAATATCAGTCAGATAACTTTTATAGCGATGTTCTCTAGCTCTCACTGTTTCTGATGAAGTATTCCGCAAAATTTTCCATCAGCTAGTTTTGATGTTATGATTCACAGAAGACTTTGAAGTGAGTTTTCATAGCTTTACTGACTTATTTTTTCAAATCAAACTGATTCATGTCAATAAATAACTAATTTAGAATATAACTGTAATTGTTTTGATGAAAAATATTAGGATCTTAGTGGGTGGAATGAGATTTAAAAAAAAAAACAGAAATCAGAAACGTGAGTGTTAATTTCAGTTCAATTAAGTGGAATTGTTTATTGGATGTGAATCACAGTTTTTTCAAAGTTAGTCTTGAAAGTTGTGACTATTAATCAAAATAATCTTTATATTCTTTCATATAAACACTAGTAGGCCCTACTTAGAAATACAAAGGCCTACAGAGCACAAAGAGGGTATGAAAAATAATCTTTTATGACTTTTTTTTTTTATTTTGATAGAAAATGGCAGATGTGAATGACATTCAGTGCTTATTTATGCATATTTTATAAGTGTATTTATAATCATAATTAACACTGATTTCTTCTTCTATGTGATGTATAAATGAGACTTAAGATCAGCTTTATATTGCACAAATAAAGACATTTGGTGAAACTTTGAAGGAGAGTGTACCATTTTAACATTTTACCTAATTAGTATGATTCATACTACTTTGCAAAATTTTTTACTAATTTTTAAAAATTTGTATTCAGTATACAGCTATCTATGTGCCTGGCAATTTCCATGTAAATAGCTTGAAAAAAAAAAGTTATTAAGAAAAAAACATTTGATCTCATTCATTAATTAGGCCCATTTTTAGAGCATGTTGACCTAATGCATAATATTGGGTCAGTTTTCTAAAAAAATAAGCCTTTGTTCAATTTTTGATTTGTAATATCTCAAACAGATAAACATATTTTAATTCTGTGTATATATATATATATATATATATATATATATATATATATATATATATATATATATATATATATTTTGTGTGTATATTCGATCTACATTCATTGGATATGAGCAATTGCGTGCTCTAATTGGTGACTACTACAAGGCTATCAACTCGTATACCATTAGAGAAAAACAAAATAGCGGCGTGTGTTGCTAAACCAACTGAGGACAAAATAAAAACTATTTGAAAACAACCCCCCCCCCAAAAAAAAAAGCAACAAAATATGGAATAAAAGTATTTGATGGCAAGAATGTGTTTTGTTTTGTCCCAAGAATTATAATATTTTTTCACAAATTTGCTACTGTCATTTGGCTGGTTTGTTTACATTCTAAGCCAAAATGACTGTCGGATGTTTTGCCTAAAGTTTTTATTTATTGAATTTGCAAAAAATAAAAATGCTGTTTCTCAAAACATGAATATAAATATAATAAAATGGTTATTCTACTCAATCTCGTTGTACATGGCTTCTAGCCAACTCGGAGCTACGTGCCTCGTTGGGTATCAGCTCATGTATGACTCGATTTCGTAGAATAACTGTTAAATATATAAATAGGATATTACATGGTTGTGCAAAGATATGAAGATGCCAACCACCAAAAAAAAAAGAAGAAGAAGAAAATGGCGGACCGTGTTACTGAACCAACCAAGGATGAAATAAAAACTCTACTCGTAAACAAAACCCCCCAAAAATACAAAGAAAAGCAACAAAATATGGAATGAAAGTGGTTGATGGTAAGAATATATATTTTTTAGTTTTCAAGAATTATAATTATAGCATTTTTCATAAATTGCTCCTGTCATTTTGCCAGTTTGTTTACATTCTAAGCGGAAATGATTTTGTCAGACATTTTGTATAGTGTTTATTTATCAAATTTGGAAAAAAAAAAAACACTGTTTCTCAAAATCCAGTGAATGTGGATAGAATAAAGCAGTTATTCCACTCATAGACTGGTACCAAAATCCAGAATTGTGACACCCAAAGGCATTTTTGAGACAAAGTCGGCAAACAGTCTTATTTTGTCAATTTGGGTGTGCCAAATTCAAATCTGCAATATGCCGAGCTATATCTGACCTCTGTTGACCTCTAGAGGTCATTGAACTTTGGGCCTGCAAACGTCTCAGCTGAACCCAGTTTCTCAGCTTTCTAAGGAATGAAATGTACTAAAATGATTAATGAAGTTAGCAAATGGCCTTGTTTGTTAAATGTTTGGGTGCTGAATTCATTTTTCATTTGTAAAACGACATATGACCTTTGATAACCTCAAGGTCATTAAACTTGGGCTATAGGCCTATGCATTTAACGGCATTTTTAAACTGACTTTACTCCCACAAAAAGAATATGAACAGACAAAAAGCAAATAGAAAGGAACAAATACAACATTAAATGCCAGTCCATGTACATGTGACTTACTTTTCACAATGAGAATGCCTAGGCGATCACCTTACATAACATTGCATTACATTTAGCGGTTATTGTTTATACAAAGCTCCTGAAAAAAGGACAGATTCAGCAGCATACAAAATGTGGGGGCATACAGGGTATACAGGTTAATCAAGGTTAGTATATATGAGAGTTTTTTTCTTTGTTGTTTGTTTTTTGTAAAGGCTTTACCCCGTTTAAAACAAAACAAAAAACAAACAACAAAGAAAAAAACTCTCATATATACTAACCCTGATTAACCTGTATACCCTGTATGCCCCCACATTTTGTATGCTGCTGAATCTGTCCTTTTTTCAGTAGCTTTGTATAAACAATAACCGCTAAATGTAATGCAATGTTATGTAAGGTGATCGCCTAGGCATTCTCATTGTGAAAAGTAAGTCACATGTACATGGACTGGCATTTAATGTTGTATTTGTTCCTTTCTATTTGTTTTTTGTCTGTTCATATTCTTTTTGTGGGAGTAAAGTCAGTTTAAAAATGCCGTTAAATGTATAGGCCTATAGCCCAAGTTTAATGACCTTGAGGTTATCAGAGGTCATATGTCGTTTTACAAATGAAAAATGAATTCAGCACCCAAACATTTAACTTTTAACATTTAACTTCATTAATAATTTTAGTACATTTCATTCCTTAGAAAGCTGAGAAACTGGGTTCAGCTGAGACGTTTACAGGCCCAAAGTTCAATGACCTCTAGAGGTCAACAGAGGTCAGATAGAGCTCGGCATATTGCAGATTTGAATTCGGCACACCCAAATTGACAAAATAAGACTGTTTGCCGACTTTGTCTCAAAAATGCCTTTAACTCCTTAAATAAGCACTTTTTTGAATTTTGGTACCAGTCTATCAATCTCATCGCACATGGCTTATAGCCAACTTGGCGCTCCACACGTTGTTATCTATCAGCTCATGTATGGCTCAACTTCATGGAATAACTGTTTGTTTATATATATTGTACACACACAGGACCTAGTTGCAGGAGTTAGTTGGTGTTATTCAAAAAGTCAACCATGATATTGGGATACCCTTGGCTCCAACTCCACAATCCCCTGATTTCATGGCAACAAAGTGACATTCTTCAGTGGTCTCCTTCCTGTTTTCAGAGTTGTTTGAAACTACCCCAGTTGCCACTCTCATCCACCTCTATAGAGAGCCCTCTGCTGGACTCCCTTGACCTAAAGGAAGTGTTCAGTAAGGGGAAAGCTTGTGGTCTATCTCCTCACTCTCCCTATGACTGTGCTATTGACCTCCTTCCAGGTACAAGACCTCTTCGTAACCGCATTTACCCTTTGTCCCTAACCAAGCAAGTGGCTATGGAGGAGTATGTACAAGAAGCTTTGAAGCAGGGGGTACAAGTCTCCAACGTCAGTAGGGTTCTTCTTCATTGAAGAAGACAAAAAGGGGGGGGGTTTCCTCTGGCTGTACATGGACTATCGAGGCCTGAACCAGATCACAGTGAAATACCCTTATCCATTCCCACTGGTGCCTTCAGCCCTAGAACAGCTCAGATCAACTAAGATAATTTAAAAACTAGACCTTTGTAATCCCTATAGCTTGGTCAGGATCTGTGAGGGTGAGGAGTGGAAGACTGTGTTTAGCACCACCGCGGGCCACTTTGAGTATTTGGTCATGCCTTACGGCCTATCTTGTGTGCCAAGTGTCTTCCAGTACCTCATTAATGATGTGCTCAGGGACATACTGGGGAGGTTCATGATTGCTTTCATTGACAACATCCTGATCTACTCTCCAGATGAGAACATCCACCATGAGCATATCAGGTCAGTACTCTCTCGCCTACTCCAGAACCACCTGTATGTAAAGGCAGAAAAGTGTGAATTCCATGTCAACCAGATCTCATTCCTGGGGTACATTATCAGCTCTGAGGGGGTGAGCATGTACCAGGCCAAGGTTTCGGCAGTCACGTCGTGGCCCACTCCCACGTCTGTGAAGAAGTTGCAGTGCTTCCTGGGGTTCGTGAATTTCTACTGCCGCTTCATCCCCGGATTCAGCACCATTGCTGCCCCCTCACTTCAATCCTGAAAAATGGACCATATTGCCTCCACAGGAATCTTGCAGCCAAGGAAGCTTTCAACCAGCTCAATTCGGCATTCACTACAGCTCCCATACTTCAGCATCCGGATCCTTCCAAGCCATTTGTTGTGGAGGTGGACACATCAGAGACTGGAGTAGGAGATGTTCTCTCTCAGCGTTTTGGAGACAAATCTGAGCTTCATCCACTTGCTTTCTTTTCCAAGAAACTCACACCCGCAGAGAGGAATTATGACATCGGTAACCAAGAGCTCCTGGCTATAAAGCTGGCCTTAGAGGAATGGAGGCACTGGTTGGAAGGTGTAGCACACCCGTTCATGATCATGACTGACCACAAGAACCTGGAATACTTAAAGCATATACTCAGAGCCATGGCGTCACTTTCATTTATAAATGCCTTGAGACCTCAAGAATGGCACAGGAATAGTTTTAAGCGTAAACAATAAATCTAGTATAGTAATTTTTACAATTAAAGTGATTTATATAGGTAGCAGTCTGAGTGAATGACTTTGACGTCCATAATGTCACACCAGGAAGTTTATCAGCCTCATCACCATTTCCGCTATACTAAAACACAGAGCTGACTGCAACTCCAATCCTCTATTTTGAGCTAATTTATCACAATGCCACATAGATGTGTTTTTGGCCGGTGCAGCAACATGACAGAAGGTGGATTTATGTTGCATTTATGGCCCAAGAATGTTCAGACTGCAAAGATTTGGACGTATTTTGAGAGAAGTTCACTGGCACATTGGATGCCTATGAAGTGGTCTCTCCTCTGCTCTGCACATTTTACTGAAGACTCGTACAACTCCTCTGATCTGTTGAGGAGTGTTGGCTATAAGCTCGTATTGAAAGAGGGTGCAGTATCAACAATTAAAGAAAAATAAAACTACAAGAAAAGTATTTTATTTATATTTATTTTTTTAAAGGAAAGTGAGTTCAGTTGCACCAGTCCTCCTGGAGTGAGCCGAGGGTTGTTGCTAAAACACGGGACAGAACGGGACAGGACATATTGCTCGGGCAGTGACCTCCCCACAGTTGTTGCTAAAACTGGTGACAGCCCGTTCCATCCTGGGTTTTAGTAATTACCTGAGCCCAGCAGTAATGGCAGAATACATAGTATGAAGAAAAGTGAATGAGTGGAGCAGCCATCTGATTTCTAAACTGAATATTGCTGCCATCTCACCCTTACATGAAAGAAGTGAATGAACAGAGAACTGAATGAACAACTGAAAGTCAGATTGTTTCAAAAACAATCGGCCACAAGAAGCGAGAACACAGACAGGTAAGCTCTGACTCTCATTTAGATAAAAAAAAATAACACGTTGTTTACCTGCACTTAGATTAATACATGTAACTTGTATTGTGTATTTAAGTTACCGGTATAAGATTATTTAATTTGCTTCAGAATGTGATTGTCTCAGTTCATCTGATTATTTAATTAGCCTTTTACATTTTATCAGTGAAAATGCATGCATGTACATTAGGGCTGTAACGATACACCCAACTCACGATTCAATTCGTATCGCGATTTTTGACCCACGATTCGATACACCCACGATTTTTTTAAAATGTTTTTTTTAAAGTAGTAAATTTGACTTATTAACATTTACTTACTTACATTAACTATTTAATAACAAATAATTCAGACCACTGCAGAGAATGAGTAATATGTATGCAAAAATGAACAAATGTATATCCAAAGATTGTTTAATTTCTCAAAATAATACTGTTGAGCCGGAAGCTCTGTTTTTTTCGGTTCTGAAAAAGTCATTTTTCCAAATCATGTAAATCCGTTAAGATTTTTTTTTTGGGGGGGTGGCTCTCTCACTGTCTCACTCTCATAGGGCCAATGATTTTCTGTGATCGCGGAAAACAGATGGAAATTACGGAATTTTTATGGTGAAACATTGCTCGCGTGTCAAAATGTAACTGCCGCAGAAGGCTTCCGCCCAAGCAGACATGCCTTCAGTGTTGCCAGATATTGCTAACGTTTTCCACCCCAAAATATGTTCAAAACCAGCCAAAAAGCACCTAAACCTGCCCAATCTGGCAACACTGCATGCCTTTCCGGTCAAGTGATTGTGATTGGCTTGTGGCACACCTAGCCAGCCAATGAGCTGCTTGTTTACAGATTCGCTCCCCGCGTTGCAACCAGAATGGCGACCGCTTAAAAGAAATGAATGCTCTGCCAGTGGCGAGTGTGGACGTTGCGTGACTCGCAGAAGATTGTCGCAGGTCAGCGAAAAAACGACTTACTAATAGATATAAAAAAATAAAAGTAATTTAAGTAAGTTTAAAATGTAATTTAAATAAAAAGTAAAGTGTTCATAAATTGAAGTTTGGAAGCGCCTCTGTTTTTGGGCTGAGGAGAAGTTTGAAAGGGTGTACCGCGATTCTGCCTTCTTGTATCGCGATATGGATCGTGGCTCTGCGTATCGCGATTTCGATTTCGATACGCATATCGTTACAGCCCTAATGTACATGTATGTTGCATACGTTATAACACCTATCCTGTTTTAATGAGAGTCAACCCACAATCAATGAAGTCAAATCAGTCTTATTTGAGCAAGTCGGTAACAGTATTTCTTACTTTCACCATAAGTTATTATTTATATGACTTTGGCCTATAGCTGTAAAAAGCCTTGGCCTTAACACCGATTACTGCAGTGATGTCACGCACTCAGGGCTGGCTGGCTCAGTGGAGCAGCTCAAATGCCAACTTCGCAGTCAATTTTAACTCTCAAAAATATTTTTTTTATTTCCGTTTATGGAGCATACAAGAGTCAAGGATGGAGATACTATCCACTCAGAAATTTATTTAAAAATAAAGGTTCTGCATATCTCCTTTAAGGACTGCTAAGTGGCTGAACCTCCAGCAGGCCAGATGGGCCTTATTCTTCACCAGGTTCTGGTTTACGATCTCTTATCATCCCAGCTCCAGAAACACTAAAGTAGATGCCCTCTCCAGGATCCACACTCCTTTGTCACACACGTCTGAAGCCACCTCTATCCTTCTGCCCAAATGTTTCCTACAAGCCATAATCTGGGACATTGACAAGGAGATCAGACAATCACAACCCACAAATCCTCCCAAAAACTGTCCACCCAGACTCATGCATATTCCATCCAAACTCAGAGGCAAACTCCTCACCTGGGCTCATTCCTCTCCTGCTACCGGACATCCCAGCAGTTATCACACTTACCAGCTCCTCCAGAACAAGTACTGGTGGGAAAACATGATTTTGGACATTAACCATTTTGTCTCCTCGGGCTCCGTCTGTGCCCAAGCTAAGGTTCCCAGAGCTCCCCCTGTGGGTAAGCTGTGTCCTTGCCCAGTACAAAGAAGAAGGCTTTATTTGTCACATGCACACCCAAGCACAGTGAAATTCATCCTTTGCATTTAACCCATCTGAAGCAATGAACACACGCACGCGCGCGCACACATACAAGTGAGCACACACACATACCCACAGCAGTGGACAGCCATACTACAGCACCCAGGGAGCAGTTAGGGATTAGGTACCTTGTTCAAGGGCACTTCAGCCCATGGCTGCCCCATGTTAACCAAACTGCATGTCTTTGAACTGTGGGGGAAACTGGAGCACCTGGAGGAACTGGGTGCTCTGGTTCCTCCTTCAGGGTCCTTGAGGTACTGGTCACACCAGTATCTTGAGGTACTGGTGTGACCAGTACCTCAAGGACTCTGGTCACACATCGCACTTGACTTTCTCACAGATCTACCACAGTCCCAAGGCAACACAGTTATTCTGGTCATCACTGATAGATTTTCAAAAGTAGTTGAGCTCATTCCACTACCAGGTCTTCCCAGTGTCTTCAAAACCACCAAATTGTGATTCACCCATATCTTCCATTACTATGGCATTCCTGAGGACATAGTGACCAAGGTCCACAGTTCATTTCTAGACTATGGTCAAGATTCATGGACAGACTGGGAGTGCCTCACATCTGGATATCACCCTCAGTCTAATGGCCAAGTAGAGCATGCAAACCAAGAGGTGGGGTGCTTCCTCCACATATTCTGCATGCAGAACCAGAAGGACTGGGCACAATTCCTTCCATGGGCTGAGTAAGCACAGAATTCTCTCAGGCACCCAGCCACTGAGTTATCCCCATTTCAGTGACCTTAGACTCATGGTTTTAGAGGAGCCAGCAGGTATAGGAGGATGTCCACCAGCCACTGGAGAATGTAAACACCAAGTACAAGCACTACGCTGACAAGCGCAGAAGTGCTACCTCAGAGTATGCCCCAGGTGATCAAATATGGGTGTCAATGAAGGATCTAAAGGAACCCAACACCTGAAGAAAGTTACAAGCCCAATACACTGGTCCATTAAAGATTCTATGTAGGCTCAATGAGGTCTCATACAGGTTCGAGCTTCCACCCCACAGTAAAATGGCTCCCACATTTCATGTCTCCTGCCTCAAACCAGCCAAGGTCCCCTAGCCTCTGAGACACCTACCCAAGAAACCCCCTCTCCAGACATTGAAGGAAAACCCATCTATCAGGTTAACAAGATCCTCAATTCCTACTGCAAATAAGGACAACTTGAGTCCTTGGTTGACTGGGAATGCAGCGGAGACATCTTAGACCCTCTCCTCATGCAGGAGTTTCACAGCCAGCACCCTGACAAGCTTGCACCAAGAAAGAGAGGTCAACCAAGGAAAGAAGTTGCTTCCAGAGGAAGATCCTTTGGGGGATTGGTGTTCTATCAGAAATAACATTGAAAACCTGAGTTTGGAGCAGCCTCCAAATATGGCTGCTCCAGACTACACTTCCCAAGAGTCACAGCACCCCCCCATCACCAGATTACTCATTACATCACCTGTCACCAATTCACCTGCAATCACTCTGTCTACTTAAACCCTGCTCTGACACATTCAGTGCGAAGTATCATTCTGTGTCTCGCACCTGACTTCATTCTGTGGCCAATACCTGACTTTACCAAGCCATTTGATTCCTGCCTGATTTCCAGTTAGGACCTCTGTTTGTTTGTTCCCAACTTCATCATCTCATCTGTCCTACATTACTCAGTTTGCCGATTGACTGATCTCCGCCCATTTTCTGACTACGATTCCCATTCTCCAACTTGGCTGTTTGCAGTTTGTGCCATACCTGCTCTCCCCTGCAATCCCATCCATAAGTGCCTGCACTCTGACAATTAGGAGCTACATCACACAGTACAGACATTTAAAACTGACAGATCATATACAGTGGTGCTTGAAAGTTTGTGAACCCTTTAGAATTTTCTATATTTCTGCATAAATATGACCTAAAACATCATCAGATTTTCACACAAGTCCTAAAAGTAGATAAAGAGAACCCAGTTAAACAAATGAGACAAAATATTATACTTGGTCATTTATTTATTGAGGAAAATGATCCAATATCTCACAGCGGCCTGTAAGGGCCTTTCTGTGTGGAGTTTGCATGTTCTCCTCGTGTCTGCATGGGTTTCCTCTGGGTGCTCCAATCCAAAGACATGCAGGTTAGGTTAATTGGTGGGTCTAAATTGACCATAGGTGTGAATGGTTGTTTGTCTGTGTCAGCCCTGCAATAACCTGGTGACTTGTCCAGGGTGTATCCCGCCTCTAAACCATAGTCAGCTGGGATAGGCTCCAGCTTGCCTGCGGCCCTGTAGAACAGGATAAATGGCTACAGATAACTGAATACGTGCGCGCACGCGCGCACACACACTGCCACGTTTAAGGGTGTCTTGGATCTTCCCTCACATAGAAATGTGAATGTGAGGCCTAAGCATCTCACACATCGTCCACCTTACCTTGAAGACTACAGTGTGAAATATCACCCCTCTTCTAGTTACCACCAGCAATGTTATGAGGGACCTGCCAGGATGACACCCCTCCCTGCATTTGTTGATGAAGGTGGTAAGAGGATAAACATTCCTATTACTCCAGCAAAGGATAAAGATGAGGTCCTTGATGTAATACAGGAGATAATAAAAGAAAATGGGCAACTTCAGGAAAATATGTTGCGGCTCACAGAAATAGTTAGCAAACTTCAGCAAACATCTCCTCTCCAGGCTAGTGCACAACAAGCAACATCCTGCAGAACACTAGCCACTCCAAAGGCCAAAGCTGAGTTACCAGCCTCCCTGCATCACTGAGTAAGAGTCAGAAGTATTATTTCAAGTGGATGGGCAACATAGTAAGGACATTAAAGATGAACAGCTTGAAAGTGAAGATCCCTCCTATTCAAAGCCCCTTCCTGATTTGAAGCCAGACCTCAGTGTTCAGTAATATTGGCCACAGACTAGACTCAATATGTGTGCAGAACAGTGGACAGCCGGTTTATCAAAGCGTTCCACAACAGCCTACATGTGATAATTTCCCTCCAACCTGCAGTAATTCAATGCAATATTTCACTGGCATCCCCAGCGTTCTGCATTCCCAGTATCCAAGTCGCTACCCAGGCCTTACCACTGGACAGAATGATCAAGAAAGGATATACAGGGGGCCAAAGCCTACAATTCCACACTTTGTGCATAATGACCCGAGGGAATTTTCCAGACTCAAAATAGCCTTGGATAATAATCTACCTGGTGATGCCACTGAGCGCTTTAAGTTCCAAATACTGGTTGAGCACCTAAAGATGGAGGATGCCCTTCTCATTGCAGACGCCTATAGTAACTCTTCCTGTCCCTACAGTGACACCATGGCTGCCCTCACAGCTCAGTATGGTCAGCCCCACCAGTTGGCCCTGAAGAGAATTGCAGAACTGATGGACGGACCTTACATGAAAGATGGTGATTAAGTGTCACTCCGCAGATTGTATACTGAAAGTGCGAGCTCTTGTAGGGATGCTGGATCAACTGGGTTAAAAGGTAAGGACTGGGTTACACTGTGGCTCTCATGTCACACAACTTACTTCAAAGCTGCCACGTTCTCTGAGAACTGCTTTCTTTTACTATGCTCTTACCCAGCAAATGCAGGTGCCTACACTGTATGACTTTTCAGGCTGGTTGGAGTTTGAAATACAAGTTCAAGAGAGTGAAGTAGAGATGACTGGGGCAAAGGAGAGATTATGCCAGCAGAGAAAGAAAAGACAGAATCCAAAACTTTATTCTGTGTTGCTCAGTACTGGCCCCAGTTCTAACACTTCAACTGTTCAGTCATACAATTCAGTCCAACAGAGTCTGCTACCACTGACCAGAAGAATAAGGTGTACTGTCCATATTGCAGTAACAACCAGCATCATCTAAATAAATGCACAAATTTCAGGAACCTTACAAAAGAACAAAAGGAATGTTGGATTCACACTAACAGAGAATGTTGGAAATGTGGGAGGAACCACCAGGCTGCTCAATGCAAACTGAAAGCTAAATGTAAAACATGCAATGGGAAACATCTAGACGCTCTCCACTGTCATGGTGCAAGCACTTATGGACATATGCGCAGAAGAGGAGCATAGAGTAAACAGTGAACAAGCCAAAACGTGAGATGAGAATCAGAGTCAAGGGACTAGCGATGGTTGGGCGAATGACAAACAGGGCAAACGAGAGAAGACAAAAGAGAAAATGTGAAAAAGGGAAGCAAAGGTCAGAAAACCAAGAATCAGTCAAAAGAAACAAGGCTTGGTATGAACTGAGGATAGCAGAACAATACTTCGCAGTGAAGTGGTGTGAGAGTGAGGTTTAAATAGGCAGAGGGACTAATCAGAGTGAGGAGTGACAGCTGTGGTTAATAGTCAAGAGACAGAGGGTACTGTGAGTTCTGGGAAGCATAGTTCAAGGAGTTCATGTTTGTAGTTTGGACAATATCAGCAGGTTTACTGACATCCATGATGTAAATGCTAGACCCCCCACAGAGGACACCTCTACCCAGTGGCGGCTGCTGGTTTTTAAAACAGGGGAAGCCCATTTTACGCATTCATCGTAAAACCTGTAGGCCGGATATCAAAGCATAGAAAGGTGTGCCCCATTAGCATAGTGAACTAGACAACCCCACCTAGTGGCAGAAAGTATTTTTGCTTGTACATTTCATGTTATAGTCTGGCTTGCCAGGCTAGTGCCTCATATCCTTAATCAAAAATATCAAACATCCAAAAATCACTGGCTATTCAACGAAGAGCCTTGAACATCATACCCTGATATGCAACACAGAGTCTTTAACACAACGCCCAGCTGTGCAACACATCCTTGAACATCTTCTGCAACACAGTCTGGAAATTCATAACCAGGTAGGCTATGCAACACACAAAACCTTGAATATTATACCCAGGTATAACCTATAACACAGAGCCCACCATTCTCTTAACATTACTGAACAATATACACACTTCAGATTCATGAACATTATATGATGCACACTATTTATACACAAATTCTGCCCTCCGCTCCTTTTCCAGAAAATGGTCTGTGACCCTGTCATACCAGCTGGTTGTGCTTTCCAGAGACTTCACCAATTTCTTCTCAATGGCCAGCAGAGCAAGACTACTTAAACAGTGTTGGCCCATTGTATTTCAAGTGAAAGACTTCACTCTTTTTAAATAAGAGAAGCTATGCTCTACTCCAGCTGATGTGGTGCCAATAGTTGCAACTAAAGACAGCAGCTTGTATAGCTGGGGCATTGAACTGTCCAGCTCCATGTCTTTGAAAAACAACAGAGAATCACTCAGCTTGCCCAGAGTGCCCTGCAAGTCAGTGTTTTTGTACCAAACCTGCAGCTCAGACCGTCGTCTCCCTAAATAAAAAAAAAATGACCATACATTTTCTCAACACTCTGGAATGCTTCCTCTGGAAACACCAGCTTCATTTCATCAAACCTTCCTGGGTTAACCAGTTCAAGGAAGCACAGACTTTCCAGGTTTGCAAAACGATGAGAAATCTGTTCAATTATGTTATCAAAGATGACCATATACAAATTTCTGTAATGCTCCTGTGGATCTGACAACGTGGAGCGGCACTTTCTCAAGGGCACATCTCAAAGGTCTGTTGTCATATTTGCAGCTTTGACATACCCAGCTTGAAAAGCCTCCTCTGACCTTTTCTCCACTGCAAAAGAAAGCAGGGCCTCTACTCTCTTTTTGCAGAAAAGGACATCCATGGCCTTGGCTTGCACAATGTCAAACACAACATGTCTCACAAAAGAGGTCATAGTAGGACTGCAGCAGGAAGGCAAACTCAAAGTCCTCCATCCTCATCACATACCCCTTGGCACAGTCAACTGTATCATCATCCATGCTTTTATCAGCAATTAAGCTGTCAAAAATCCTGATCAAAGCATCATAATTTTTAAGCACAGTGCCCACTATGTGGGAACTAAAATTCCACCTAGTAGGTGCATTTTGGGGCAGCCTTGAACATTCTGCAGATTCCAGAAAAGATGTTCTTTTAGTTGATTTCGCAAAGAATGTCGCAAACCCAGACAACATTGCAAAAAACACTCTTGCTTGAGGTATGCATTTAGCACCCTGGGACAACACCAAGTTCAGTCTATGTGCATAACAATGCACAAACATGGCACTAGGAGCTACTGCCCTGACTCTGGCTTGCAGGTCATTGAGAGACGATGCCATAACTGCAGCCCCATCATATGTTTGTGCCACAAGTTTTTCCTCAAAATTGTAAGCATGCATATTCTGCTGCAAAACCTCAAACACAGACTGAGCATCGCGGCCTTCTGACACATCAAAAAATCCTATAAAACGCTCCTGGATTGCACCTGCCCTATCCACATAGCGAACAATGACAGACATTTGGGCATGACAGGATATGTCTGTGGTCTCATCCACCTGCCAAGCAAAAAAGGGAGCAGCCTGCACTTCACTGATTATCTCGTCAGAAACAGTGGCAGCAAGTGCATTGATCAGGTCATTTTGAATGGTGTGAGACATACCAGTAAACACAGCTGATGACTGAAAACGTGTGGCTAGGACAGAGTCATATTTTGCTAATGTTTCAGTAAATTCTCTGTAATTCCCCTTGTTGTCTGATTCATGACTCTCATTGTGCCCCCTGAATGACAGTTCCTGACGGCCAAGCAATGAGGTAACATCTATCAAACATTTCAGGAAGGCCCTGTTTTGAGTGACTATTTCATTATGCCTTGCACACTGTATACAAGCACCTTCATCGATGGCATGTTCCACCCTGACCCTCCCCAGACAGCTAAGTCTTGCACATGAAGTGACATGCTCATTGCTCGTTTCATGCCTTTTGCAAGCCCTTTTGAAATTCACCAGGTCCCCAAACCCATATTTTGACCAAACTAAATTTCCCTGAGACGACTTCATCAAAAGACATGGCCAACAGTACATTTTATTAGTCACAGGAGACCCAGTCAACCAGTTCACATTTTCATACCAAGACACCTGAAAAGACCTGTTATGACCTGCTGATTTTTGAATGAGATTAAGCTTGGACTTTGGTCTGCCTTGCTCTTTAATTCTCACTTTCTCCTCATATGGCAGAGTGTCAAAACATTTTGACAAAAGCATGTCCACGACGTTTGCCATTATAGCAGATAGATATCAGCTGTCAGCAGCTAGCACTGCAGATCCCAATAAGGCTCAAGCTAGCCTACAACCACGTTGATTGAACTACAAATGAAATAAACGAGTGAATTCACGAATGATCAAACTGATAGAATGGATGAAAGTTAACGGAGCACAACGAGTAATATTTACATTTATTTACAGAGTAATGTACAGAGACATCAATGAGAAGAAACATTTATATGAAAAGAAATTCAGACAGCACTTTAGCACACGACTACACTTTCTCGACATCCGCTAGGGACTGACTGATCATGCTTCCGTGTTCCTCGCCAACGCCGAAGTACAGCGACCGCCCTCCTCATGTCTTTCAAACACCACCTCCAATAATCCTTTATCAGCCCGGCTTCTTGGCCCTCCCATGTCCCGTTTACCCCCAGAGATACCCGGCTTCCCTGGAAGTGACGATTTTGTTGATTTTAACCAATAACAACTAGCCGAAATTGGCTGTTCAGAGCCATCTCGTAGACTGCAACGGATACCCGGCTGCCAGCAAAGGTGATTCTCGTAGCGAACTGCAAGTTCGTCAGACATCACTCAAATAAGTTACAGGATGACATAGGGATAGTTATGAACGTAAATACAATCTTGGGCATATATTATGTTATGCAAGTTATTGTTTTAATGAGAATTCAACGTCATAGACGCCGCAGTTTGGGGAGAGAATTTTAGGGGAAGTTCGGCTTCCCTTGTTGTCACTGAGAAATCACCCCTGCCTCTACCTCTTCAGGTGAAGTCCTGTATGTTGACAGGCCAACTGCATCCAGTCACATCCTCCTTAAACTGAGCAAAGTCATCCTGCAAAATGGCAAACATAAGTTAGAGACATTCACCATTCTAGATGATGGTTCAGAAAGGACTATTCTTCTCTCAGCTACAGCACAACACCTTCAGCTTCATGGCAACCCTGAAGATCTCATGCTGAAAACAGTCAGGCAAGACATCAGAACTGCGAAGGGCTAGTCTATATTTTTCAAGGTTTCTCCAGCTGCACAACCAAGCAAGACATATATAAGATAAATGGATCTTTCACTGCAGAGCAATTAGGGTTATCAGAACATTCCCATCCTGTTTCAACCCTACAGAAAAAAAAAAATCTACATCTGCGAAACCTGCCACTACAGCCTTTCCATCAGGTTAAACCACTCCTCCTTATTGGCTCTGACTACCCACGTCTCATTACACCCATCAAGCCAGTCAGATTAGGGCCACCAGGAGGACCAGCTGCTATAAAAAACAGACTTGGATGGACAATACAGGGCCCTATGAGTGCAGTGAAAGAACAGCTATCCACTCAGGTTCAGTGCATGTTTACTTCCACACTGGCACCACATATCAATCTCATGGAAAATGTGCAAAGACTGTGGCAATTAGACATGTTGCCATATAGGAATGAGAAACAGGTGACCAGATCAAAACCGGATCAATGAGCATTCAGTCTTTTGGAGGAAAGGACAAAGAGAGTGGATGTTAATGTAATACAAAGATATGCCACCCCTCTTCTAAGAGCCTCTGAAATGCCCACTTTCCATGCCCCCAAAGAAGCTGTTCTGCCTTTTCTGAGAAGCACAGAGAAGAAGCTACTGAAACCCCCCCAGAGAGCAGACATCTAGAACAAGGTTGGAAAGGAGATTAAAGATTGCAAACAAACTTCTACTGTCTCTCTCATCTTTGACTGGATGCCTGTGGTGGCTGTAATTCTGCATTAAAGAACTTCACGAGTTCAAACCTTTGGAATATTTAATGGTGCATTGTCTATATGTCTAGTTTATATCTATTTGTCTATTTTCTTTTGACCAATATAGGTCTATTTTACTCTGTCTTTCAAGCAACAATGTTTTACGAGATTTCATTAACCACTCCATCTTTGTTTATCTCAACAATATCCTCATCTTTTCCTCCACATTGGAGAGCCATTGGTCAGACAGGTCCTGCAACAACTCCGAGAGAACCAACTCTTCGCCAAAGCAGAAAAGTATGAGTTTCACAAATGCACCGTGTCCTTCTTGGGCTTTGTGATTTCCGCTAAAGTGGTCCAAATAGATCCCAACAAGGTCAAGGTGGTCCTTAAGTGGCCTGTTCCCTCTTCTCATAAGGAACTGCAGCACTTTTTGGGGTTTGTGAACTTCTATCGAAGGTTTATCAAGAACTATAGCACCATCACTGCTCCTCTGACTGAACTCCCATCTTCCAAGCACCCCTCCTTGTGGACCAATCATGCTGAGAGAGCCTTCTCTTAAAAGCAGATTCACCAGAGTGCCAGTTCTTACCATCCCAGATCCTGCCATTCAGTTCATTCTCAAAGTGAACACCTCTGACACTGGCCTCAGGGCTGTCCTGTTCCACAGCTCAGCCAAGGATAATAAGATGCACCCCTGTGCATTCTTTTCTTGTTGAATAACCCCAGTGGAATGCAACCATGACATTGGGGATCGTGAACTGCTAGCTATCAAGCTGACCCTGGAGGAGTGGAGGTACTGGTTGGAGGGGCCTATGATTCCATTCAACATTTGGACAGACCATAAGAATATTGAGTACCTCAGGTCTGCCAAATGTCTCAACGCACATCAAGCCAGATGGTCACTGTTTTTCTCTTCCTTCAACTTTGTGTTCTCCTTTAAACCAGGCTCTAAAAACATCAATCCTGATGCTCTTCCCAGGCAGTTTTCTCGGACTTTCAGCAAGAGACCACTGAGCCCATCCTCCCTGCCCATTGTCTCATGGCCGTCACCCAACTCGACATAGAAACTGCTGTCCAAAATGCCCTGTTCAGTGATCCAGGACCAAGCAATGGTCCACCCAACTGTCTGTATGTGCCCCCTTGCATGCACTCCCAAGTGCTTCTGTAGGGGCACAGCTCCCTCCTAGCCCATCACTCTGGGGCAGCCCAGACCCTTGCCATCTTCAGGCAATGCTTCTGGTGGCCCACAGACACTGCTCGACAGAGGCCCCCAGTTCTCCATTCACTTCTTGAAAGAGTTCTGCAAGCTCATTGGGTCCCCTTCCTGCATCTCCTTGGGTTACCAGCCCCAGACTAATGGGCAGACAGAGTGCACCAATCAGAAGCTGGAGGTCACTCTATGATGCCTAATGTCCAGTGATTCTTCCTCCTGGAGCCAGGTGCTCCCTTGGATTGAATATGCCCACAACAGCCTTCCCTCATCATCCACTAGGCTGACTCCCTTCCAATGTTGCCTCAGTTACCAGCCCCCTCTTTTCCCTGAGCAGGAGGAGGCATCTGTCAGATAAAACCCAAGCCTTTGTCTGACACTGCGACAGAGTTTGGGTGCATGCCAGACATTACCTATTATACGCCAATCACGCATACAAAAGGATGGCAGATCAACATCATAAGCTGGATCCAGTCTACTGCCTGGGGAAAAAAGGTCATGTTGTCCACAGCCAATCTCCCTCTCAGTGTTCCCTCACACAAGCTGGCCCCCAGGTTTGTTGGCCCCTTTTTATTTCTAAGGTCATTAACCCCACAACTGTGAGACTGGCATTGCCCAGGTCTATGCAATGGCGCCACCCTTCTTTTCATGTCTCTCAACTGAGACCCCTGGTCTCCAGTCCCTTCCCCCCAGGATCATCAATGGAGAAGAGGCCTACACAGTCAGGAATCGATTGAAGGTTGATGAGGTCAGGGATTACAGTATCTGATTGACTGGGAGGGCTATGGCCAGGAGGAGAAGTGTTGTGTGCCAACATGTTTCATCCTTGACCTTGTGCTCATCAGGGATTTCCACCACAAGAACCCAGAAGCACTGTATGGGACACCCAGAGGCATCCATAAGGGGAGTAATGTCACAATCCAGCCCGGAACTTCTAAATCCTGATCTGTACCTTTGTGCTCCACTCCATGTTTTACCCCATTCTCCTCACACCACATTTTCCGTCAGCCACTCTACAGTGGGGCAAAAAAGTATTTAGTCAGTCACCAATTGTACAAGTTTTCCCACTTAAAAAGATGAGAGAGGCCTGTAATTTTCATCATCAGTATACCTCAACTATGAGAGACAAAATGAGAAAAAAAATCCAAAAAATCATATTGTCTGATTTTTAAAGAATTTATTTGCAAATTATGGTGGAAAATAAGTATTTGGTCAATAACAAAAGTTCATGTCAATACTTTGTTATATACCCTTTGTTGGCAATGACAGAGGTCAAACGTTTTCTCTAAGTCTTCACAAGGTTTTCACACACTGTTGCTGGTATTTTGGCCCATTCCTCCATGCAGATCTCCTCTAGAGCAGTAATGTTATGGGGCTGTCGCTGGGCAACACGGACTTTCAACTCCCTCCAAAGATTTTCTATGGGGTTGAGATCTGGAGACTGGCTAGGCCACTCCAGGACCTTGAAATGCTTCTTACGAAGCCACTCCTTTGTTGCCCAGGTGGTGTGTTTGGGATCATTGTCATGCTGAAAGACCCAGCCACGTTTCATCTTCAATGCCCTTGCTGATGGAAGGAGGTTTTCACTCAAAATCTCACGATATATGGCCCCATTCATTCTTTCCTTTACACGGATCAGTCGTCCTGGTCCCTTTGCAGAAAAACAGCCCCAAAGCATGATGTTTCCAACCCTATGCTCCACAGTAGGTATGGTGTTCTTTGGATACAACTCAGCATTCTTTCTCCTCCAAACACGACAAGTTGAGTTTTTACCAAAAAGTTCTATTTTGGTTTCATCTGACCATATGACATTCTCCCAATCCTCTTCTGGATCATCCAAATGCTTTCTAGCAAACTTCAGACAGGCCTGGACATGTACTGGCTTAAGCAGGGGGACACGTCTGGCACTGCAGGATTTGAGTCCCTGGCGGCATAGTGTGTTACTGATGGTAGCCTTTGTTACTTTGGTCCCAGCTCTCTGCAGGTCATTCACTAGGTCCCCCCATGTGGTTCTGGGATTTTTGCTCACTGTTCTTGTGATCATTTTGACCCCACAGGGTGAGATCTTGCGTGGAGCCCCAGATCGAGGGAGATTATCAATGGTCTTGTATGTCTTCCATTTTCTAATAATTGCTCCCACAGTTGATTTCTTCACACCAAGCTGCTTACCTATTGCAGATTCAGTCTTCCCAGCCTGGTGCAGGTCTACAATTTTGTTTCTGGTGTCCTTTGACAGCTCTTTCATCTTGGCCATAGCGGAGTTTGGAGTGTGACTGTTTGAGGGTGTGGACAGGTGTCTTTTATACTGATAACGAGTTCAAACAGGTGCCATTAATACAGGTAACGAGTGGAGGACAGAGGATCCTCTTAAAGAAGTTGTTACAGGTCTGTGAGAGCCAGAAATCTTGCTTGTTTGTAGGTGACCAAATACTTATTTTACCGAGGAATTTACCAATTAATTCATTAAAAATCCTACAATGTGATTTCCTGGATTCTTTCCCCCCATTCTGTCTCTAATAGTTGAAGTGTACCTATGATGAAAATTACAGGCATCTCTCATCTTTTTAAGTGGGAGAACTTGCACAATTGGTGGCTGACTAAATACTTTTTTGCCCCACTGTATATAAGCACACCGAGGAGAATCACTTAATGTGGATACAGTATCTATCTATCTATCTATCTATCTATCTATCTATCTATCTATACACACACACACACACATATATATATATATATATATATATATATATATATATATATATATATATATACACACACACACACCTGGCACAAAAAAAATTTCATACTCTGCTTCACTTTCTCCTTCAGCAGTCCATTATCATTGTTGACTGTGGTTTGGGGAATTTATTTTTGACAAGCACGTTTGTGGGCTGCATGGCCAGCATTTCATCTGCAGTGTCATCCACACCAGTTGCAACTGTGTGCTGTCTGGTCTGACATGGAATGTCTGCAATCATGAGCTTTAACCTACTCTATCCTCCATTTTTCTTTGATTGCTGGGACAGACTTTCTCACAATGCAGCATCATTTATTTCAGTCCAGAACATCATGCTCCCAAATATTGATATTAATTGCCATGTTCTTCAAATGATGCTTGAACACATCTTCATAATGCAGTTTCTGTCCAATGTGCTTCCTCTTTTCATCATCACAACTTTCCATAAAAACAGCTTTTGTCAAATGATCAGCTGCATTTTTATGACATGGCCAGTCCATCACAGCTGAGAAGCTGTGATGAGGGTGTGGCAGCAGGGGCATGGTCAAGCATCAGCTGTGAACGGTGAGGAGGCAGGTTGAACCAGCAAGTAACATGTGATGAGGTGCACCTGTGTCAAATTACTGGCTGTCTATTAACCTGTGTGTCTTTCAAACAATCAGAAAGGGGAGAGAGAGAGAGAGCTGCATCACCCCACATGTGTGCTGATGTATGTGTGTTAGTTGCCACTGAAAAGTGAGAAATAAAAAAGAATACATGTCCTGAAGCCTGCTTCCAGTTCCTCTGTTTCCCACAAGTTAGAAAGTTGTTACACTGGTGCCAAAACCTGGGACTGAGGAATGAACACTGCCATGGAGTCTGAACGAGTCAGAAAGCTTCTCCAAACACCTGTCCATGACCTCCAGTGCCAGCAGCACACCCTCATCGCACTGTCAGTTGACCAGGGGTGGTGCTTTCAGGCTCTGCTTGAAGCCCAAGCACAAGACCAGCAGGTGATCCAGAGGTGGAGCCAGTCCGTGGCTGCTCCAGTGGTCATCCCTGAGGCCAGTCTGGCCGTCCAGCCAGCCAAGCTGGGACCGCAGGATGATCCTGACACCTTCCTCGAGCTGTTCGAGCATCTCACAGAGGTGAGCTCATGGCCAACCTCAAAGTGGGTGGCTCGCTTATTGCCATTCCTGTTGGGGGAAGCCCAGCTCACGGCTCAGCAGCCACCAACTTGCTGGAGTACCCCCACCTGAAGCAAGCCATCCTACAGTGGGTCAGACATGGCCCAGAAGAGCAGTGCCAACACTTCCACTCACTGGCATTCGGTGAAATGGGCCGGCCATTTGCATTTGTGCAACAGCTCCAGGATGCCTGATTACAGTGGCTGTTGGCCGCCAAGTGCGACATCGAGTCCGTGATTGAGTGAGTGACACTGGAGCAGTTCGTTGCCCAGCTGCCAAGTAAGACGTCAGCATGGATCCATTGTCACCGAACGCTGTTGCTGGAAGAGGCGGTCCGACTGACCAAGGACCATGTTGCTGTGTTTCCGGAAGCAGGCACAGTTACAACTTCTCCACTCTCTTTCACTTTCATTTTCTCCTTCTCCCCTCCTTCTCCTCACCCCTCCCCTACCCCAGCCTCAAGGAAATGGGGGTCAATTCCCCTGAAACCCGTTCCCCAGACTCGTGTCTGTCCTCGTATTTCTACTCTCCCTTCTCCTTCTGTGTCTGTGCCGTGATTACCCCCCCCCCCCCCAACAAGTGAACTCATCCATGCCCACCAGAACTGAGAACAAGCCCAGGCAGGTCTGTAGGTGCAGAGGGAAGGCGGGGAATCAGCACTTCCGGAAGGAGGTGGGGCTACTGATTCTCATCTCAGATGCACCACAGGCTTCCCCCGATTGAACAGGAGCGTACAGAATAGTTGTGCGTATTCAAGGGGGTACACATCAGGCTTTGGTGGATTCGGGTTTTAATCAGACCTCCATACATCAAAGCCTGACTCAATGTGGGGCACTGGGAAATGCACATGTGGTGAAGGTTAAATGTGTGCACAGTGATGTATGCAAATATCTGCTGATGCCATCACTATCCACTTCTGGGGAGAAAAGCATAGTGTAGAGACTGCAGTTAGTCTGAGTCTCTCTCACCCACTGATCCCTTAGGGGGACTTCCCATTGGACCAGGTGCATGATAAGACTCTGAGACATGTCTTTGACCAAGTGAAAGTAACTGATGGTCAAATCCTTCAGTCTAATGGTGCGCTTTCCTTCCCATACTTTTGTATTATTAAGGATAAGCTGTATTGCATGACGCAAGACACTCGGACTAAAAAAAAGATGACACAGTTGTTGGTCCAGAAGAGCCGGAGGGAACTTTTATTCCATGCGGCTCATCATAATCCTATGGTTGGGCACTTGGGTCAGGATAAAACACTGAATTGTCTCATGGCCCACTTCTATTGGCCAGAGATTCACATCTATGTCCGTACGTGGTGTGTGGCATGTTGCGAATGCCAGCTGATAAATTCAGTGGCCACACCAAAAGCACCATTGCGCCCATTGCCATTAATTGAGATCCCCTTCGAAATAATTGGCATGGATCTCATTGGGCCATTAGATCGATCTGCATATGGGTATTGCTTTGTATTAGTCATAGTGGATTATGCAACATGATATCCAGATGCAGTGCCTCTCTGCAATATCTCAGCACACAGTGTTGCAGAGGCACTCTTCCACATTCTCTCCCGAGTTGAGATTCCGAAAGAAATTCTGACTGATCAAGGCACTATTTTTACGCCATGCACATTGCATGAATTATATGAATTACTGATTACTATGAACATGATTCATAAGTTCGCTCATGGGGATGCTAAAAATTGGGACAGGTGGCTTGACTCTCTGTTTGCAGTGTGTGAGATCCCACAAGCCTCCACTGGGTTTTTCCCATTTGAATTACTGTATGGGCGCAAGATTCATGGTGTCTTAGATATCATTAGAGAAAATTGGGAGGAGGAGCTTTCTCAAAGCAAAAATGAAATAAAATATGTTCTTGACCTGAAAGCAAAACTCCATGCACTGAGTCACATTACCCAGGAGAATTTGCTACAGGCCCAAGAAAGTCAATCTTGCCTGTACAACAGAGGGGCACGGTTAAGGGAATTTGCACCGGGAGATACAGTCCTCATTTTACTGCCCACCTAAAGTTCAAATTTGCTTGCCAAGTGGCAAGGGCCCTTTTGAGGTCACATGGCGAATTGGGGAGGTCGACTATGAGGTCAAACAGCCAGATGGGGCAACACATGTCAAGCTTACCACCTCAATCTCCTGAAACCATGGAGAGAGGAGGTTCCTGTGGCTCTGGTGATGGTAGTTCCAGAGATGGCAGAGCTGGGACCTAAAAAGTCTAAAAAGTGTGACCCAATTCACTCCGGTCCCCTGTGGAGACCACTTCTCACTATCCCAGAGAGCAAAGGTAATTAGGTTGCAGGAGGAATTCTCTGATCTGTTCTCGCCTCTCCCTTGTCACATTAACCTCAGAGAACACCACATTGAGACTCCCCCAGGGGTGGTGGTGCACAGCCGCCTGTATTGGTTCTCCCAAACACAAGAAAAATGTGGTTTGGAATGAACTTCAGGCTATGCTTGATATGAGAGTAATTGAGGAATCGCATAGCGACTGGAGCAGCCAGTCACAGTACCCAAGACCGATGGGTCGGTCTGGTTCTGTGTGGACTACAGAAAAGTCAGCACAGTGTCTAAATTTGATGCATATCCGATCCCTCACACTGATGGACTGCTCGATCAGTTTGGCATGGCTTGCTTTTACTCAACACTGGATTTAACAAAGGGATACTGGCAGATCCCTTTCACTTCATTATCCAAAGAGAAAACAGCCTTTTCCACTCTCTTTGGCTGACACCAATTTTTCACCCTTCCTTTTGGGTTGTATGGGGCTCCAGCAATGTTTCAGTGTCTCATGGACCAAATTCTCCATCCCCACAATGCGTATGCAGTGGCCTATTTAGATGACATTTATAGTAATGATTGGGAGCAGCATTTACAGCATTTTAGGGTGGTTCTGAGGTCGCTGAGGCATGCTGGGCTCACAGCAAACCTGAAGAAGTGTGCAATTGGATGGGTGGAAGTACAGTATCTGGGCTTCCACTGGGGTCATGGGCAGGTGCATCCCCTAATTGATAAGACTGCAGCAATTGCGGCCTGCCTGTGACCTAAGACCAAAAAGGGGGGTGAGGCAGTTCCTGGAGCTGGCTGGCTATTATAGGCAGTTCGTGGCTAACTTTTTGGATGTCACCAGCCCGCTGACTGACCTCACTAAAAAGGGAGTGCCAGATCCAGTCCAGTGGATGGAGCCATGCAAATGGGCTTTTGCTCAAGTAAAGGCAGTTTTGTGTGGAGCCCACTGCTGAATTCACCTGACTTTACTCTCCCTTTTGTTTTACATACTGGCGCGTCAGACAAAGGCCTGGGGCCTGTTTTGTCCCATGTGGTGGAGGGGGACAAGCATCCAGTGCTGTACATCAGCTGCAAGCTGTCCAGACAAGAGTAAAATTACAGCATGATAGAGAATGAGTGTCTGGCCATCAAATGGACGGTCCTCACCCTCCGGTACTACCTGCTAAAACACCCATTCACTCTCTGTTTTGACCATGCCCCACTCCAGTGGCTCCATCACATGAAGGATGGCAACACATGGATCACTTGTTGGTATCTGGCCCTTCAGCCCTTTAAATTCAAGGTATTCTATAGGCCAGGGGCACAGATGTTGGTGGCAGATGACCTCTCCCGCCAGGGGCGGATCAGCTGCAGGCCAGACAGCTCCCCAGCCTGAGTCAGGTGGTGTAGCCATGTGGCAGTGGGGCCGTAGTCAAGTGTTGGCTGTGAAAGGCGAGGAGGCAGGTTGAACCAGCAGGTAACGTGATAAGGTGTACCTGTGTCAAATTACTGGCTGTCTATTAACCTGTGTCTCTGTGTGTCTTTCAGACAGTCAGGAATGAGAGAGAGAGCTGCATCACCCCACATGTGTGCTTGTGTATGTGTTAGTTGCCACTGAAAAGTGAGAAATAAAAAGGAACACACCTGTTCTGAAACCTGCTTCCAGTTCCTGTTTCCCGTAGGTTAGAAAATTGTTACAGGGAGATTCTACACTGACTCAGAGGTCTGAAAAGTAGCCGGCCGATGGCGGCAAATCGTCATCTGTAGTAGGATTTGCCGCCACCTATTTTTCACCAAGTAACAAAAAATATTTTTGTTTACATATCTGTACAAAACTGAGCAGCGTGCGATGTGAAACTAAGTTGTATTCAACTAAATAATAGCCAGATACTAACACGTCCATAGGAAACAAAGGCAGCCATTATGCTGATATATATATTAGTATTGCAGATGCCGAGATATGCCCGCCATTTTTATTAAATTATTAAGGTTTTTAAAAAATAAACAAAATCGTTATGTGAGATTTGAACTGAAGCATTTATGGTATAAATTTATATTTAATAGTAGGTCTGATAGGTTTTTTTTTTTTTTTCCTCTCATGACACAAATGCAGTGAAAAGCGAGCTGGGTGAGTCCTGTTGGATTTTAACAGGGTGCGGGAACTTCGTGCATCGACATAATAAGAGTGTGGGAAATAAGGCCGGACTGGCGGACATTGACCGGTAATTTTCGTATTTGTCCGTCTGTATTTCAAAAGCATCAAACCGGATGGTCCGTGAAAAATGGTAAAGATATGGGTCTAATCTACTTCTAATTTTCTTCCAAATGTTACACTGGGCGAATATATCATGTCGTAACATGGCCTGTGATTGGCTGATCGCAGATGCTCTCAATGAATGACAAGTTGCCTTTCATGAGCGAGTTGGAGTGCATTCTGGCATGACACCACGCGACGCTGTTATCAGCTGGGTAGGTATACCACGAATGTTAAAAGAAAATAGACTACTACAGGTTTTAGACCATGAAAGTGTTTGTTTTTTTTCCCCATTGTATTTTAACCCTCTGGGGTTCAGTGCTTCTCCAGCAAAGCTTGGCAGGTTTAGAGGGTGTAGGTCATGGATTTAGATCAATATCTTCGCACATTTTAATTATACAAGCATGATAAACATATTGACAAACTTTATACTTTACACTTTCATATGTGCTCACTGCCAAATATTATATGTTTTAAATTACTTAAATTAGATGAAACATAAAACTTGTAACTTTACTCAGTCACACCAGAGTCAGAGTGCTGAGCTCCCACTTTTGCATTCATAAAAGACTATTCCCATGGTAACGGCATGATAATCACTTTCACTCTTTCGGTTTCTATTGGTTTCTCTTTCACGGTGTTTTCTTCTATTAAGTTCTAGTCCAGCAGATTTTAGTCTGAATGACAAATGATGTTACCATGTCTAGTTTTGAGTCATTTTAAAAGTTATTTTGTTCCAAAGTTACTTGGAATCTCGGACTCAAAATTTTAATTCTATTATGTAAGAATAGTTGTATTGTTAATTACTAAATATCTTATAGACTTATTATAAACATAGTGTAAAAATTGTCATTGTTGACATAATGTTTCATGAGTGTTATTATAGTACCTATATATGATACCAATAAGTTGTAACCAACTGGAATATCCCCCCCCCCTTTTTTTCTAGACATGGAACTGACCGGTGTGCGCTACTGTTTTCTTGGATAGAACTTTAAGCATGGTTTTCTTGAATCTTCTGACATTTTCTTGTAAATTATATTCAATTTGTACAGTGGTGCTTGAAAGTTTGTGAACCCTTTAGAATTTTCTATATTTCTGCTTAAATATGACCTAAAACATCATCAGATTTTCACACAAGTCATAAAAGTAGATAATGAGAACCCAGTTAAACAAATGATACAAAAATATTACACTTGGTCATTTATTTATTGAGGAAAATTATTCAATATTACATATCTGTGAGTGGCAAAAGTATGTGAACCTCTAGGATTAGCAGTTAGTTTGAAGGTGAAATTAGAGTCAGGTGTTTTCAATTGATGGGAGGACAATCAGGTGTGAGTGGGCACCCTGTTTTATTTACAGAACAGGGATCTATCAAAGTCTGATCTTCACAACACATGTTTGTGGAAGTGTATCATGGCACGAACAAAGGAGATTTCTGAGGACCTCAGAAGAAGCGCTGTTGATGCTCATCAGGCTGGAAAAGGTTACAAAACCATCTCTAAAGAGTTTGGACTCCACCAATCCACAGTCAGACAGATTGTGTACAAATGGAGGAAATTCAAGACCATTGGTACCCTCCCCAGGAGCAATCAACCAACAAAGATCACTCCAAGAGCAAGGCATGTGATAGTCGGCAAGGTCACAAAGGACCCCAGGGTAACTTCTAAGCAACTGAAGGCCTCTCTCACATTGACTAATGTTAATGTTCATGAGTCCACCATCAGGAGAACACTGAACAACAATGGTGTGCATGGCAGGGTTGCAAGGAGAAATCCACTGCTCTCCAAAAAGAACATTGCTGCTCATCTGCAGTTTGCTAAAGATCACATGGACAAGCCAGAAGGTTATTGGAAAAATGTTTTGTGGACAGATGAGATGAAAATAGAACTTTTTGTTTTAAATGAGAAGCATTATGTTTGGAGAAAGGAAAACACTGTGTTCCAGCATAAGAACCTTATTCCATCTGTGAAACATGGTGGTGGTAGTATGATGGTTTGGGCCTGTTTTGCTGCATCTGGGCCAGGACGGCTTGCCATCATTGATGGAACAATGAATTATGAATTATACCAGTGAATTCTAAAAGAAAATGTCAGGACATCTGTCCATGAACTGAATCTCAAGAGAAGGCGGGTCATGCAGCAAGACAACGACTCTAAGCACACAAGTCGTTCTACCAAAGAATGGTTAAAGAAGAATAAAGTTAATGTTTTGGAATGGCCAAGTCAAAGTCCTGACCTTAATCCAATCAAAATGCTGTGGAAGGACCTGAAGCGAGCAGTTCATGTGAGGAAACCCACCAACATCCCAGAGTTGAAGCTGTTCTGTATGGATAAATGGGCTAAAATTCCTCCAAGCCGGTGTGCAGGACTGATCAACAGTTACCGGAAACATTTAGTTGCAGTTATTGCTGCACAAGGGGGTCACACCAGATACTGAAAGCAAAGGTTCACATACTTTTGCCACTCACAGATATGCATTATTGGATCATTTTCCTCAATAAATAAATGACCAAGTATAATATTTTTGTTTCATTTGTTTAACTGGGTTCTCTTTATCTACTTTTATGACTTGTGTGAAAATCTGATGGTGTTTTAGGTCATATTTATGCAGAAATATAGAAAATGCTAAAGGGTTCACAAACTTTCAAGCACCACTGTAGTATAATTAGCAACTAATGTTGTGTAAGTTGGCCTTTGAAGATCATAAAAATATGCATGGAAATAGCGGAGAAGCCATCTCCAGGCATCTAAAGCCCTTCAGCGACCCCCAGCCACATTGTTCCAGGCCTTTGGCCTGTCATTCGGACAGGCTGAAATTTGAACAGACAGACAACATTTCAGACTTTTCTGTCCTGTGACAGTCTGCTTAAAATTCCCCAGTGAGCTCAGATTGCAGTTGTTTAAACAGTAATAATTTATTGATTTAAGGTGTTTTGTGGTCAGTGTACTACACTGTAGTGTGTCATGTGGTAATGCAGTTGTAATTATGTTCTACACATATACCTGCAACTCTGACAACATCATTTTCAGTGACTAATAAAATGGTTTTGAAAGTTCCTAGTTTTAAAACATTTTGATAAGGTAATTGTCTTTAAGAGATTTAATTTACAACGTCTCTGACAGCTCGAAATGCATCTCTGGACATTTAAATACTGCAGAGTTTCCAGTGGACTCTGGCGGCCCCCCGGACCCCTGGCCTTACTGGGTTGACACCCCCCCTTCCCATTTTCCTGGATCTGCCCTGAATACGTCTGTGTATGGGTCCATGTATAAATGCTGGTCGGCTACATATTAAATAATAAATATTGAACGCTATCCCATTATTGTATACGACCTGTTTTGGGTCAAACTCACCCACTCGGCATGTTTGGCGCATTGACATTGTTTACATTTTGACTTGCGATGGAATGCAATGTATCCTTGTAGGGGAGTCACATATCGAGACTTGATATCTGTCATGCAGTTCATGTTAACAGTAATCATTAAAATTATAAATATATACAAGTTTATATGGGGTGGCAAGGTGGTGTAGTGGTTAGCGCTGTCGCCTCACAGCAAGAAGGTCCTGGGTTCGAGCCCCGGGGCCGGCGAGGGCCTTTCTGTGCGGAGTTTGCATGTTCTCCCCGTGTCTGCGTGGGTTTCCTCTGGGTGCTCCGGTTTCCCCCACAGTCCAAAGACATGCAGGTTAGGTTAACTGGTGACTCTAAATTGACCGTAGGTGTGAATGTGAGTGTGAATGGTTGTCTGTGTCTATGTGTCAGCCCTGTGATGACCTGGCGACTTGTCCAGGGTGTACCCCGCCTTTCGCCCGTAGTCAGCTGGGATAGGCTCCAGCTTGCCTGCGACCCTGTAGAAGGATAAAGCAGCTAGAGATAATGTGATGTGTGATGTGACAAGTTTATATGTATTTGTTTTTGTACAGTTGCTGTTGCAAGAACTGCCACTCACTGTCAGATGAATATAGATTCACTTATTATAACTTACATACTGCAATGCCAAATGAAAATACTGTGATAAATTAATTCTTTTTTTTTTTTCAAAATATCTGAAAAATCTTTTGAACTCTGAACCTTCTTAATATAAAGGGGATATCACATGTTTATATCTCATCTCATTATCTCTAGCCACTTTATCCTGTTCTACAGGGTCGCAGGCAAGCTGGAGCCTATCCCAGCTGACTATGGGCGAGAGGCGGGGTACACCCTGGACAAGTCGCCAGGTCATCACAGGGCTGACACATATACACAGACAACCATTCACACTCGCATTCACACCTACGGTCAATTTAGAGTCACCAGTTAACCTAACCTGCATGTCTTTGGACTGTGGGGGAAACCGGAGCACCCGGAGGAAACCCACATGTGTCAGCCTTTTGCTGTGTGGGGATTTTACTTTTATTTGGTTTGCTGTGTCACTAAGATTTGTTGTGATTTATTTGGGTTGCTGTGATTTTGGTGTACTCACATAATTGGTTGATTGCTGTGATTTCACCGTGTGCTGCCAATTGACTGCTACCTACACTGACCTTGTATTTGTGGCTCTCTAATTGCTTGAGATGGACCAGCTGTCTGGACAATTATTACCTGACCTATCGAAGCACTTGAAAGACGAAGGGGTGGGGTATAAAAACGGGACCTTTTCAGTATCACGGTGCGTTCCGCAGGGATCGGACGCCTGCAGCAGATGGGCGTTCCGTAGGGATCGGACGCCCGCAGCAGACGCGCAGTTACCAGTGGAAGATCAGCGGGCAGATTGATGAAGGAACGAACCTGAGGGATGACGAACCGGACCGTAGCTGTATTCAATGCCCGTTATGTCCTTTTAAAGGAACGTGAGACTTTTCCTTCCTTGTTTTTTTTTTTGCCTTGTTGTTGTTGTGTACATTGGCACTGTCTGACACTTCCTCCTTTACTGCCCGAGGTGTGCGCCGACTTCGGGCGAGCCACAGATGTCTTTGGGAATCCCTCGCTGCCACCTGGACGCCGGAGCTGTGACGTTATGCGCAGGGCTTTCTCGCACAACAGGCTTCCCTACGATTTCAGCGCTTCCAGGATTGGGATTCTTCTTTGCACGGATTGCGCATTGTTGAGGCGGGACAATTTTATTTTGTTTATCTTATTTTTTTTTTCTTGTAGCTTGGCGCTATTTTTAAAGGATAATTTAGTTATTCATTTATTAAATAAAGCACCTATATATATATTTTTTTTTATTTTTGTTTTTTGTGATCCTTCTGTGTCCTGGGCATTTGCTGTCAATTAAAGGGTTAAAAAGTGCCTTATGGGCGACATTTTTACTGGCGTAGTCGGCAGGATGCCCAGTGACACAGAAGAAGACCGTCCTCATCAGAGTGCAGTTAGACAAATTTTTAATGTATCAAATGCCCCAGTCTCACCCTTGTTTATGCCCTGGTTTTACAGTGTTTCATGGCTACTAAAATTTAATGGGGAGTGACGGCAATTTGGGGAATGGCGTACCCAGGTGCAGGCTATGCTGCGCGTACAACTACTCTCGGGCGAACAGCAAGCAGACTTCGAGAGTCACGTGCAGGACCTGGAACGTGTGTTTCAACGCCTACTGGAGATGGGTCTGAAACTGCAGCCAAAAAAGTGTAGCTTCTTCCAGAAGCAGGTGATTTACCTTGGTCATGTGGTTAGCCAGGATGGAGTGGCTATAGATCCAGCCAAGACTGCGGTAGTGGAGCAGTGGGAGGTGCCCAAGACAATCCATCAGCTGTGGTCCTTCCTAGGATTTGTTGGCTACTACCACCGGTTTGTCAAGGGTTTTGCTAAGATTGCGGCGCCACTACATCGCCTTTTGCAAGGTGGTAAGAACATCAGCAAGAACGCCCTTGTGGTGTGGAATGCAGATTGTGAACGAGCCTTCCAACAACTTAAAATCGCCCTGGTGAGTGTCCCTGTCCTGGCATATGCAGACTTCACCCTCCCCTTCCGTCTATACACTGATGCTAGCCTGGATGGACTCGGGGCTGTCCTTTTCCAGACCCAAGATGGTAAGGAGAGGGTAATTGCCTATGCTAGCTGCAGTTTACATCTCACAGAAAGAAATGGTCAGAATTATAGCTCCTCTAAGTTGGAGCTTCTAGCCTTAAAATGGGCAGTTACTGAGAAATTTAAAGACTATCTTTGGGGAGCTACTGTTGAAGTATTTACAGATAATAATCCTCTTGTCCACTTGCATTTAGCCTGGCTCGGTGCTGTAGAACAGCGGTTGCCTGGAGAAGAGACGGCTGCTGTGGGGCTTGTCGAAGCTGATGGTGGAGCCCGGATGGTGGAGGACGATTGGGCACAACGGCAACGGCAAGACCTGGACTTGTCTCGCCTGGCGGACTGGATTGAAAAGGGGACCCTACTTCAAGAGGAAAAGATCCAGTGGCAGGCCAAGTTGCCCGCCCTGCTCCAAGTCTATAACAACACTGTTCATCGAACGACTGGCCTGACCCCTTATTTTCTGGTTTTTGGCCGTCATGCCCGCTTGCCAGTAGACTGGATCTATGGAGTGACCCTGCAGGGCGAGGCCCATTTGACTAATGGCTGGGTCTGCCACCAGCACCACATCTTGCTGCAAGCATACCAGCTGGCCCGGAGACATGCCCAACAGCAGCAAGATTGAGATAAGAAGAGGTACGATAGGCGGGCCCAAGCATCTGACCTCCTCCTGGGTGAGCGGGTTTTGCTTAGGCATTTTCGCCGGAGGGCTCAAGGTAAGCTGGCATCTTGTTGGCTTCCTGCACCTTTCTCAGTGGTAGAGAGGGTAGACCCACATAGACCCGTGTATGTCATTCGGCCAGAAGGGAAAGAGGGGCCCTTAAGAACTGCTCACCATAATAACCTCAGAGTATGCCCTGTAACATTTCCCCAGGAACCCATCACTTCAGCTGAACCATCACCCCCAGACCAAAATCGGGGTTCAGACTGTGGCCCACCGGGCCCGAGGAGAATCTATTGGCCCTTGATCTTTTATTCGCGGAGAACTGCACCCCTAGGAGAACCCCTGGGAGTCAGTGCAGGAGGTCCTTCCACTCAGAGGGATGATCGAGGTCCGCCAGTGAGCAGTGCGCCTGGGTCGCTTACTCCCCCAGTCCCACTTGCTCCTCAAGGTAATAGTGACCGGTTGCCCCTACGGTGCTCCTCACGCTCTACACAAGGATATAAATCTGCCCGGTACCGTCCATGATAGTTGGGCCGACTATATTTAAAGCAGGGGGGGAAACTGTCAGCCTTTTGCTATGTGGGGATTTTACTTTTATTTGGCTTGCTGTGATTTATTTGGTTTGCTGTGTCACTAAGATTTGTTGTGATTTATTTGGGTTGCTGTGATTTTGGTGTGCTCACATAATTGGTTGATTGCTGTGATTTCACCGTGTGCTGCCAATTGACTGCTACCTACACTGACCTTGTATTTGTGGCTCTCTAATTGCTTGAGATGGACCAGCTGTCTGGACAATTATTACCTGACCTATCGAAGCACTTGAAAGACGAAGGGGTGGGGTATGAAAATGGGATCTTTTCAGTATCACGGTGCGTTCCGCAGGGATCGGACGCCCGCAGCAGATGGGCGTTCCGTAGGGATCGGACGCCTGCAGCAGACGTGCAGTTACCAGTGGAAGATCAGCGGGCAGATTGATGAAGGAACGAACCTGAGGGACGACAAACCGGACCGTAGCTGTATTCAATGCCCATTATGTCCTTTTAAAGGAACGTGAGACTTTTCCTTCCTTGTTTTTTTTTTTTTTTTTGCCTTGTTGTTGTTGTGTACGTTGGCACTGTCTGACACTTCCTCCTTTACTGCCCGAGGTGTGCGCTGACTTCGGGCGAGCCACAGATGTCTTTGGGAATCCCTCGCTGCCACCTGGACGCCGGAGCTGTGACGTTACGCGCAGGGCTTTCCCGCGCACCAGGCTTCCCTACGATTTCAGCGCTTCCGGGATTGGGATTCTTCTTTGCGTGGATTGCGCATTGTTGAGGCGGGACAATTTTATTTTGTTTATCTTATTTTTTTTTCTTGTAGCTTGGCGCTATTTTTAAAGGATAATTTAGTTATTCATTTATTAAATAAAGCACCTATATATATATATATATATATATATATATATATATATATATATTTTTTTTTTTTTTTTTTTAATTTTTGTTTTCTTGTGATCCTTCTGTGTCCTGGGCATTTGCTGTCAATTAAAGGGTTAAAAAGTGCCTTACGGGCGACACGTGGACACAGGGAGAACAAGCAAACTCTGCACAGAAAGGCCCTCACCGGCCACAGGGCTCGAACCCAGACCTTCTTGCTGTGAGGTGACAGCGCTAACCACTACACCACCATGCCACCCACATGTTTATATATTGGGTCAAAATTTTATATAAAATTTGGACCTAATTTGAATTCATCTGAAGTGAACAGACTTGTGCAAAAGGCAACAGAGCAGTTCCTTTCAAAGAAAAGATGGATAAAGGGGAAGATAAAACATCCAAACAACCTGAATCAAGTTCAGTACCTGATATCACTAAAGACACTATTATAGAAGCTTTAGGATTAGATCAATATTCAGATTGTTCAGAAATTGAATAATGAATCAAAAAGAAATTTGACTATACAAAACTTATATATTTTTGATGCTTACAAAATCAAGTTATTGTAACTGTTACTTGATTTTGTAAACATCAAACATATATAAAGTTTTGTATTGTCAAATTTCTTTTTGATTCATTACTATATGGCGGTTCTATTAACTTCTGTTTAGTATCGATTACCATCACTTCAGACTCTATTTTGCTGTTTACAATAAATTGGAAATTCCTCCCCAAATGCCTTGAAACTGTCTCAGATAACCCCAGTTTTCCATTTTTCTTGCTTATGGTTCACAGTGAAGGGCTTCAGTCTTTTTAATTGTACCCTCCTATTCTCTGCCTCATACCCTTTTATTCCCCTAAACTTTGAGACCACTGCTGACTGTCCAGGCATGTTTGAGCACCTTCACATCTGGTACCTTCTCTTCCTACTTGATGTGCAGTATTTGTTGCAAGTGCCAAAGTTGCATCCTGGTCAGCTTCTTGAAATACCTAAAATATGTCATTTTTTTCTGTTGATTAGAGCAGAGATGGAAGAATGGCTGCATTATATACTTTGATCTTGATTGCTATTTTGATGATGTGGCAAGCCCAGAGACATTTCTGCAAAGTATCAAAGGTTTTTGCACCTGAATGGACTCTCCTCTCAACTTCCAGATCTGATGAGTTGGTGTTAGTGACTGCACTTTGTCTCCATTGTCTCCAAAACAGCTATAAGGTAGAGTGTGAACAGCGTTGGAGCAAGTATGCTTTCCTGCTTCATGGCATGACTACTGGTGACGGCTTCACTGACAATTCCTCCAATTGACACTTTGCGAAATATATCCTCATGGAACACCTTGATCATGCTGACAAGTCTTTCTGGGCAGCCATACATTTTACGCACTTCCCACAGTGTTTCCCTAGCCACCATGTCAAATGCATTTGAGAAGTCAACAAAGACAATGTATAATTGTTTCTGCTGTTCAGCAGCTTTCTCCTGAAATTGCTGCAGGGTGAAGATCATGCCAGTGGTTACCCTTCCAGACCTAAATCCACATTGGCACTCGGGGAGAACTTCCTCTGAGATGGTCTTTAGTCTGTTCAACAATATATTTGCCATGATCTTGCTGGCTATTGACAGAAGGAAGATTCCTCTATGGTTTCCACAATCCCTTGTCACCCTTCATCTTGTAGATGGTGGCAATCAATGCATCTTTGAACCCCTGTGGGAGGCATTATATAGGTCCAGCAACCTAAATGTCAGGGTAGGATCACCATGTTTCAAATAATAATACATTTTATTTAAGGTGCCTTTCAGGACACTCAAGGTCACCTCACAATACACATAAATGACAATAAAAAGAGCAAAAAAGACAAAAATATAAATGCAAGAATCAAAATAAAATCAGAAATCAGTAGTAGTGGATGGCAAGTTATAGTGAGTAGGCAAGTTTGAAAAGGTGGGTTTTTAAACGGGTTTTGAAGATGGATAATGAGTTAAATGTTCCTGATGTCGGGGGGAGGGAGTTCCAGAGGCAAGGGGCAGAGCGGCTGAAGGCTCTGGACCCCATGGTGGACAGACGGGCAGAGGGCACAGTGAGGCTGATGGAGGAGGCTGACCTGAGTGTCCGGGAGGGAGTGTTGATGTGGAGAAGGTCAGAGAGGTATGGGGGGGCAAGGTTGTGGATGGCCTTGAAAGTGTGGAGCAGGATTTTAAAGTCTATGCGAAATTTGACAGGAAGCCAGTGGAGCTGTTGGACAGCAGGAGTGATATGATTGATGGATGGAGTTCTGGAGACAATATGAGTGGCTGAGTTCTGGACCAGTTGGAGCTTATGGATGGACTTGTGGGGGAGACTGAAGAAGAGGGAGTTACAGTAGTCTAGGTGGGATGTGACTAAGGTGTGGACCAAGATGGCAGTGCTATTGGAAGTAAGGGATGGACGGAGGCGGTTAATATTGCGAAGATGGAAGTAGGCCGACCGGGTAACATTATTAATGTGGGTTTGGAATGACAAAGAGCTGTCAAGGATGACACCCAGGCTCTTAACCTGAGGGGAGGGCGAAACAGAGGAGTCATCAATGGGGATAGTGAATCTGGGAGTGTTAGTGAGAATGGATTTAGAACCAATGAGGAGGACCTCAGTTTTATCACTGAGTTTGAGAAAGTTGGAAGAGAGCCAGGATTTGATTTCCTGTAAACAGACACAGAGGGAGGGGGGGTGGGAAGGTGGAGGTGGGTTTAGAGGAGAGGTAGAGCTGGGTGTCATCCGCGTAACAATGGAAATGGATGTTGTATTTACGGAAAATATGACTAAGAGGAAGGAGATATAGGATGGGACCAAGGACAGAGCCTTGGGGAACACCAGAGGAGAGGGTTGGGATGTGAATGTCTTTTAGCTGGATGAACTGAGTGCGGCCAGAGAGGTAGGAAATGAACCAGTCCAGGGGTGTGTCCATCTGATGGAATGACATCCTGTCCGCATGCATTGCCACTTCTGGTGTCCTTCAGAACTCTGCTCAGTTCTGCTATAATGATGGGTTCACACAGTTCACCTTTGACTGGTCTAGTTAAGAGTCTTTGACATGCATTTCAGTCAGCTGACCCTGGTTAATAAAGGAAAGTGCAGAAATGTTCTTTCCAATGTTCAGTGATATCTTCCATATAGTACACAGTGTGATGCCATCTGCTGATTTCACTGGAGCCACTGTGTAATTTATTGGTCCATATATAGCTTCTAGGCCCGAAAACAGCCATTGGGAGTCATTCCTGTCTGCCATTGCTTGCAGTTCATCAGCTTTTCTGCTCCACCAGTTGCTCAGATCTCCTTTTGAACTTTAGCTTTGATGGCCATGGATTAATTTCACTACTTTCAGAGTTCTCTTTCAGGTGACACATTTACAGCTTTTGCTTTTCATCGAGCAGTTGTTGAATTGAGTCAGTCTGCTCTTGGAATCAGTCAGGTGTTTTTCTCTTAGATTGGCCAAACCTATTACTTGCAATGGAGTGAATGATGTCCCTAAACTACTTCCAGTGTTCTTCAATGTTGGTTAAATCAAGGAGTGAGCTTTTGTCTTCTTGAAGAGCTGACATTACTGCTGTGACTTGTCTTCTTTGATGCTCCTCAATTGCCATCTTAGCAATAGTGTTGTAGTCAATACCACCTAAATTGAGACCGAGTCATGGCCAAGACCAAAGGGTATCGAGAGCAAGACAAGACCAAGACTTTGAGGGGTTGAGATAAAGTCAAGACCAGGGCAGAGTGAGACTGCGTCAAGACCATGACCAGACCTGTGTGTGTGTGTGTGTGTGTGAGTGAAGGGGGTTGGGGAAGGGTGACAGCCGTTAACAGGAAGAAAAAATTTCAAATTAGCAATGAGTCATATTATTGGTCCCATTTAAAGCAGGACATTTTACATCCAATTGCAGAAACATTGACTACGTTCACATGCACATCCAAATCAAGCTGCTGTCGGTAATTGAGCTGAAGGTCCCAGCAGGGGTGCCAGAGAAATCCAATCGTACATGCACACAATGAAATCGGGCTATTGTGTGAGGTGCATTGTGCACCCGAGCCACAGGTGGCGCTACACGCCCCATCGTGTTGGTACACCTCCGGTTGTCGTCATGAAGAAGAGCTATTCAAGAGTGTAAACAAAGTTATCAGTTCCGTGTTCTCCATTGCACGTTTTTCTCCCGTCCATGAATTTTAATATATTCAACTCCTTAAGCTGAATGAGCATGAACTCTGTCTCCTCATTGCTCCAGAAGTGCACGTTTCTGCTCGCCATTTTCTCTTCTCCGTTTGTTCCTCCTGACCTCTTCTGCTGCTCGCTACTACTGTTGTCATGCCGACCGAGGCTGTTGTGTTTCCCGCTTGTGGTCTCGTCACTCGTCACTTCCGGAAGGGGCAGTAAGTAGCTCGACTACTAGCTCGATAGGGTATACATGCACTAAGTAGCTCGGCAGAAATCGCATAATCTAGGTCGTGTAGCTCGATTCCGAGAAATCAAGTTCGGTTCAATTTCAGCCGAATTAAGGTGTATACATGGCATTTTGAACTTCGATTTCAGTCGAGCAACGGCAGAAATTCGATTCTCTCTATGTGCATGTAAACGCACTGAATGTTAACAAATAAATCCGACACTGCATAGAGAATTTAGTGAAATCCCTGCAGTTGTGGTCTTGACCAGTCTTGAAATAAAATTCAGAGTCCTCTACGCCTGAGACCTAGACAAGACTGAGCAAATATGCGGTCGAATTCCAAAACAAGACTAAGACCTTCAAAACATTGTCCTGAGTACTACACCACTACTTAGCAATATCCAATTCCTTGAGTGACATATTGGGAGTCTTTCTCCTTGGCAGTAGCAGTTCCAGTCTGAGTTGTGATCGAACCATGTACTGATCAGTTGAGCACTCTGCTCCACGCTCTGCCTTAGTTAATAAAACCTCAGGCATGTCTGTCCTCTGAGTTACATCATCGTCAAGCAAATGAAAATGTTTTGACTTCCGGTGCATCCAGGTGAAATAATTCTTCCCTGGTTGAGAGAAGAAAGTGTTGTTAATGCATAGTTCTCTCTGAGCACAAAAGTTCAACAAGAGCTCACCGTTGGTGTTCTTCTGTCCTTTTCCAAATATGGTGATAACGCCTTTATAGGTAGAATGGTCTTTACCTACCCTGGCACTGAAGTAATTCAGGATGAACAACAACTCTGCCTTCGTGATAGAAAGACTCCTTGTCTTCATCACAATACGCCATGGTTGGTGCATACACAATAATCAAACTCGGAAAGTGCTCCTTTCCAATAGGAATATGTAGGTGCATAAACATTTTAGATATCCCTATGGGAAGTATTGACAGTTTGCTTGCTATCTTATTAGAGATAATGAAAGCCATGCATGCATCTCTCCTTGCATTGTTGTTCCCATTACTGCTTTGGAAAAAGCAATGCAAGGCGACATGGGAAAAAGCTCACATCCTAATATTTCATTGGACTGCCTTTAGCTTTGATTATGACATGCATTCAGCACAGCATAGTTTTGACAACTTTAGTGGAACCTGGATATCTTGCAATTGTCAGTAACAGCACTGAAAACCAGAGTTCGGAGCAGCCGCCAAATATGGCTGCTCCAGACTACACTTCCCAAGAGCAACAGCACCCCTCGTCACCAGAATTCTAATTCACTTGTAGCCAATTACCCCACAATCACTAACCCCATATACTGTAAGCTCAGCAGTCACAAGCACTTCTCGTGAAGTATCATTCTGTGTCTCGTACCTGACTTTACCAAGACTTCTGTTTATCTGACTGACTTCCTTGTTAAGACCTCTGTTCCTGTTTTCTCCCGACTTCGTCTTCTCATCTGCCCTGCACTGCGCTGTTCACCAATTGATCAACCCACACCTGTTTACAGACTACGATTCCTGATTCACATTTGGGCTTTGTCTGCAGTTTGTGCCACACCCACCCTCCCCTGTGTTTGCATCCGTAAGTGCCTGCAATTTGACAGTAATGTCTGTATCAAAAAGGCATTTTAAAAAGGAACATTTTGAAATGTAGAATTTCTTTAACCATTGCATGACAATAAGCATATCTCATGATCTGTATCTCTCTTTTGCACTCTCTCTCCACATGCTACTCCTGAGATACCAATGATCCTGACCAGTGGTGGGTCCTGAAAATTTTCTCAGGAGGGGCAAATTATCCAATAATGTCATAAGGTGACTCATTCAACAGGTACATTATAGGTAGCCAGACATTATTGACTCTCTTTTTGTTTTCTCTCTGCATATCACGGTTCCATGCCACTTCTGTCCACTAGATGGCAGCACATTACAGAAATCTTTTCCCTGTAGCTACCTAAGCTACAGGCTGTGGTGTAAAGTTGCAAACAACATTCACAATCGAAGAATAGTTTGGCTCCACAATGACCAATTCCAATTACGCCTTATTCACTATTCACATTATTTCAATATTGTATGATGTGAATGATATCTTTATAAAAGATATATGTCAAACAACTAAATAAGAAAGGAAACCATATTTTAAAAAAATAATACATATTTATTTGCCAATCTTGAAAGTACTGTTCTACAGAATGTTCTGTAAATAGATTTTGTACTTCAAACTCCATGACCAGCAAGAATTTTACAGACTGTGCAACTTAAGGACAACAGGAAAGTGCACTTACTGCAACAAAACATTGTAAATAGCTGGCTAACATAACAATAGCAGTTGAATAAATAGATGAGTGGATCTTTAGATCTTGCAATTACTGGTATTTACCAAGGATATTACCAAAGTGCTAACTCTCAGAGCAAAGTGTGGCAAATATAAAAAATTTCACATTGAAAACATCAAAAGTGAACTGATTCTGTGACTGTGTGTTACCCCTTTTCCACCAAATTAGTTCCAGGGCTGGTTTGGGGCCAAGGCTGGTGCTGGTTCACAACTCGTTCAACTTGCAAGCCAGCTGAGAACCAGTTTGCTTTTCCATAGCTTGCGGTGCTAAGGGAAGCCACGTCAGTTACGTCGCTGTATACGTCAGTTACGTTGCTGTATACATCATTACGTCACTGTATACGTCAGTTACGTCGCTACGTTTGCATAAACCTTGGTGCAAATATCGAAGCAAAAACAACACGGAAGAAGCAGCAGCAGCAACAACAATAATAATAATGGATAATGGATGACTTCGCGTTTGTACAGCTGCTGCTTCTCGTCGCTTAAAAATGGCGATCTTTCACGGTCTTGTTATTGTTGTTGGTCTTAACAACTCCCCCCCGCTGACGTAAACGGTTCTTTCCTCTGGCCCAGCAGAGAGTTGGTGCTAGCCTGGAACTGTTTTTTCTGGCCCCAGAGCCAGTTCTTTGTCAGTGGAAACAGAAAACCCGGTTCCAAACTAAGCACTGGCCCCAAACCAGCCCTGGAACTGCTTTGGTGGAAAAGGGGCATGTGTGAGTCACGAAGTCAACCAAACTCAGAAAAACACCACGGTGACTGGAGCCCTCAGTTTCATCTTTGCCTCATAGAGCTAACTCGAACACTCCACAAAATTTCACGCATTGGATGAGCCGGTTTAATATGTGCCTGTTCTTGCTCACCTCATCATTGTGGCGGCAAACTGCTAGCCTGTAGCCCTCATCCAGTTGTGTAGCGATGTTCACCCTCCCAAAAGCTGAAAATTTCAGGCAGCTGCCCATGTGAATCTTTGATGACTCGTGTTTTTTTTTTATTTTCTCCAACAAATGATGCATGTCCGAAACTCCAGTGACCATCCAAGCAGTGTTGTCTGTGGAGCCACCTCCAGGGTGGAAAAGTAAGCAGGGGTAGCAGAAAACTGCTGAGGCGTCCTTGCAGCCAGCTAGCCAGGATTTGCACTGGTACCATGTTGAAGTAAAACCTCGAGTATATGATTTCCCCCGCTTTGTCGAAATTTGTTTTATGTTTAGATTTGGTCGAGGGGGTCCAGCTTGTTTTGTTGCCAATTTAGCTTGATTTGATCGCTGACTAAATGGAACTTCTTTTAAGGACCGCACTGAATTGCTTTCCACACCCATCTCACCTCAGAAACTGAGAGGATCGAACGCAACCTTGCCGTGCTTTGCAGTGACGAAAGCACGTTAGGGCAAGCCCCCCCGGAACCCATAGAGATTGCATTGAAGTGTCAGTTAGGAGAAAAAAAAATATTAACATGGGACTCTATCAGTGAACTCTTGGGCGATTTTCAACTTGACTGAAATCACCCCAAAAGGGGCGGTATTCTAGAAGCAAGACCACCCTGATTGGACAATGATACCCAGAGACAGATTAAAATGGCCTAACGCAGCACTGGTGAAAGTTTGTTTAAAAAAAAAAACTTTTTTTTTTTCGTTTTGGCAGTGCGTCGCCCAATCGCCCTTATGCACCACCCGCCCTTAATCCTGACCAGATAGTATCTGTTCTGCTGTACTGTACATTAGTGAAAATGAAGTAGCATACCAAAATCCTGCCCTCTTTTTAACACTACATTGCAACTTGCTGTCATACTACCTTTGTAACATTGAGTTAATTGCAGAGTTATTACAGAACAAAAGCCATTTACAGATGATCAGAAGCGAAACTCCTTTGTGCTGGTGGAGCCAGTGTTTCTATATGGAAACTAGAAATAGCACCACTTTTAACCTTGTGGCTTATCTTTCATACGATGTGTCTACCTCTGTAGTGAGGGAACTGCAAAACACTGATCATCTACAGGTGCCTTTATGGTTTTCAAAAGCACATTATGCACTGTATGCAGCTCTCCAAATACCCCAACATACAAAAACTTGCAAGTAGATATTTGAGATGAAACCAAAAGTTCTTAATCAGCCATATCACTAATAATCCATTCCAGGCACACTTCATATCCTGGTATTCATACCCAGGAGCTGAAGCTTAGCTTTTTTTTTTAAGAGATAAAGGCTTAACTAACAGTTCAGCCATGCTTTGTATCTTACTGTGTAAAAACCTCTGGTGGATGTCTCAAGCTCAAAAAAAAAAATGCAGAGCTGTAGATACTATGCAAAGTCTGACAGCATTTCTTAGTATTAAATCAATCATTATAAAAGGATATGTTAAACCTGCAAGGTTTGAGCCTTTATGTAAATCATAAAATGCTTTCATATCTCAGCAATATGGAAAAAGAAACACTAAGTAGGGAAATAATGCTATTGCCTAAAATAGTTACAGGTCTACTTTTTCTGAAAAAAAAAAAATTATATATATATATATATATATATATATATATATATATATATATATATATATTAGTGCTGTCAAAAATGTCGCGTTATTAACGCATTAACTTGACTCAATTTTAACGGCGATAATTTTATCACGAGATTAACGCTCTGTGACCATAATGTAGGTTTTTCATAAGCTTTTGAAACTGCCAGGAACTTGGAACAGAGACTTTGCTTAGAAAAATGATAGCAGCTAGACTGTAATGCCACGCCCTGCACAGCCAGAGTCCTCTGCCCTCCCCCCAAAGAACCAGCGCGGGCAGGGCGTGCTAGCCCCGCACCTCGGGACGAAGAGCCACAGTGCTCGGCTTAGGTTTCATTTTCCCATCAGCAGCTCCAGCCCGACTTTGCAGTGGCTGTGACAAGACGTGTTATGCTCTGCAATAAAAAAAAAAAAACATTGGTACAACCAATGTTCGAACTATGCTGATATTTTCGGGGGGTCCCTTTTTTTTCCCTTGGGGGGGTGCTTGCGCTTGTCTCAGAGCGCGGCTCTCCATCGCGCGCTCACTTCGGATATGCAAATGCTTCCCGTTACACACGATTGCTATGTCAATAAACATCATTTTGCCAATATTTTAGAGACCCCCCCAACATTTCCCAAATCATGTTTTCAAGGGATCTCATGTCTGTTTCAGGGGACCTCAGATCCTCCGAGTACCCCAGTAGTTCGAACGGTGAGCAAGCCCATTCACTTTTTTATGCTGATAAGAGAATTACAATGGTTTTTCATGTGAAAAAATGTGCGATTAAATTGCGATTAATCGCGAGTTAACTATGACAGTCGCGACATTAATCGCGATTAAATATTTTAATCGCTTGACAGCACTAATATATATATATATATATATATATATATATATATATATATATATATATATATATGAGAGAGATGTCAACAACATTCTGAAATACAGGTTAATCCTATATATGCCTGGAATTGTACAAGGGTACCTACTTTTGTGTGTATGTGTTAAACATGAATGTGTGTATGTATTTACCCGCAGAACATCTGGATATTGTAAAGGGTGGGGTCTTCCTCAAGGGGGGCTAGTTGCTGAAGACACAGTTGCTCACAGCCACCGTTAAATCCATCAGAGCAGTCAATGCCAATGTGGTGGTCATAGCAACCAGTGCCATCCTTCATTGGGCTCAGACCAGGGGGGCACTGCAAAAAAGACATGATGTTGGCCATGTGCTATATTAAATAAAGCTCAGTGGAGAAACCTCACAATTTGTCATCAATTATTCTGAGTTGAACAGATCCCTTTATGAGTTGTATTTGTTTCACCATTTCATACACTAATTCCAGCCCACCCACACAGCTTACACAACTAGCAGTGAAATACAAGCGTATAAACAGCACACATTAAGTCCCACAGGATAATGAAAAATACTCACTCTCCACCTTTGTGAATCATGCTGCAATTACATGTGTGTATGGGCGATCCATGATTATCTCACTTTTGCAACTCCACACCTGCACTCTCTGTTTCACATCATTCTATGCATCTCCCAAAGCAATTTTGTTCAGCACTACACAGCCAGATTCACATGATGTTTCTGTCAGCTCCAGCTTCAAAGGGGACTTTGATGGCTTGACTCTGACTCAGCACTCATGCTTGAAGAATAGGAGAGATTTCTCTGTATGCCTATGGGGCATTGAGGTATAAATTTCATATTCTCACTCTAGTATCCAGAACACATGGACTTCAGCAAAGGCCTTCCAACTAGGAGGGTTTTGTTTGTTTTTAAACACAAGTACTGGTAAGGGCGGCATGGTGGTATAATGGTTAGCGCTGTCGCCTCACAGCAAGAAGGTCCGGGTTTGAGCCCCGTGGCTGGCGAGGGCCTTTCTGTGTGGAGTTTGCATGTTGTCCATGTGGGTTTCCTCTGGGTGCTCCGGTTTCCCCCCACAGTCCAAAGACATGCAGGTTAGGTTAACTGGTGACACTAAATTGACCGTGAGTGTGAATGGTTGTCTGTGTCAGCCCTGTGATGACCTGGCGACTTGTCCAGGGTGTACCCTGCCTTTTGCCCGGAATCAGCTGGGATAGGCTCCAGCTTGCTGGCGACCCTGTAGAACAGGATAAAGCTGCTAGAGATAATAAGATGAGATGAAAGTACTGGTAAAGGTATTGCATGCTGGGATGCACATTTCTTTGTATGCTGCTTGGGACAGTTTGCTACATTGTACATTCAAAAATCCATGAGTCTGTAGTGCTTCTAAAACTGAAGGCTACACCTTGAAATGCGGATGTGTCCCAGAATTAAAAAAAAAATCTCATTAACAGGGATGTAAAGAAAAAACAATTAAATCAGAAAATCAGTCCAATAGTCTCTGATATGATAGCTACACTGGAACCCATATACACAATACCAAGTTGGCAGCATTCTACTTAAATATGCAACAAAGATTTGGAGAGAGAAGTAGTAGTATAGGGAACTGATGAAGAACCATTTATTACACAAAATAAAGACAGTGAAGAAAAGTCTGTAATTGCTGCCCATTTCAAAGTCAAAACTAAGACATATCAATACATATTAATTTTAACTGAATTAAATCTTATTAGCTTGGACCTGAAACAAATCCTTTCAGTGCTGAACTGAACTGTATCAGCGCTGAACTGAATCATATCAGTGGTGAATCAAATCACATCTGTGTTGTAGCAAATCACATTAATGCTGAATCAAATCATTTTGGTGCTGAACCAAATCATATCATTAATGAACAGAATCGTACCAGTGTTGAATTAAATCATGTCAATACTGAATCAAGTTGTTTTGGTGTTGAACCAAATCATACCGTATGATTGCTGAATAGAATCAAACTGATGCTGAATAAAATCATATCAGTGCTGAACTGAATTGTATTGGTGCTGAACCAAACTGAATCAGATTGAAATGTATCACATCATTATGTACTGAAGTATCTTGTTTAACTGTATCATTTTTGTATCATAATGTATACTATATAACAGGATGCACGTTGCATCATTTGAGCAAGATTCACACTCAATCATAATGGAATGTAGTTTAAATGAAAAGTTCAGGTACTGACTTGTGTATGTTGATCTCAGGAACTTAATCTTTATTACAGCAGTACAGTGAAAAAATGCTAATTGAAGTCAACAGTTCAATTATAAAACTGATTTTTTTTTTTTTTTACTGTTAAACTTTGTAATTAGACTGCAGTTGTGCTTAATGGTATTTTAACTATTTATCTATTTCTTCACATCATTGCTGACCAGCACAAGTCAGGCAATCATCTGCCTGTTTTGTAATGAACTCTCGTGAGCTTTTTGTATGGAAACAAATGAGATTTTTTTTTCTATTTACATCCAGGGGAACAGACAATGATCAAAAGTATGAACAGATTTCCTGTGGCCCATGAGCAATTATCTTAATCCTTTTGCCATGCCTGTTTTTGAGAGAAAATATTATTTAATAGAAGCTATAAGAATTATATTTGTTAGAGCAAACATATGTAGGTTGGGCATAAATAATGCTGGAAGCCATTTTAGGTGTAGTGTCTTCTATTTTGTTGACATTGTTTACCCTTACCTTATCAAATTCAAGAAAAAAAAATTCAAAATTTTGTAACACCTTTCATTGCATCCATCTGCTCTATTGTATATTGACTATTACATTTGCCATTTACTATTATGTCATGCAACACTTCTGTAAACCCAGTCCATGACTCAGAAGCAGCTCACTGGTAATAAATTCAATCAAGATGGGATTTATGAAAATAAATACAGTTAGGTCCATAAATATTTGGACAGAGACAACATTTTTCTAATTTTGGTTCTGTACATTACCACAATGAATTTTAGATTAGATTAGATTCACTTTATTCATCCCACATCGGGGAAATTCACGTGTTACAGTAGCAAGAAAAATGTCACAGATAACAAATAAAACTGAAATAAAAATTAGACAAATGAAGGATTAAATACAGAGAGCTATTTGCATTATCTACCATGAAAAAAGTATAGAAAAATTGCCTTATTGAGAGGCTCTGAAAAATTGCACATTACAGGTAGACTCTGTATACACACACACACACACACACACACACACGTATATACATAAATTATATATATAATTTATGTATAAGTATGCATAAAAATAGTTTAGGGCCTATATTATTGCACACAATAATTGCATCGATGAGAGATGGCAGAGGTAGTAGTGGTGAAGTAGTGCAAATTAAACGACAAACAGGTTATTGGTGCTATGTTACAAGTTGTAGGTGTTATACAGTCTGACAGCAGTAGGTATGAATGACCTGTGGTACCTCTCCTTCTTACACCATGGGTGTAGCGGTCTACTACTAAAAGAGCTGCTTAAAGCCCCCACAGCCTCATGTAGGGGGTGAGAGGGGTTATCCATGATTGAGGTCAGCTTGGCTAACATCCTCCTCTCACCCACCACCTCAATGGAGTCCAGAGGACAGTCCAAGACTGAGCCAGCCCTTCTGACCAGTTTATTAAGTTTCTTCCTGTCCCTCTCTGAACTTCCACAGCCCCAGCAGACCACAGCGTAGAAAATCGCTGATGCTACCACAGAGTCATAAAAAGTCCTAAGCAGTGTCCTGCACACACCAAAAGACCTCAGTCTTCTCAAGAGGTGGAGATGACTTTGGCTCTTCTTGTACAGGACATCTGTGTTGTTAGTCCAGTCCAGTTTGTTGTTGAGGTGAACATCCAGGTATTTGTACTCCTCCACGATCTCAATGTCCAAACCCTGGATATTCACTGGTGCAATTTGAGGAACCGTCCTTCTGAAATCGATCGCCACCTCCTTTGTCTTGCCGGCGTTGATGCACAGGTGGTTCAGTTCGCACCAGGCGACAAAGTTGGTGATGACCTCTCTGTACTCCAGATCGTCCCCCTCTGACACATGTCCAACGATGGCTGTATCATCTGAGAACTTCTGGAGGTGGCAGCTGTCTGTGTTGTAGCTGAAATCAGATGTGTAAAGAGGAAAGGAGAGAGCACTGTACCCTGTGGAGCCCCTGTGCTGCAGACTACCACATCAGACACACAGTCGCAGAGCCTCACATACTGCGGTCTGTTAATGAGGTAGTCGATGGTCCATGCAGCCAGGTGGCAGTCGACACCAGCTCCCTCCAGCTTCCCCCTAAGCAGTGATGGCTGGATTGTGTTGAAAGCACTGGAGAAGTCAAAGAACATGATTCTCACAGTGCTCCCAGTGCCCTCCAGGTGCAAAAGTGACTGGTGTAGCAGGTAAATGACAGCGTCATCCACACCAATCCCTGGTTGATATGCAAACTGCAGGGGGTCCATCTCGCTGTTCACCAGGTGTTGGAGGTGGGAGAGAACAATCCTCTCTATGATCTTCATTAGGTGAGACGTTAAAGCTACTGGCCGAAAGTGGTTGAGCTCCCTGGGGTGCACAGTCTTGGGAACTGGAACCACACATGATGTTTTCCACAGAAGTAGAACTTTCTCCAGACTGAGGCTCAGGTTGAAAATGTACAGAAGAATCCCACAAAGCTGATCTGCACAGTCTTTAAGCAGTCTGGAGTTGATACCATCAGGGCCAGCAGCTTTCCTTGTCTTGATCCTCCTCAGCTCCTTCAAACACCTGATCAGCTGTTATGGAGAGGCAAGGGGTGTAGCTGAGGTGTGAGTCCTGTAGAGTGAGGTTGGGGGTGGAGTGTGTGGATTGGTCTGGCAGGGATTGGAGGGGGGTGATGTGGTGTGAGGAGGGAGCTGTTGGTGTCAGAGGTATTATGAGGGGAGAGGGGGGTGGTGGAGTGATATCACAGACCAGTCAGGACTATAGTGAGTGGGGGAGGGTGGGGTGGCATAGTCAAATCTGTTGAAAAAGAGATTCAACTCATTTGCCCAGTCTTGGCCCCCAGATACAGGGCCTCTCCCACTGTCCTTTGTGTGGCCAGAGATGGTTTTCAGGCCTCTCCATACCTCTCCAGTGTTGCTCCCCTTGAGGTGCTCCTCCAGCTTCCTCCTGTAGCTGTCCTTGCCTCTCCTTATCCCCCTCTTCAGCTCCCTCTGCACTCTCCTCATCTCCTCTTTGTTGCCAGATTTAAAACCCCTCTTCTTCTCGTTTAATAGGGCTTTTAGTTCAGAGGTCACCCAGGGTTTATTGTTGGGAAAACACCGTACCTTCCTGACTGGCACAGTGTTTTCAACACAGAAATTAATGTAATCCATGATGCAGGTTGTCAGGCTATCAATGTCATCCCTGTGAGGTTCACACAACACATCCCAGTCTGTTGTGTCAAAGCAGTCCCTCAGTGCCATACTGGTCTCCTCAGACCAGCTCCTTACATACCTCTTGGTGGGTGGTTGTTTATTCAACATAAGTATGTATGTAGGGGACAAGTGAACCAGATTGTGGTCAGAATGGCCCAGCGGGGGGAGGGGTGATGAGCTATATGCATCCTTGGTGTTCACATACATTAAATCCAAAGTTCTATTGTCTCTGGTGTGGCATTTCACATACTGAGTGAAGGTTGGAAGAGTGGAGGACAGAGAAGCATGATTGAAGTCACTGGAGATTAGTAGCAGGGACTGGGGGTGCGATGTCTGAAGCTTTGACACTGTAGTGTGTAAGAGCTCACAGGCTGCAGCAGCATCGGCCGCTGGGGGGATGTACACAGTTATCGCGATAACGTGCGAGCATTCCCTCGGGAGATAATCTGGCCGAATGCTAACCGCTAGCAGTTCAATGTTTTTACTGCAATACTGCTCCTTTACCCTGATGTGCCCCGGGTTACACCATCCGTCATTCATAAACATCACTATACCCCCTCCTTTCCTCTTACCACTCTCCTTGGCTTTCCTGTCTGCTCTCACAAGTTGAAATCCGTCCAGAGTGACGTGTGAGTCAGGTGAGAGTTCATTCAGCCAAGTCTCTGTGAAGCACATAAGGCTACACTCCCGGTACTCCCTCTACAGCCTGGTTAGCGCCGTTAGCTCATCCATCTTATTAGGGAGAGATCTTACGTTTCCCATGATGACAGATGGTATACATGGTTTATACCATCTTTTCTTCTCCCGGCACTTCATTCCAGCTCTGCATCCCCTTCTCCTTAATTCCGCGGGGATCACTGGTCTTTCCACGGGGAGTACCTTGGTGTTGCGCAGTGCTAACAGCTGCTCCTGAGTGTAAACAATAGAGCCATGGCTAAAAGGGTCTGCTGATGCCAATTTAACTAGCCCCATAAAGAAAAAGAGAAAAATACAAATGCACAGTCTCATGAGTATTATATCCCGAGGTGCACACTTTTGAACAAAACAATTCAGATGCAGCTGAAGTTCAGACTTTCAGCTTTAATTCAGTGGGTTGAACAAAATGATTGCATAAAAATGTGAGGAACTAAAGCATTTTTTAAACACAATCCCTTCATTTCAGGGGCTCAAAAGTAAGTGGACAAATTAAATAATTGTAAATAAAATGTTCATTTCTAATACTTGGTTGAAAACCCTTTGTTGGCAATGACTGCCTGAAGTCTTGAACTCATGGACATCACCAGACACTGTGTTTCCTCCTTTTTAATGCTCTACCAGGCCTTTACTGCAGTGGTTTTCAGTTGCTGTTTGTTTGTGGGCCTTTCTGTCTGAAGTTTAGTCTTTAACAAGTAAAATGCATGCTCAATTGGGTTGAGATCAGGTGAGTGACTTGGCCATTCAAGAATAGTCCACTTCTTTGCTTTAATAAACTCCTGGGTTGCTTTGGCTTTATGTTTTGGGTCATTGTCCATCTGTATTATGAAACGCCGACCAATCAGTTTGGCTGCATTTGAGCAGACAGTACCGGTATGTCTCTGAATACCTCAGAATTCATCCGGCTGCTTCTGTCCTGTGTCACATCATCAATAAACACTAGTGAACCAGTGCCACTGGCAGCTATGCATGCCCAAGCCATCACACTGGCTCCGCCGTGTTTTACAGATGATGTGGTATGCTTTGGATCATGAGCTGTACCATGCCTTTGCCATACTTTTTTCTTTCCATCATTCTGGTAGAAGTTGATCTTGGTTTCATCTGTCCAATGAATGTTCTTCCAGAACTGTGCTGGCTTTTTTAGATGTTTTTTAGCAAAGTCCAATCTAGCCTTTTTATTCTTGAGGCTTATGAGTGGCTTGCACTGTGCAGTGAACCCTCTGTATTTACTTTCACACAGTCTTCTCTTTATGGTAGATTTGGATATTGATACGCCTACCTCCTGGAGAGTGTTGTTCACTTGGTTGGCTGTTGTGAAGGGGTTTCTCTTCACCATGGAAATTATTCTGCAATCATCCACCACTGTTGTCTTCTGTGGGTGTCCAGGTCTTTTTGCATTGATGAGTTCACCAGTGCTTTCTTTCTTAGGATGTACCAAACTGTAGATTTTGTCACTCCTAATATTGTAGCAATTTCTCGGATGGGTTTTTTCTGTTTTCGCAGCTTAAGGATGGCTTGTTTCACCTGCGTGGAGAGCTCCTTTGACCGCATGTTTTCTTCACAGCAAAATCTTCCAAATGCAAGCACCACACCTCAAATCAACTCCAGGCCTTTTATCTGCTTAATTGAGAATGACATAATGAAGGAATTGCCCACACCTGCCCATGAAATAGCCTTTGAGTCAATTGTCCAATTACTTTTGGTCCCTTTAAAACCAGGGTGGCACATGTTAAGGAGCTGAAACTCCTAAACCCTTCATCCAATTTTAATGTGGATACCCTCAAATGAAAGCTGAAAGTCTGGACTTTATGTGCATGTCCATTCTATAACTATAACTTGAATATGTTTCAGTAAACAGGTAAAACAACAAAATTTGTCAGTGTCCAAATATATATGGACCTAACTGTGTATATATATACTGTATGTGTATATGCCTAAAAAGACAAAGGCAACAGCCTGCACAGAGTACAGGACTTTGAGCCTAATGAGTCACCTACTAAAATTGATCTTGCGAATTATTCTCATAAGGAGCAGAAAGAAAATTGAAGAAGAAATCATTGAGATGCAGAGTGGGTCATTGCTGGTAAAGGCACTCGGGAAGGCATTTTAAACATGCGGATACTCTGTGAAAGATGCATAAATCTAGACAAAAATGTGTATGCTTGTTTCATAGATTATGAAAAAGCTTTTGACAGTCAATCATGAAAAAATGATCAAATACCTGGATAATATCGGAATAAATGGTAAAGACCTCAGACTTATTGCTAGCCTCTACTGGACACAGAGAGCAACCGACCAGCTTGAGCAGAGTATGTCTGACAAAATTGAGATCAAAAGAGGAGTCCGACAGGGTTGTGTACTCTCGCCCTGTCTTTTCAATCTATACACGGAATGCATTTTCAGACAAATTCAAAACTTCAAAGGAGTGAACATTAGAGGCACACAGATAAACAATCTGCAATATGCAGATGACATGCTGCTTGCAGACAGTGAAGATTTCCAAGCCATTGTTGATAAAGTGAATGAAATTGGAAAACTTTTCAACATGAGGATGAATGCCAAGAAAACGAAAACTATGGTTATAGTAGGAAAAGGAACTGAGAAACCGAAAATTAACATCACAATAGATGGCATAGTAATCAAGCAAGTTAAGGACTTTATCTACCTTGGGCAAAAATTGACTGACAATGGCAAATGTGATGATGAAATCAATAGAAGAATAGCAACTGCCAATGTAGCTTTTGCCAAAATGCATAAGATACCATTAACAACAAGGAAACGCATGCTTCAGTGTTATGTATGGTCAACATTGATGTACGGTGCTGAAACATGGACTATAACACCTAGGATGGAAAAACACCTGTCAGCCTTTGAAATGTGGACATACCGGAGAATGCTAAGAATACCCTGGACGGATAAAGTGTCCAATAATGAAATACTCAACAGAATGGACATTACTAAAAAACTGATAAAAATCATACAGGTAAATAAACTCTGGTACATTGGACACACAATACGACATAATGCCTTACATCGCACACTGCTTGATGGGAAAATCAATGGCAAGTGGGGGAGAGGGAGACCAAGGAAAGTGTGGACAACAAATATCATGTGGACTGGTTTCAATTACATCGAGGCTGTACGAATGGCACATAACAGAAGCGACTAGAGGACCCTTACATCCGACCCTCAAACCGAGGATGGAACCTGATGATGATTTTTTTTTTTCTTTTCAAAAAAATATGCCTCTAAAGGACTGCAGATGATTTTCCCCATGGAATAGAGGCATCTTTTTCTAATCACAATTCAGTAACTGGCATCCATAAATGTGTAAGGGGTTTCTAACCAAAGAAGCAATGAGCGGCCCATTTCCTTTAATATTCTATAAAAGCATTTTCCAAAAGTCTGAAATGTAATACACCTTTACTGAGCTGGGGTCAAAAAGCATTTATAGTGATTGCCTCACAGCCTTCTGTTTGCTTCCTCCTTTTGTGACCAGAGATTTAGAAAGGTCAATAGAATCAAAGCAATTATGTGGGAGTAGATAATATAAAAATGTTTTTATACACTGTTAAAAAAAGTCAGTAAAATCAACAGTAAAATTCTGTGAAATCATGACATAAAAATTCTGTAAAGCAAAATGCAGTGATATTGTGTTTATTTACCAGTATGATGTTGTATAATGTCGAACCGAAAATTATTGTAAATTTTAAAATAAAAAAATTCAAAAATATTGTATTTTGTTGTGGAAAACACACATTTTTGTATTTTGTACAGAGAAAAGTTGTATCCTTCACAACAACATAAATTTTTATTTTTTTTTACATTTTAGCAGTGTAAAAATAACATTTAATGTCTGTGATTATTAAATCCAGACAAATGAATAGCTAGCTACATTTAACAAACATATATTTTGAATTTTTATTTTTAAGAATTTGACTAGGGACGTCATGGCTCAGTTGGATAAGGCACCATACCATCAATCCGGGGACCCGGGTTTGATTCCGACCCAAGGTCATTTCCTGTTCTCTCTCTCCTGCTCATTTCCTGTCTCTACACTGTCCTATCCAATAAAGGTGAAAAAAGTTGTACAAAATTATGGGACAATCTGTTCATTTAACACTGTTGTAATTACTGTTTGGTCAGTAAAACTGTTTACATGTTCACTGTATTTTATACTGAATTATTCTGGCAACCACAGCTGAGCTCCGGAGTGGAGCCCCGCAGACAGCTGATGTCAACAGAGACAATTCCTGGCAACTCCTACAGCCAACTTGGTGCCAATCTGTACTGGTCTACTCCTTTCTATTGGGTATCATCAGGAAGGCCGAGAGGGAAGTCCTGGAAACTGGGCAGGCCAGAGCTTCCTCATCACTGCCCAGGCTCGTCACCTGGAGAGGACACTCCAGCTTTAAACCACACTTGGGACGAAGAAACAACACGAGAAGCGGCAGTTACTGGTTCTAAGTTCTAGTCTAATTGGTGTAGGACAAGAGCGCCAGGGGTTGTTTCTGATGGTGGGAGGGGTTATCACATTCCACTGGACAGCTACCGCCCGCCTCAAGCTGGGCAGCCCCCAGTCAGTTAGGTGCTGTCTCGCCGCGGCCAGCCTGCTTCAATGGGTGATTGGAGCTCAGAAGAACCTGTTCTTTGACAAGCTGGCTGTTAAACCCAGTCACCAGACATAAAGAAAAGAAAGAAGACATCTGTTCTTCGGTTTGCAACCTGGAATGTTAGGACTATGTAACCTGGACAAACAACCAATTTGTGTGAAGTTGACGGTCTTAGGAAAACTGCCATCATTGACAAGGAGCTTTTAAGGCTGCAAGTGGACATAGCTGCACTTCAGGAAACCAGGCTGGCAGACAGCGGATCAGTCAAAGAGGAAAACTTCACCTTTTACTGGAAGGGTAAACCCGAGGAGGAAACAAGAGAATATGGAGTGGGATTTGCAGTGAGAAACTCCCTCCTGAAGATGACAGAACCCCCAGCAAATGGTACTGCCACCATCATGAGCATCTATGCTCCAACACTCTCAGCCACTCCAGAAACCAAAGATAAATTCTATGATGACTTGGACACAGCTATCAAAAATGTACCAGCAAATGAGTTCCTCCTCCTCCTTGGTGATTTTAATGCAAGAGTAGGAAGTGATCAAGCTGCTTGGCCAACTTGTCTAGGTCACCATGCTATTGGCAGAATGAATGAAAACGGTCAATGGTTCCTGGAGCTCTGCTGTTTCCACAACCTGTGTGTAACAAATTCCTTCTTCCAGAGCAAGGATTGTCATAAAGTGTTATGGAGATGCCTCAGATCAGGTCACTGGCATCAATTAGATCTCATTATCACCAGACGCCAGACACTCAACAGTGTTCTCAGAACCCGAACCTATCACAGTGCAGACTGTGACACAGACCATTCCTTAGTGTGCACCAAGATAAGATTACAGCTGAAGAAGATGCATCACTCTAAGAGAGATGCAATCCCTCGTATCAACACATGCAGCTGCAGAGATCCAGCCAAAGCAGAGGAATTCTTAGACACCTTGAGGCATGCCTTCTCAGCAGAAGACCTACATCATGACCTTGCATCAGACAAATGGGATTCTATCAAGACCATCACTCATGAGTCTGCAGTCAAGGTGTTTGGAAAAAGAAATAAGAAGAATGCCGACTGGTTTGAAGCCTCCTGGCCCAAGATGTCCAAAGTCACAGAAGCCAAACGAACTGCCCTGCTAAACTTCAAGCAGCATCCAACAAGGCAAAATTGGGAAAGACTGAGGACAGCTAAGGGTACAGCTCAACGTACTGCCCATGAATGTGCCAACCTATACTGGACAAAGCTCAGCTTGGAGATGCAGACATGTGCTGATACTGGCAACATCCGAGGGATGTATGATGGTATGAAGAAAGCTTTTGGACCAGCCCATACCAAAACAACCCCCCTGAAATCCAGGACTGGAGAGCTGATCATGGACATATCCAAGCAGATGGATAGATGGGTGGAACACTACCTGGAAGTATATGGGACTGAGAACACTGTATTGGAAGCAGCACTCAGCTCGCTTCCCAGTTTTGACGTCATTGAAGAGCTGGATGCTGAACCAACAGTAGATGAACTCACAAAAGCCATAAACAGCCTCACCAGTGGAAAAGCTGCAGGAAGTGATGGTATCCCTGGTGAAGTGATCAAGTCTGGAGGACCAGTTCTTATCCAACATCTACACAACCTATTAAAACTTTGCTGGTCTGAACGTGCTGTGCCTCAAGAAATGCGGGACTCGAACACAATAAACCTGTATAAAAGCAAAGGTCTGCAATAACTACCGAGGTATATCTTTGCTGGTAATAGTTGGCAAAGTGTTCGCACGTGTAGCCTTGGGAAAATTACAGATTATTGCTGCTCGTATATACCCAGAGTCACAGTGTGGTTTCAGAGTCCAAAGGTTGACCATAGACATGGTATTCTCCCTCAGGCAACTCCAGGAGAAATGCCGGGAACAGCGGAAACCACTGTATATAGCTTTCATCGACCTTACAAAAGCGTTCGATCTAGTCAGCAGAGATGGTCTGTTCAAGATATTGGAAAAGTTTGGCTGCCCACCCACCCTTCTCAGCATAATCAAATCCTTCCACAAAAACACTCACTATGTGATTATCAACAATGGTATCTCATCTGAACCCTTCAAGACCAGCAGTGGCATTAAACCAGGCTGTGTTCTGGCTCCAACCCTGTTTGGGATATTCTTCTCGGCCATGCTATCCTATGCCTTCCAGGAGTCAGTGGATGGTGTCCATCTACATAGCAGGTCCAGTGGGAAATTATACAACCTGGTAAGACTCAGGGCTAAGACTAAAGTTAGACATTTATTAATTCGTGAGCTGCTCTTTGCAGATGATGCAGCACTGGTGGCTCACACAGCAGAGGAACTGCAGAACATGCTGGACAGATTCTCCCATGCCTGTAAGGAATTTGGTCTGACCATAAGTACCAAAAAGACCAAGGTCATGGGACAGGATCCAACAGAACTGCCAGTACTGATGATTGATGACACGCCTCTCGAAGTGGTAAATGCCTTCACCTACCTTGGATCCACAATGACCGACAATCTATCTCTGGATGTGGAAATCAACAACAGAATAGCCAAGGCTGCTGCAACAATGTCCAGACTTAAAAGCAGAGTGTGGGACAACAGAATGCTCACCATAAACACCAAGGTGCAGGTATATCAAGCATGCGTCCTAAGCACACTTCTATACAGCAGCGAGTGCTGGACAACTTATGCTCACCAGGAGTCACGGCTGAACAGTTTCCACCTTCGGTGTTTGCAGTGAATCCTGGGAATCACCTGGAAGGACAAGGTGACAAATACAGACGTCCTCCAGAGAGCCAAGGTCCCCAGCTTGTTTGCAACACTGTCCCTGCATCGTCTCCGTTGGCTTGGCCATGTTAGAAGACTTGACGGCAGAATTCCCAAAGACATACTGTATGGCAGGGGTGTCCAAACTGATCCATAAAGGGCCGTGTGGCTGCAGGTTTTCATTCCAGCCATGCAGCAGCACACCTGATTTGGCTTATTCAATCAACTGACACACCCACCCTTTAATCAAGGGTGGGTGTGGCTGCAAGTATTTGACTGTGTGAAGACAGTTCAGTTGATTGAATGAGCCAAGTCAGGTGTGCTGCTGCATGGCTGGAATGAAAACCTGCAGCCACATGGCCCTTTATGGATGAGTTTGGACACCCCTGCTGTATGGCGAACTAGCTGAAGGAACAAGACCCAGGGGCCGCCCACATCTGAGATACAAGGATGTGTGCAAGAGGGACATGAAGGCCTGTAACATCTCAGTAAATGACTGGGAAGATTTGGCAGAGGACAGGGTAGCCTGGAGAAGCAGTATAAGGAAAGGTGTCCTGGAATCTGAGACAGCGAGAGCTGAGAAAGCAGCAGAGAAGCAGAGATTGAGGAAACTGGCTATAACAGCCCAGGAATGCTCCACCTTCACCTGTCAGAAGTGCGGGAAGGACTGCCACTCACGCGTTGGTTTGTTCAGCCACAGCAGACGTTGCAACCCTACAAGTCCACAACAGGCGAGATGACCCATCGTCTAGTAAGACAGACAAATGCCGACGACGACGGCTGCCAGGTTTTTTTTTGTAAAAACAGATTTTTTTTACAGTGTAATAATGCATTTTATATATATTAAAGCAGTCTTTATGCTGGGCGGCACAGTGGTGTAGTGGTTAGCGCTGTCGCCTCACAGCAAGAAGGTCCTGGGTTCGAGCCCCAGGGCCGGCGAGGGCCTTTCTGTGTGGAGTTTGCATGTTCTCCCCGTGTCCGCGTGGGTTTCCTCCGGGTGCTCCGGTTTCCCCCACAGTCCAAAGACATGCAGGTTAGGTTAACTGGTGACTCTAAGTTGACCGTAGGTGTGAGTGTGAATGGTTGTCTGTGTCTATGTGTCGGCCCTGTGATGACCTGGCGACTTGTCCAGGGTGTACCCTGCCTTTCGCCCGTAGTCAGCTGGGATAGGCTCCAGCTTGCCTGCGACCCTGTAGAAGGATAAAGCGGCTAGAGATAATGAGATGAGATGAGTCTTTATGCTAATTGCTTTTCACAAAGATTTAGGATCAAGGAAAACATAAAAAGAGGGAGACAAGTGAGAAGAACTGGAACCTACCTGATTTATTCTGCTTCAAAACTAATATCTGACTCTAGCAATCCATTGCTATATATGAAACAAAACAACTTGTTAGTGTCTTATTACTCTTCAAAAATATGCAGTTTTTAGTTTTGAAAAACTGAGAACGTGAATTATTAGGGGGTGCAACAATACATCATGACATGATGCTTCTTGATGCAAAGATTCAATGATGTACAACGTGGAAATGTGCATCTTGTGTCAGCCAAGAACAAGAATCAGAGCCTATCATGGGCATAGACTCACACACATGGGCATAGACAAACTAGACAACTGAATACTGGAAAATGACCAGGTGATTTTATTTTTTTTTTCTTCAACTGTCCTTCAGCCTGTACCCATGATAGGCTCAGATTTCTGTTCTTGGCTGACAAGTGGAAAGCAATGTGGTCTTTTGTTGTTGTAGCCCATTCACCTCAAGGTTTGATGTTTTATGCATGCTGAGATGCTTTTTTGCTCACCATTATTATGAAGAGTGATTATATGAGTTAGTATATCTTTCCTGGCAGCTCAAACCAATCTGATCATTTTCCTCAGACTTCTCATCAAAGACGTGTTTTCACTCACAAAACTGTCACTCACTCAATGTTTTTATTTTGTTTTTTTGCACCACTTTGTGTCAACTCTTGTGATCATTTGTGTGAAATTCCCAGGAGATAAGCAGTTTGTGAAATATTCAAAAGCACCCCATTGTCAAGTTACAGCCTAGAACTACTAGGTCCTGATCCCGGTCTTACACTCTACTCCTTGTTTTTCTCCAGGCCTTCCCTGCACGGCGGCCAGCACACCTGTCTCTTATTGGCTCATCTATGATTCTACTGTATATTACACTACTCTGAGATTCTCTCAACAAAGAATTGTCTTTGCTTCATGTCAGGTTTTCACCCATATTTTTGCTCTGCTTTTGTATCAGACTCTACTCTTTTCATTGCCAAGCTACTTTGCTGAGCACTTTGGGATTACTTTGCCTTTCCCTTGGATTATCTCTTTGCTGACTGTTTTCCAGACTGCTAGCTCATTCTCCTGCTGTGGAGGTGCACTCTGGACTCTTTTGACTTTTTTTTTCTCTGCACTTGCCTAAGATTATTTTATTCTCCCTGTTTTGAACTGGCTCCCATTCTTATTATCTCTGTTTCTGATTTTTGCCAGGCTGCTGCACCTCTCTTCCTGTGCTTCATGTCAGATTCATTAAAACTTCTTTTCTCTACTCCTGTGCATGTGAGTCTGCTTATTGGGTCGAGCCAGCACCTACAACCATTAGGCCCATGACAGAACAATTCTGCCAAAGAATGGACCCAGCAGACTTTGGCAGAGCAGCATTGGCCAAACAAGGCTCTATTCTGGGATACCATCAGCAGGAGATCAAAGCTGTCTACCAGGGTATGACGGCCATCACGGAAACACTGCAGATATTCTCATCTCAGATGGAGAGCCTTCAGACTTCTATCTCCAGTCAATCAACACCTGTGCCAGTCAGCTTATCTGCTGTCTCAACAGTCGTCCCAGCTCTGCAACCCTACTGAGAACCGCACCTGCCTGCCTCGCAACCTTATGATGGAGTGCCCAGAACCTGCCGCTCATTCCTTTCTAAGTGCTCCTTGTCAATGGAACTTCAGGCCTCTGCTTTCCCATCCAAGAGCTCTTGAGTTGCATATGCCATTGTGCTTCTGACTGGAAGGGCTCTGGAGTAAGGAACAGTGGTGTGGGATGGCATGGCTCCCTGTTCAAGTTACAAGGAATTCTCTGAAGAGATGCAGAAGGTTTTTGACCAGTCATTCAAGGGCAACAAGGCAGTGAGGCAACTAACGGGGCTCAAGCAACACAGCCAGTTCACAACTATGCCACTGAGTTTCACACTCTGGCTGTAGACTGGAATGCCAGTACCCTATATGACACATTTTTTCCATTGACAGAATAGTTCTACATTGGATGAGATCATCCCTCATGACTCCCAGAGTCTCTGGATGGCCTTGTGGACCTTGCTGGTTGGGTGGACACCTGGTTACACCAACAGAACCAAAGAAGCAGCCTCAGCTTTGAACCTAAGGTCGCGGTTTCCTCATCTGAGGCTGTCACTTCCCTTGAACTGAAGCCCATGCAGTTAGGCAGAACCCGTGTCACTCGGAAGGAAAGAAGGCGCTGCCATGAGACCAAATCCTGCTTTTATTGTGGCAAACTTGGATATTTCATCTCTTGTTGTCCGTTAAAAGGGCCTGTCCACCAGTAGCAGCATAGATATGGGTGGTTGTAGTGACATGTTCACATTTTATCTCTGGCCACTAGAGGAGCCAATAATGGCAGCCATGTGTATTTTAGCGCTGTGCTTTTTCTGTTATTTCTTCTCTGAATTCATCAATATTTCTTCCAAGTCCCTTAAACTATCTGGGATGGATTACTGGATCTGTTTCATCATGCTTAGGCATCTAAGTTGAAATATACTTTCAACATTGACCTTGTTGTTTTTCGAGGCCCTTTGATAACAAGGCTCAAGTTGAATGAACACTATCTACTTGGACCAAGCATGGTCACACTTGTCTGTCACCACCGAATTTGCATCCTATGATTGACATTACCATCTACATGGACGTATCAATTAACCCTGGACCTATGGCAAGTGATACTGAATACACAGAGAGGCCACAGCATATTGTGAGTGGTGAGTCACCATCTTGTCAATCAGCGAGTCATCTTTGCTACTCCAGAAATTAATTATTACATCTACACCGCTGACATCCTCACTTGTATGTAGAAGAGTATATATTTCAGGATCTAAAAAGGGCTGGCCTTTTTCGATACAGTGGCAAGTGTGCTAGAAGGGATCGCAACAACCATCAGAGAACTATCCCAACGGTGATTACAAGGGACCAGATACAAAAGCGTTTTCCTTGTGGGAGAGTTTATAGTAACCTCATCTTGATAAAACACACTCCTTTGCCAATGCCAAAATGCATTACTCCTGCAACAGGCAAGTTTGCTGTGCCTAAATGCATGTTTTTAAACATATGCAGCTTGACAAATTCAAGAAGGGGTGTTAAGGTGAGTGTTACACTTGAGGCCGACCTTTCTGCTCAGGACATCAATATCTGTGTTGTCTCTGAAACTAATTTAAAGAGGATTATTCCAGACTTGGTGGTGAGCATTTCCAATTATGTTCTTTATAGGAGGGACAGAAATTGGTTTGATAATGATAAATGGGAGAAAGGCGGAGTTGCTATATTTGCAAGAAACAATATTAATGTGAAGCGAGTATTCAGATCTGAGTATCTTGAGACTATTAGCCTAGAAATAGAACTACCATCAGGCCATCGAATGCTAATGTGTGGAATTTATCACCCTCCCAAACCAAGATATCCAGAGCAGGAATTGATTGAATACGTGACTGAGATTGTTGAGTTTTTGGAGCAGTATCCTGATGGACTTGTGGTGTGTGGAGGAGATTTAAATTGTCTTGATCTAGAACATTTATCAACTTTAACTGGACTGAAAGCTCTTGTTGTCTTTCCTACTCGCGGTGAATCAGTTTTGGATAATTGCCTCACGAATAATGAAGCGCTTTTCTCCAGGTCTTACCTGATTGTTGCCCAAATAAAGACAGATCATAAGGGCATTATTCTACCAGCAGGCATGAAATTAAAGCCCCTGAGACTAAAGCATATACTGTGTGACTATAGGGAACACAGAAGAATAGAATTCCATAAAAAAACTTTTGGAACTAAACTGGTCTGAGGCTATTAACTGCACTAGTTTGGAAGTCACAGTGGACATTCTACATTCAACCATCAAGCGTCTAATGGAAAAATGTTTTCTGAGTGAGACTGTGACTATGCCATCAAGAGACCCCCCCGTGGATGAGCCCTCTCGTTAAGGCACTATTGCAAAAGAAGGTGAGGTGTAATAGTGAAAATAATGTGAAAGATCTGACAGAGAAGATAGGGAGGATTATTGCGGATAATCGACGCGCTATGGCAACAGGGAAGCTTGGATCGCGAGTGTGGTGGCGAAAAGTGGATCAACTGTCGCATAGAAGAGATAAGAGCTGCCCAAACTTTGATCAGCATTTTATCGAGGGACTTAACAACTATTTTGGTGAACTTTGTTTTGATTCTGCCTACACCAGACCCCTACCAGTTAATTTAGGTGCTAACTCATCACCCCCTCAGCTTTCTTCTGTGCAGGTGTTCCAATCTCTATCGAGGATCAAACGCACGGCCACTGGACCCAACGGAATACCTTTTTGGGTATGGAAAGAGCATACAGCAATTTTCACCCCAGTGGTAGAGGCCCTGTGGAATAGGTCTCTAGCCCTACAGTCTTGGCCGAGGCGATGGAAAGAAGCTAACATCAATCCCCTCGCTAAAGTTGATATTCCAGTCAAGTATGCAGACTACAGAGGCATTAATATAACCCCAGTGATAGCCAGGTCCTTTGAAAGAACTGTATATGACATTTTTAATAAGAACACTCAAGACAGCTACTTATCTAACAGTCAGTTTGCTTATCGCTCAGGTGGCAGCTGCATCAATGCTCTTTTGAAAATGCAACATAATTATCTTGCTGCTCTAGATAAGAAAGAAACACAGGCAGTAAGACTCTTTACTATGGATTTCTCTAAAGCATTCGATAGTGTCAAGCATAGCATACTCGCAGATAAGTTACGGGGCAGACCCCTTAATCTATTCATGGTTAACTGGGATTTAAATTTTTTTAGAAGATAGAAAACAAAGGGTAGTGTGCAATGAAATCATGCGAGATTGGAAAATAGTGAACAGAGGAACAACGCAGGGCAGTGTTAGTGGCCCTTATTTGTTTAATTTGTTTTTGAATGATCTTGAGTTAGTTGGACAGCATTTTTCACTAAGTATACAGATGACTCTACCATTCTAATTACCGTTTCTAGAGATTTGCCCAATCAATCTTTGGATGCACTTAAGCAATTCATGGATTGGACAATATAAAATGGCATGAACTGTAATAAACAGAAATGTAAAGAGCTGATTATGCATAAGAGGGGTGACAATTTAGATTAGATTACATTCAACTTTGTCATTGCACGTCACAGGTACAAGGCAACGAAATGCAGATTGCATGTAACCAGAAGTATATAGCAGTAAATAACATAAGTGTAATAAACAATAATGTGTATCCTGCAATATATAACATAAAGCAACACAATAGTATAACTACTGTATATTGGGGTAACTTTGCACGCTAACTGCAAATTTAGTTTGCACGTTAAGACTAAGCTCTAAGAAGCCAATAAATGTCTATTTATGATTAGAAGCCTTTGTAAGGAAGGATACTCGCAATTGGAAATAGATCACCTTTTTAATTCCATTGTTCTTTCTACAGTAAATTACTTTACATTCTACCAGTGATTGCTGCTAGTCAATCTGATCTTACTATTATACAACAATGTTTAACTAGATGTTTTAAACGACGCTATATTTCAACCAATTTCAATATTTTTAGTCTCCTTGAAAAATGTGACCACCAACTATTTAATAAGTTTAATGTTACAGATCATCCACTATTCAGCTTGCTACCTAAGTTAAAGGAATCTTCTGCGCGCCTAAGGAACAGATCCAGTGTTATGCCTAGAATAAGCACAGAGCGTTTTAGGAATAGTTTTTTTTTTTAAAATAGATTAATTTTTAAGTATAAGTTGATGTAGGTTTTTAGATCAGGTTTACATTTAGGCATTTCTGTCATTTATATTGTTTATATTGTTAGACTTTATATGTATTTTTTATCTAGTGAATAAAGACATAAAACAAAACAAAAACATTTTTGTCCTCTGAGAGGCAGATGCTCCCTGTGAAACTCTGTTTTCAGAACAGGATTCACCTGGTTAAGGTGCTCATTGACTGGGGTAGACCAAAGCTTCATCAGAACTTCTTTTGCTGAAGAGCTGAGGGTCAGCTTGCAGGAGTTAGACTACCCTCTAGTTGCCAGAGCACTCAGTGGCACTGTGGCAGCAAGAGCGTGGTCGAGTGTCAGCTGTGAATGGCGAGGAGGCAGGTTGAACCAGCAGGTAACATGTGATAAGTTGCACCTGTGTCAACTTACTGGTCGTCTATTAACCTGTGTCTCTGTGTGTCTTTCAGACAGTCAGGAATGAAAGAGAGAGTTGTACCACCCCATCATGTGTTTGTCACTGAAAAGTGTACACAAATTAAAGAACTTACTTGTTCTGAAACCTGCTACCTGTTCCTCTGTTTCCCGCAATTAAAAAGTTGTTACACTCGTGCCGAAACCCAGGACTGAGGAACATACGCTGCCATGGGATCCAAACCAGTCAAAGAACTCCTCCAAATGCTCGTCAAAGACCTCCAGTGCTAGCAGCATGCCCTTGTTGTGCTGACAGTTGTTGTGCTGACAGCTCTGCTTGAAGCCCAGGCAGAGGAACAGCAGGCAATATGGAGCTGGACCCAGTCTGCGGGTGTTCCAGCAGTTGTTCCTGCAGCCAGTGTGGCTGTCCAGCTATTGAAGATGGGCCTGCAGAATGACCCTGACACCTTCCTTGAGCTGTTTGAGCATGTCGCAAAGGTGAGCTTGTGGCCAACCTCTCAGTGGGCAGCTCACCTTCTGCCACTTCTGTCAGGGGAAGCCCAGCTCATGGCTCGACAGCTCCCAGTCACCAACATGCTGAAGTTCACTCTGTCAAAGCAAGGCTGCAGACACAGCACCCTGAGGCATTTATGATCATTTCTGGGGACTTTAATCATGCTACTTTGGACTCTACTTTGGCTGCTTTTTACCAGGCTGTGGATTGTCCTACAAGGAACAACAGGACAATTGACTTGCTGTATGCTAATATGAAAGATGCATAGAGAGTCACACCCCTCCCCCCACTAGGGAAGTCTGACCACAACCTGGTTCTTCTACAGCCGAAGTACACCCCCCTGGTTCAAAGGCAGCCTGCAACAACTAGCTCCATCAGGAGGTGGTCCCCTGAAATGGAAGATGCCTTCAGGGACTGTTATGACATCATGGACTGGGATGTGCTGCTTAGCCCACACTGTGAGGACATAGAGGGGCTGACACACTGTCTGATGGATTACCTTAACTTCTGTGCAGACGTGGTCTCCCCCACTAAGACTGTACGGTGTTACCCTAATAACAAGCCATGGGTAACACAAGAAGTCAAAGCTGTCCTCAACAGGAAGAAGGCTGCTTTCAGGAGCAGGGATAGGGAGGCGATGAAAGCAGCACAGCAGGAGGTGAAACGCTACATGAGGGAAGCTAAGGACAGCTACAGGAGAAAGGTGGAGCAGAAGCTGAAGGAGAACAGCATGAGGGAGGTCTGGGAAGGTGTGAAAACCATCACAGGCCACAAGACAAAGACCAGAGTCGTTGAGGGGACAGTGGAGAGGGCGAATGAGTTGAATTACTTTTTCAATCGGTTCAACCAGCCCACGCCCCCACACCCTCTCCCTCACTGCAGCCATCTCTCCTTCTTCCCTCAACACACCTCCCCCCAGTCATCAAAGCAGCCCCCTCCTCCCCCACCTCGACACAGACTCCTCCATGCATTACTGCAGACCAGGTCAGAGGTCAACTGAGGAAGCTTCACCCCAGGAAAGCAGCAGGCCCGGACAAGGTGTGTCCACGACTACTGAAGACCTCTGCTGCTGAACTGGGTGAACCACTCCAACGCATCTTAAACCTCAGCATTCAGCTGGAGAGAGTGCCAACCCTCTGGAAGACATCATGTATCGTTCCAGTTCCCAAAAAGAATTGGCCCAGTGAGCTGAATGACTTCCGACCGGTGGCACTCACTTCACATCTGATGAAGAAGTTGGAGCAGCTCTTCCTCAGCCTCCTCAGACCCCAGGTACAACATGCCCAGGACTGTCTGCAGTTTGCATACCGGGCAGGTGTCAGTGTGGAAGACGCCATCCTCTACCTGCTACACCAAGCCCACTCGCATCTGGATAAAGGAAATGGCACAGTGAGGATCCTCTTCTTGGACTTCTCGAGTGCCTTCAAAACCATCCAGCCCCTATTGCTTCAGGACAAACTGAACAGGATGCGAGTGGACCCCTGCCTGGTTACCTGGATCTCCAGCTACCTCACTGACAGGCCACAGTACGTCAGGCTGAAGGACATCATGTCTGACACTGTGATTAGCAACACCGGAGCACCCCAGGGCATGGTGCTGGCCCCTCTTCTCTTCACCCTGTACACTGCTGACTTCTGCTACAACTTGGAGCTGTGTCACATTCAGAAGTTTGCCGATGACACAGCCATCGTTGGGTGTATCAGTGATGACAGAGAGGAAGAGTATAGGAGCCTGGTGAGGGACTTTGCTGTGTGGTGCAACAGGAACCATCTGCAGCTCAACACCTCGAAGACCAAGGAGCTGGTCATTGACTTTGGGAGGTCCAGACCAAGGTCACGACCAGTTCTGATCGAGGGAGTTGAGGTGGAGGCTGTGGATTCCTGCAAGTACCTTGGGCTGTGGCTGGACAGCAAGCTGGACTAGACTTGCAACACCAAACACTTATACAGGAAGGGACAGAGCAGGCTATACTTCTTTAGGAGGCTGCGGTCCTTTAACATCTGCAGGAAACTCCTGTGGATGTTCTAACAGTCTGTGGTCACCAGTGTCCTGTTTTACACCATGGTGTGCTGGGGGAGCAGCACATCCAAGAAGGACACATTCAGGCTGGACAAACTGATCAGGCGGGCTGGCTCTGTGGTCGGCATGAAGCTGGACTCTCTGGTGATGGTGGCAGAGAAGAGGTCTATGGACAAACTATTGAACATCATGGACGATGCCGTCATCAGCAACCAGAGGAGCCTGTTCAGTGACGGAATGCTCCTTCCCAAGTGCAGGATGAGCAGACTCAAAAACTCCTTTGTCCCTCATGCCATCAGACTGTACAACTCCTCTCTGGGGGGGAGGAGGGGTAACAGGAGGACAGAGGATGGGAAGGAGCAGTAGCCTAGCCTAACAATAAGCAATACTGGACAATGTGCAATATAATGTGCAATATAAAGTGAAAAATATCTCCTGCCGCTGCCCCCTTTTTTCCCCTCCTTCCCCCCTTCCCCATATCTTATTCTTTTTATATTTGTAAATGTAAATAATTTATTTTAATTTATCTAGAAGTTTTTTCTATTTATTTTCTCTGTTTATCTGTAATGATGCTGCTGGAATCTTAATTTCCCTGAGGGAACCTGCCCAAAGGGATCAATAAAGTTTTATCTAATCTAATCTAAGTACCCCCACCTGAAGTGAGCCATCATTCAGCGGATCAGATGTGGCCCAGAAAAGCAGCGCTAGTGCTTCCGCTCACTGAACTACAATGAAGTGGGCTGGCCATTCGCGTTCGCCCAACAGCTCCAAGATGCCTGCTGGCATTGGCTATTGGCCAGTGAGGGCGATGTTGATTCCATCATCAAGCGAGTGACACTGGAGCAGTTCGCTGCCCAGCTGCTGAGTGGAACATCTGCGTGGATCTGGTGTTACCGACTGATGTCGCTGGAGGAGGCGGTCCGACTGGCCGAGGATCATTTGATGGCGTATCCAGAAGCAGGATGTGCTGCAACTTCCTCTCTCTTATTTTCACTTTCTCCTTCTTCCCCTCCCTCTCCCTCCCCTCCCCTCCCCTACCCCAGCCCTGCGGAAATGGCGGCTAATTCCCCCGAAACCCACTCCGCGCAACTGTGTTTATCCTTGTGTTTCTACTCTCCCTTCTGCTCCTGTGTCTGTGCTGCCATTAACCCCCTCTCTCTCTCCACAGATGAACTCATCCATGCCCACCAGAATCGGAAGTGAGTCCAGGCAGGTCTGTAAGTGCAGAAGGAAGGGGAATCAGCACTTCAGCAAGGAGGCGGGGCTACTGGTTCGCATCTCCAATGCGCTTCAGGCTTCCCTTGATCAAGCAGGGGAGTACAGGATAACTGTGAGTATTCAAGGGACCACACATCAGGCTTTGCTGGATTCAGGTTGTAATCAGACCTCCATCCATCAAAGCCTGACTCAGTGTGGGGCATTGGGAAATGCATATGTGGTGAAGGTTAAACGTGTGCACAGTGATGTATGCAAATATCTGCTGATGCCCATCACTATCCACTTCTGGGGAGAAAAGCATAGCGTAGATACTGCAGTTAGTCCGAGTCTCTCTCACCCACTGATCCTGGGGACTGATTGGCTGGGGTTTAAAATATTAATAAAACAAATAGTATTGGGAGAGTCCTGCAGTAGCACACCCCGGGGGAATTCCACTGTAATGCTGGCTGGAGAGCCGGTCTCGGGCATGCCGGCATCAGCTCCATGTCATGATGACACAGAGTGGGGAGAGCCCTCCTCCCTCTCTGGAGAATCCCTTAGGGGACTTCCCATTGGACCAGGCACGTGACGAGACTCTGAGACACACCTTTGACCAAATGAAAGTAATTGATGGTCAAATTCTCCAGCCTAACGTTGCGCTTTCCTTCCTGTATTTTTCTATTATTAAGGATAGGCTGTATAGAGTGATGCAGGACACTCAAACTAAAGAAAAGATGACACAATTGTTGGTCCCAAAGAGCCAGAGGGAACTTTTATTCCATGTGGCTCATCATAATCCTATGGCTGGGCACTTGGGTCAGGATAAAACACTGAATTGTCTCATGGCCCATTACTATTGGCCAGGGATTTGCGCCGATGTCCACAGGTGGTGTGCGGCATATCGCAAATGCCAGCTGGTGAATCCAGCGGCCATGCCAAAAGTGCCATTGCACCCATTGCCATTAATTGAGATCCCTTTTGAAAGAATTGGCATGGATCTCATCGGGCCATTAGATTGATCTGCATGCAGGTATTGCTTTAGTCATTGTAGATTATGCAACGTTATACCCGGAAGCAGTGCCTTTCCACAATATCTCAGCATGCAGTGTTGCCAAGGCACTCTTCCATGTTATCTCCCGAGTTGGGATTCAGAAAAAAATCCTGACTGATCAAGGCACTACTTTCAGGTCACGCACACTGCACAAATTATACAAATTATTGGGGATTAAATTGATTCATCCAAGTGTTTATCATCTACAAATGGATGGGCTGATCGAACGATTTAACCAAACACTTAAGAACATGATTTGTAAGTTCGTTCATGGGGATGCTAAAGATTGGGACAAGTAGCTCGACCCTCCATTCATTGCAGTGCATGTGGTCCCACAAGCCTCCACCAGGTTTTCCCCATTTGAATTGCTGTATGGGTGCAAGCTCTGTGGTGTCTTAGACATCATTAAAGAAAATTGGGAGGAGGGGCCTTCTCAAAGTAAAAATGAAATTCAGTACATCCTTGACCTGAGAGCAAAACTTCATGCACTGAGTCACATAACCCAGGAGAATTTGCTACAGGCCCAAGAACGTCAAGCTCGCCTGTACAACAGAGGGACACAGCTAAAGGAATTTGCACCAGGAGATAAAATCCTCATTTTACTGCCCACCTCAAGCTCAAAATTGCTTGTCAAGTGGCAAGGGCCCTTTGAGGTCACATGGTGAACTGGGGAGGTCAACTATGATGTCAAACAGCTAGATGGGGGTGACCCGTCAAATTTAAAACCTCAATTTCCTGAAACCATGAAGAGAGGAGGTTCCTGTGTCTCTTGCGATGCTAGTTCCAGAGAGGGTAGAGCTGGGACCAGAGGGAAATCCAAAAAGTGCAGCCTAATTCACCCTGGTCCCCTGTGGAGACCACCTCTCACCGTCCCAGAGAGAACAGGTAATTAAACAGGAGGAATTATCTGATGTGTTCTCGCTCCTCCCTGGTTGCACTAACCTCATAGAACACCACACTGAGACTCCCCCAGGGATGGAGGCGCGCAGCCACCTGTATTGGCTCCCTGAACACAAGAAAAATGTGGTTCGGGATGAACTTCAGGCTATGCTTAAAATGGGTATAATTGAGGAATCACACAGTGAGTGGAGCAGCCCGGTGGTCTTGGTTCCCAAGTCCAACGGGTCAGTCTGGTTCTGTGTGGACTATAGAAGTCAATGCAGTGTCTAAATTTGATGCATATCCAATGTCCCGCATTGATGAACTGCTTGATCGGTTAGGCGTGGCCTGCTTTTACTCGACACTGGATTTGACAAAGGGATATTGGCAGATCCCCTTGACTCCAGTATCCTGCAAGAAAACAGCCTTTTTCCACTCCATTTGGTTTACACCCATTTGTCACCCTTCCTTTCAGGTTGTTTGGGGCTCCAGCAACGTTTCAGTGTCTCATGGACTGAATTCTCCATCCCCACAATGTGTATGCGGTGGCATACTTAGACAATATAATCATTTATAATAATGATTGGGAGCAGCACCTTCAACATCTGAGGGCAGTTCTGAGGTTGCTGAGGCATGCTGGGCTCACAGCAAACCGAAGAAGTGTGCAGTTGGGTGGGTGGAAGTACGGTATCTGGGCTTCCACTTTGGTCATTGGCAGGTGCATCCCCAAATTGATAAGACTGCAGCAATTACAGCCTGCCCGCGACCTAAGACCAAATAGGGGGTGAGACAGTTTCTGGGGCTGGCTGGCTATTATAGATGGTTCGTGGCTAACTTTTTGGATGTCACCAGCTCACTGACTGACCTCACTAAAAAGGAGGCACCAGATCCGGTCCAGTGGACAGAACCATGCGAATGGGCTTTTGCTCAGGTAAAGGCAATTTTGTGTGGGGGCCCGCTGTTGCATTCTCCTGACTTTTCTCTCCCTTTTGTTTTACAGACCGACGTGTCGCACAGAGGGCTGGGGGCCGTTTTGTCCCAGGTGGTGGAGGGAGAGGAACATCCGGTGCTGTACATCAGCTGCAAGCTCTCCATGCGATTGTCAAAGTACAGTAGAGAAGGAGTGTCTGGCAACCATGTGGAATCTGTTTCTATCTTCACCTTTTATAACTCTCGAGCCGATTTGTTTTTGGCCTTCCTTGGTTGTGCCGACATAATCCCCCTATCAACTGGAGTAACAGAATAGTCCTCTCTTGGAGTACCCGCTGCCTGGCCACCTGCTTGTCTTCTGCTCAGACTCCTCTCACCCCCCAAGTCACCAGTCCTGATGAGACCATCAATCTTTCCAATGTCCCTGCAGAATACCTGGATCTTTGTCAGGTGTTCAATAAGACCCAGGCCACCTCTCTCCCTCCTCAATGGTCTTATGATTGTGCGATTGAATTGCTACCCAGGACCACTCCTCCCATAGGTCACACATTTATTCTCTCTCTCCCCTGAGAGAGAGGCCATGGACAAGTATATATCTGAGTCTCTAGTGGTCAGCATTCATCCCTCATCATCTCCGGTGGGAGCAGATTTCTTCTTTGTAGTGAAGGAGGACAAGTCTCTCAGGCCCTGCATTGACTATCAAGGCTTAAATGAGATCACCATCAAGAACTGCTACCTATTACCTCTCACGTCTATGGCTTTTGACCTGCTGCGAGGGGCTCAATTTTTCCCAAAATTGGATCTCTGCAATGCCTATCATCTGGTTCGCATTAGGGAGGGGGACAAGTGGAAAATGGCCTTCAATATGCCCACTGGGCACTACAAATATTTGGTCTTACCTTTTGGGCTCATTAATGTGCCATCTGTCTTACAGGCACTGGTCAACGACGTCTTACGAGACTTCATCAACCAATTTGGGTTTGTATATCTCAACAACATCCTGATTTTCTCTCCCACACTCAAGACTCACTGGTTTCATGTCAGACAGGCCTTGCAGCAGCTTCTAGAGAACCAACTTTTTGCTAAGGCTGAAAAAAGTGAGTGTGCATTTATGGAAATCTCGTTTCTGGGATTTATTATCTCTCCAGGTATGGTCCAAGTCAACCCAGACAAGGTTATTGCCTCCTCTTACAGGGAGCTGCAACACTTCTTGGTGTTTGCTATGTTTTATCGCAGGTTCATCAGAAACTATAGCTCCATTGCCACCCCTCTTACTGAGCTCACATCTTCCAAACACCCCTTTCACTTGAATAACCATGCTAAGAATGCCTTCACATCACTCAAAACCAAGGTTTTCACTGCATCTGTCCTTATCATTCCTGACCCTGTAGTTCAGTTTGTGCTTGAGGTGGATGCCTCGGGCAAGCATATAGGGGCAGTCCTGTCCCAAAGATCATCTAAGGGCAGCAAGATGCATTCCTGTGCATTTTTCTCTCACTACTTGACTCCTGCTGAGTGCAACTATTGCATAGCAGATTGGGAACTGTTGGCCATCAAGTTGGCCCTGGAAGAGTGGAAACATTGATTCGAGGGGATTGAGACCCCATTTATCATATGGAGTGACCACAAGAACCTTGAGTACATCAAGTCTGCTGAGCGACTTGCCAGGTGGTCCTTATTCTTCTCACATTTTAACGTTGTGCTTTCTTTCAGACCACGCTCCAAGAATGCCAAGCCAGATGCTCTTTCCAGGCAGTTCTCCCCTGACTCTCAGCAAGGCACCACTGAACCTCTTCTTCCTGTCCACTGCTGAGTTGGCCACCATTCAGTTTGACATAGAAAAAGTTGTCCAAGGGGCTCTGCCTGGTGAGCCAGGGCCAGGTAACAGACCACCTAATGTTCTGTTTGTACCTCTTCGTGTATGGTCCCAAGTGCTTCAATGGGGGCACAGTTCACTTCTAGTGTGTAACCCTGGGGTGGCTCAGGCCCTCTCAGTCCTCAGGTAACATTCCTGGTGTCCAAACATGCAGCAGGATGTCAAGACTTGTAGCAGCCTGCAACATGTGTTCCAGAAACAAGACTGGTAACCAAACTATGGCCAGACTTTTCAGACCACTACCTGTACCTTGCCATCCCTGGTTCCACACTGCCGTGGATTTTGTCACCAGCCTCCACAATTCCAAGGGTAACACCTGCATCTTGACTATTGTTGATCATTTTTCTAAAGTGCCTCATTTTGTCCCTCTCCCAAAGCTAAGGAGACTGCTGAACTCCTTATTAACCATGTTTTCAGGATTCATGGCCTGCCCCTGGACATTGTGTCCAACAGAGGTCCACAGTTCTTTGCCCACTTTTGGAAATAATTCTGTAAACTCATTGGAGCCACCCCTTGTCTTTCCTCAGGTTACTACCCTCAGACCAATGGAGAGACAGAGCACACCAATCATAAATTAGAAGTTGCTCTGCAGTGCTTGACTTCTGGAGATGCATCCTTCTGGAGCCAGGCCCTGCTTTGAATTGAATGTTCACACAATGGCCTTCCTTCAACCTCTACTTGGTTTACTCCATTTCAGTGTTGCCTCAGATACCAACCACCTCTTTTTCCTGAGCAAAAGGAGGATGCATCTGTCCCTTAAGACCAAACCTTTGTTCAATGCTGTCACAAGGTGTGGGCATGTGCCAGACGTCATCTGCTACACTGCAGTTGATTATGCCAGCTCCAGTCTATCATCCTGGACATTAGGTCATTTTATCCATTGCTAAACTTCCCCTTCAAGTTCCCTCCCCCAAGATGGCTTCCAGGTTTGTTGGTCCTTTTCCCATTTCCAAAGTCATGAATCCTCTGGGGTCTGAGGGTATTTTCTGGCACTCTAATGATTTTGGCATACTCTGATTTTGTTGTCAATTTCAACAAATCTCTACAGTATTTTCAGTCATATGACTTTTTTGTATTCAGCACAAGTTCAGCTACAATAATATCTATGTGGTATGTATATTACGATTGTACTTTAAAAAAAACAGATAAATGAAGATGTAAAATGCAGTTTTAGAACTGTTTTGGAATGTGTGTGTGTGGGGGGGGGAACCACATGACCTTACCGATTCTGACGAACCGTTTTGGACACTTGAGGTGATTCTGTTCAGTTTTAGGACTGTATTAAGCACAAACTTAAATCTGCTCCATTGATTTGGACAATTAACTGGCCATCAAAAAAGTTGTCTTATTGTTTTGGGATAAAGTGTTGGCAGTCTGAGTATTCAATGAGAAGTGTAAAAAAATTCCATTACATTCAATGAGAAGAGTCAAAACCCCTCCCACTGCCAACTCTTAATCCCATCAGATTAACTCTTAATCCCATCAAGTCAAGTCACAATGGATACGGTAATGTTGTTGGGTTTTTTTTTTCCACACATTCCAACACAGTTCTAAAACTGCTTTTTACAACAGTTTAATTTATCTGGTATTTGACTTTATCTTGGTATTTGACTCTTTTCAGTGTGTCTTGAAATTAACTCTTGTATTATTTTACTTACTTCAGAGCAACAACCAACTCTGTTACTCTGTTACACAATTAGTCTGTAATTTTGCTCCCACTTCAAATTTTACTCTTTAAACTCCGAAATTGAGCAAAGTTAACTATTTTTGAGGAAAATACTTTTAACTCTGGAAAAATTGTTCAGTCATTTTTCCTGTGTATGCACTACAGCACACGCATATCAACCGATCTGCTCATAATAAACAGAAGAAATATTTACACTTACTTGAGTTGATCTTGGGCTGGATTGAGTCGAAGTAAAAAAGAAAAAAGGCACCACTCATCATCAGTGTCGCAGTTCTCAATATTGAATTGAATCATTGTCCTGAATCCTGAACTGATTTATTGTCCTGAATCCTGAACTGATTTTCTGTCCTGAATCATGAAATGAATCATGAGTTGAATCACTGTCCTGAATCATCCAACGTACATAAAATCTGCATGCCATCTCACAACAAGTTTTACATCCAAATAGCCTAAACTATGTCTGACAGATTTTATCCTGTTTACGGTGGGCACTCCCACCACGAAAGAGAAACTGATCGAAAGCAAAAGAGTGAATGTGATTATCATGTCGTTACCACGTGAATAGTCTTTTATGAATGCATACATGGGAGCTCAGCTCTCCAACTCTGGTGTGACTGAGTCAGGTGACTGTGAAGGAAAATTAATGGACGAACATTATTATTCTCTGTGTTTCTGTATGTTGAGCTAAAGTGGCTTAGTTACTGAGAAGAGATGTTTTTCCACATGCTGTAATCGCTTTTCTGTGGCCTTGGTGGTAATGAGCAGGGTGCTTGAATTCATCCTAGCTTGCATCTTCTCATGATGTAACCACCTCTCCTGACCTTGGTGGTGATAAGCAGGGAGCTTGAGCTCTCCCTAACTCGCATCCACCTGCACATACCAGAGCACGCCAGGTGCACGCTCTAACAAAGCTTCATAGAAAATCTTGAGCCAATCACGTGAAGACACAAGCAGTGAGCAAATGCTTTCAGAGTATAATAGATAACATTCCTAAAACACAACTCAGAGTGCGCGTACTCTTGGCATCATCAGAAGTGATGTCTTCTTCTATTCTTCTCTTTCCTTTCCTATTTTATATATCTTTTATATGATCTATAATAAATGACTGAAAAGACAACTGTTAAGCGTTCTGAAGTGTTTATTAGAAATTTCCATTACAGTGACAAGTTTTACGTTTCATCTAATTTAGGTAATTTAAAAACTATAATATTATTTGGCAGTGGGCATATAGGAAAGTGTAAAGTATAAAGTTTGTCAATATGTTTATCATGCTTGCATGATGAAAAACTCAAAGATATTTATCTAAATACATGACCTACTCATTCTAAACCTGTCAAGCTTCGCCGGCGAAGCTCTTGACCCCAGAGGGTTAACCGCACTACTGTCAGGCTGTTGTTACCCAGGTCCATGCATTGTGTTCACCCTTCCATCCATGTCTCTCAACTGAGACCCCTGGTCTCTAGTCCTTTCCCCCCTTGTTCCAAGACAGCCCCCCCATTTCATCAATGAAGCTGAAGCCTATACTGTCAAGAGGCTGCTAAAGGTTCATTGGCGGGGTTGAGGGTTGCAGTACCTGGTTGATTGGAAGGGGTATGGCCCAGAGGAGAGATGTTAGACCCTAGCACGCTTCCTCTTGGATCCCTCATTCATCAGAGACTTCTACCACAAGAACCCAGAGGCCCCATCTGGGATGCCCAGAGGCATGCGTAAGAGGGGGTACTGTCAAGTTCCAGTCCAGAATATTTAGGTCCTGATCCAGGTCTTACACTCTACTCCTTGTTTTTCCCTGTGCCTTCTATGCATGGTAGCCAGCATACCTGTCTCTTATCAGCTCATCTATGGCTCTATATGAGATTTTCTCAATGTGGAATTGTCTGCGTTTCATGTCAAGTTTTTGCCTGTATTTTTGCTCTGGTTTTGCATCAGACTCTACTCCTTTCTTTACTACTTTGCCAAGCGCTTTGGTATTACTTTGCCTTCCCTTTGGATTATCTCTTTGCTGATGGTTTTCTGGACTGCAAGCTCATTCTCCCACTGTCAGGGTGTGCTCTGTATTTATTTATTTTTTTTTTTTTTACATTTTTCTGCATCTGCACTGCAAACTCATTCTCCTGCTGTGGGGGTGTGCTCTGGACTTTTTTGACATTTTTCTCTGCATCTGTGCTTGGCTAGGATTATTTTATTCTCCCCATTTTGAACTGATTCTGTTCTCATTCTCTCTAGTTCTGATTTTTGACTGACTGCTGAGCATCTTTTCCTGTGCTTTAGGTCAGATTCATTAAAGACTCTCTTCTCTACTCCTGCGCATGTGAGTCTGCTTATTGGGTCTAGCCACCACCTACAGCCATTAGACCGATGACACCCATCTGATACCAACAGCCATATTAACAAAGGCTCTTGACCTGAATGTGTATGATTTTTGAATTGTATTGATGACACATGATTGGCTGATTAGATAACTGCATGAATCTGCAGATGCATATATATTCAACATAAAATTGACAGTGAGTGTATGTAATAGTAATGTCATGTATTTATGTATTATCTATTGCCCTTGAATAACATTTAATAGATTTTCAATCAAAAGGTGCTATGTTCTAAGTTGTTTAACACATCTATATGTGACTGTCTGGAAATAAAAGTTGAAATTCTGGTTTCATTATGGTCTCATAATGATGTTTTGATCTCAAACAGTCTGAGATGACTGCATCGTCCTCACTGTAGAGCAAAACCAAAATAACTGGCCTTGCCATTCCAATACCTTCAGAGGGGACTGGAACCAGCTCTTCCAGTTACCCAAAGCTTAAACTAGCATGTAATAAAAATGATAATGAACTATGAGATCCTCATGTGGGTGGTGTAGTGATTAGCACTGTTGCCTCACAGCAAGAAGGTCCTGGGTTCGAGCCCAGCAGCTGATGAGTGGCTGTATGTTCTCCCAGTATTTGCATGAGTTTCCTCTGGGTGCTCTGGTTTCCCCCACAGTCCAAAGACACACAGGTTAGACTAACTGGTGGCTCTAAATTGAGTGTGAATGGTTGGTTGTCTCTATGTGTTAGCCCTGCGATGACCTGGCGACTTGTCTAGACTGGACCTCTCGCCCATAGTCAGCTGGGATACTGTCGGCTCCAGCTTGCCTGTGACCCTGTACAGGATAAGCAGCTACAGATAATGGATGGATGGAGATCCTCATGCAACTTTTTTAATGCCTACACTAGTTTATCACTTAAAGCAGATATGTATTCTGACTCTATAATTGTTTAGTTTAGAATTTTCGAAGCTTTACATATTCTTGTATGTAAAAAAGGCCACCACACAAAAGATTAATCTTTAAAGAAAAATGTGTTAAGATTTTGTATCAGCATGAGATGTCCGGCTGCTCACATAGATAACCATAAAAATTTGTTCTGTCCTGAAATGGCAAGCAAATATCATACATTTGAAAAAACAAGAGCAATGGGCACGTTTCCTTCACCATTCCTCAGTGTAGCAGACAATTTCAATTTGTCCATATATCTCTGTAAGCATGAGAGCGGGAATTATATTTTAGGGTCACTTTAGGGATTACAATCCAATTAGCACACCCTGGCATCTTGAACAGCAGGACAGTGACAGAAATGGGTAAATCTCTTCAAATCCATCTTCTGATGAAAACATAGTAGTGCTGTATAAAAGCATTGTATTGTAGCCACTCTTCCACAGATCATGCAGTGACAGGATTTTTTTAGTGTCTTAACAGAGAACTGAGAACAGCTTAGCAGAAGTGTTGTTGATAGATGGACTGATTGGTTGACCTTCTGTCTCCACATGCCCCAGGTTTAAATCTTCCCTTAAGGAATAGACATGTGCTCTTGGAGAACTAACCTTATCGTGCTGATAACGTTCTAGTGAGGTGAGGTGGGGTTTGGACCTAACCAACTAATACCTGACTAAAGTTCTGCCCCTGGAGATCTAATTTCAAGAATGCTATAGATTTTTTTTAAAGATATTTTATGGGCTTTTTCCACCTTTATTGGACAGGACAGTGTAGAGACAGGAAATGAGCAGGAGAGAGAGACGGGGAGGGATTGGGAAATGACCTCGGGTCGGAATCGAATCCGGGTCCCCGGATTTATGGTGCCTTCTCTACCTGAGCCATGACGCCCCCTAGAATGCTATAGATTTAAAGCTAAAAACTCCACTGAAATCAAGAAAGACCCAAAATGAAGATAATTTAAACACAATCAGTAGTACTAAAGCATTTATGTAAATGATTTGCCTGAAGGAAGTTTATCAAGAAAGGGAAGTGTTTTCACAAACTTTGATAGATCTCTTATTTGCTTTTTCCCTCTATGGTCTGATTAGTTAAGTGACAACTTGTGACAATGATTGATTAAAAAAAAGTCCACAACAGTAACAGAATGGTTAAAGATGACTGGACAAAGAAGTGTGCTTTAAAACTGATGTTTGTGGTGCTGGTTCCTAAGGTTGTCATAGTCTGGGGGTGGTAGTGGGGATAAGCTTCCATTACATATAAAATGCTCCCAATAGTGCGTCTCAAATAGCCTCTAGCCTCTAACAACCAAAGTCCAATTTCTGCCCTTCATGTGGCAGGAACTGTGTACACTGATGGAGAAGAGGCAAAGGTGGGCCACTGGCACCTAAAACCAGTTGCTTTGGGCACATAGGGCTTATCATCCTGGGAAAGCAGCCTGCCTAGGAGAAAGAAAACTCTGATTTTAAACCTCTGCTGCCTTGTGGCTATACTCACTCATGGGAAAGGTTTTGGGAGTCAAACCTTAGAAATCCAAAGTCGGAATCCTTAAGGTGGTCTGCTGTTGTCTTCAGCATCATTCCAGCAACTCCTGCAATGACATTGGTGCCAAGTTGTATGGGCCCTTGCCTTTTCCTTGGAACTCACCAGCAGCATGAAGAGGGTAGACCTGCTAAGCAGGTTACACTGCAAAAAACTGAAAACTGAATTTGAAGAGAAAATTACTTAATACTTGTGAAATTATCTTGCTGAATGGACAGATATTTTTACTTGATACAGCTTAGAATAAGTTGGTTGCAATCTAGAACTAGGTTTAATAATCTCAGAATTGGGGTCTTGTATTCTTCTAATAGGAAATGCTAGATCGTTTAAACTATTTTCAAGATATTTTCACTTGCTAAGACATCATTTTTTGCAGTGTAGAGCTGGCCTTCCATACCAGGCTTGTGCACTGGAGAGAACACTCAAGCATTGCTTCACTGCAATGGTACAACATTGGGAGCAGCAGTCTATTTGTGATAAGCCATGCTTGACTGGTACCCCTTTTCCACCAAATCAGTTCCAGGGCTGGTTCGGGGCCAGTGCTGGTGCTGGTTCACAACTCGTTCAACTTGCAACCCAGCTGAGAACCAGTTTGCTTTTCCATAGCTCGGGGTACTAAGGAGAGCCACATCATTACGTCGCTGTATACATCAGTTACGTCGCTGTATATGTCAGTTACATCGCTGCGTTTGCATAAACCTTGGTGCAAACATCGAAGCTACAACAACACAGAGAAGAAGCAGCAGCAACAACAACAACAACAACAATAATGGATAACTTCGCGTTTGTACAGCTGTTGCTTCTCGTCGCTTAAAAATGGCGACCTTTCATGGTCTTGCTATTGTTGTTGGTCTTAACAACTCCGCCCCCCCCCCCCCCGCTGATGTAAGTGGTTCTTTCCTCTGGCCCAGCAAAGAGTTGGTGCTAGCCTGGAACTGTTTTTTCTGGCCCCAGAGCCAGTTCTTTGTCAGTGGAAACAGAAAACCTGGTTCCAAACTAAGCACTGGCCCTGAACCAGCCCTGGATCTGCTTTGGTGGAAAAGGGGCATGGGACAAAGTGAGATGCCTTCCAGGGGTTGATCCTGACAGTGGGTGAGACCATCATATCTTACTGGACAGCTACCACCCACCTAAGCTAGGCAGTCCCAAGCCAGTAAGGCACTGTCCAGCCACAGTCTGCTTGCTTCAGTGGAAAAGTGAAGCATAAGGTTTTTACCTGACAGGTGAAGAGAAATCTCACCCCAAAGAAAACAATAATGAGTTGCTGGTTTAAAATGGTAATGTGAAGTGCTACTGTAGAAAACCTTTTGAGAAATTGACATTTATAGTCATGAATCACAAAATCACTAAAAGGTAAACAGGTGTTGTCATTCGTGTGGAACATTTGTGAACATGGAATTTTGTGTAGCTGAACCTCCACAAGTTTTAGTAATACCCGTGAAGCAGAGATTCACCCTGAACATTTTGACATTCAGATGGTAAGGAAGACCATGACAGGATCGACTGGACACATTCAATTTAAACTGGACTGGAAGAGAAGCCTAGGTGTATATAACTGATGGCTCTGACTGAATCACAAGCCAGAACAGGCCATTTTCTCCAGCACAAAGTATGTGACTGCTGTACATAATGCATAAATGCTATTTGTTGGTTTTTAAATGCACTAATAGATTAAAAAAAAAGGAGGCATGGTGATGCAGTGGTTAGCACTGTCACCCTACAGTAAGAAGGTTCCAGATTTGAACCTCACGGCCAACGGGGGCCTTTCTGTGTGGAGTTTGCATGTTCTCCCCATGGAGAACATGCAAAAAGAGGAAAGTGGGTTTCCTCTGGGTGCACTGGGTTCCTCCCACTGTTCAAAGACATGCAGATTAGATAAAAAATACCCAGTGACTGAGTACAAGCCGGTGAATACTTCGTGTCAGTCCCAAGCCCAGAGAGACTGTGGGAAGGGTTGTGTCAGGAATTATATCCAGTGTTTAAAAAAAAATTAATTAATTTAAAAAAAAAATCTATACCAGATCAAATATGTGGCCCCAGATGATCTGCTGTGGTGACCCCTAACAGGAGCAGCTGAAAGAAGAAGAATAGATTTAAAAAATAATACTAAGACTAATCATAAAAGATTACTCATAAAAACTCCTCCATGGCTCCTCAATCTCCTGAGTTTTACATAGCATGGTGATGCTAGTCTCTATCTCTGCTAACATAGAAAATCAAAGAGATCTTCTTTGTCAGCACCCCAGGCCATCCTGTTTAGGTGTGAAGAGGGACCAATTTATTTTTCATGCAGGCAATAACGAGACAGTTCTCTCTGCAATACCAATCATGACATAGGAAAAAGAACTAATTAATCACATCATCATTTAGCGATTATCAGACTTTAATCTAAATGAAGGCGCTGCTAGCTCTTCCCAGGAGTGCCATACATCAGTGAGGTGGGTCACAGAGTGCCTGCTCATGCTGACTTCAATATTAAAGATGATGCTGCCATCCTCAGACAGGGTGTTAATTGATTAGCGTGGAACTACACTCACTGGGAGCCAGCCAGTGGGTTTTTCTGATCAGATGATGTGAGGCATCGTTTACACACTCTCTGTCAACAAGTAATTACAAAATATCAAGCTATGAATGCGACAGATGGAACACACATTGGCTAACAGGGACAGCGAGGGTGTGTGTTTAATTTTCCACAAGGTGAAGTGTGAACGGGGTGCGAAATATTTCTAATGTTACTTTTTTTTATTCAGTAATGATGTCTCCATGGTCAATAAACATATGTTTGAAAAACAAACTGTGGCACAATAAATGAAAACACTGTAAATGTTTTATTTGAAGGACACCTACACAAAGCCTTCATAATATTAAAAAGCTATTTTATAAAGCAACATTGTGGAAAGCTTATGTCAAATCCTTGTATGTATGACTTTGTCTTTACATGAACATCAGATGAATCTGTCTGTGAAGATTCTCAGTCATCCAGCTCATAGTAAACTGTGGATGGTAAAAGAGAGCAACTGGACTTGCTTGAAGATTCTTGAAGATACTATTGCACAGTGCACTATTAGTCAGACAGAACTGAAGAAGCCTTTCGGATGAGAGGTGAAACATCTTCAAGAATCTTCAAGCAAGTCCAGTTGCTCTCTTTTACCACCCACAGATCAGATGAATCTCAATTACCAATTATGATGGGTTGACTGAACGAGACTGTTATATATGTAATTAAGCTATTTTAATGGAATCCTCTAATCCTAAATTAATAGTTTCTCTACTGACAGAACATTTAGGAAGTCTTAAACCTTGAGCAATCTTCCATGATGGACCGACCTGCAATTTTGACTTTTGGGATATGTATTGTCAACGTCTATTTCTTATACAAGAACAGAATTTAATGTTCTTCAAGTGCTGGCTGTCCATTTAGATTTAAAGCTATGAAGAATCATTCCACTATCCATAACCACTTATCCTGTGCAGGGTCACTGGCAAGCTGGAGCTTATCCCAGCTGACTATGGGCGAGAGGCGGGGTACACCCTGGACAAGTTGCCAGATCATTGCAGGCCTAATGCATAAAGGCAATCATTTACACCTGTGGCCAATTTGGAGCCACCAATAAGCTTAATCTGCAGGTATTTGGACTGTGGGGAAAACTGGAGCAAACCCACACAGACCATGCAAACTTTACACAGAAAAGCCCCAGTCAGCTGCTGGGCTTGAACCCAGAACCTTCTTGCTGTGAGGCGACAGTGCTAACCACTACACCATTGTGCCACCCATGCCACTACAATCTCACTTATTTACAAACCTATATAATGGATTAATGATTCTTGTGCCCTCAAACTAAAGACATAATCAAATTATACAGGTTATAAAGCACTGTATATGTATTTAACAAATTCATCTGACTGCCATCAATACAAAAAAAAAAAAGATTTCCACTGAATCCTACAGATACAGTGGTGCTTGAAAGTTTGTGAACCCTTTAGAATTTTCTATATTTCTGCATAAATATGACCTAAAACATCATCAGATTTTTACACAAGTCCTAAAAGTAGATAAAGAGAATCCAGTTAAACAAATGAGACAAAAATATTATACTTGGTCATTTATTTATTGAGGAAAATGATCCAATATTACAGATTTGTGAGTGGCAAAAGTATGTGAACCTCTAGGATTAGCAGTTAATTTGAAGATGAAATTAGACTCAGGTGTTTTCAATCAATGGGCTGACAATCAGGTGTGAGTGGGCACCCTGTTTTATTTAAGGAACAGGGATCTATCAAAGTCTGATCTTCACAACACGTTTGTGGAAGTGTATCATGGCACGAACAAAGGAGACTTCTGAGGACCTCAGAAAAAGCGTTGTTGATACTCATCAGGCTGGACAAGGTTACAAAACCATGTCTAAAGAGTCTGGACTCCACCAATCCACAGTCAGACAGATTGTGTACAAATGGAGGAAATTCAAGACCATTGTTACCCTCCCTAGGAGTGGTCGACCAACAAAGATCACTCCAAGAGCAAGGTGTGTAATAGTCGGTGAGGTCACAAAGGACCCCAGGGTAACTTCTAAGCAACTGAAGGCCTCTCTCACATTGGCTAATGTTAATGTTCATGAGTCCATCATCAGGAGAACACTGAACAACAATGGTGTGCATGGCAGGGTTGCAAGGAGAAAGCCACTACTCTCCAAAAAGAACATTGCTGCTCTTCTGCAGTTTGCTAAAGATCACGTGGACAAGCCAAAAGGCTATTGGAAAAATGTTTTGTGGACGGATGAGACCAAAATAGAACTTTTTGGTTTAAATGAGAAGCGTTGTGTTTGGAGAAAGGAAAATACTGCATTCCAGCCTAAGACCCTTATCCCATCTGTGAAACATGGTGGTGGTAGTACCATGGTTTGGGCCTGTTTTGCTGCATCTGGGCCAGGATGGCTTGCCATCATTGATGGAACAATGAATTTTGAATTACGCCAGCGAATTCTAAAGGAAAATGTCAGGACATCTGTCCATGAACTGAATCTCAAGAGAAGGTGGGTCATGCAGCAAGACAACGACCCTAAGCACACAAGTCGTTCTACCAAAGAATGGTTAAAGAAGAATAAAGTTAATGTTTTGGAATGGCCAAGTCAATGTCCTGACCTTAATCCAATCGAAATGTTGTGGAAGGACCTGAAGTGAGCAGTTCATGTGAGGAAACCCACCAACATCCCAGAATTAAAGCTGTTCTGTATGGAAGAATGGGATAAAATTCCTCCAAGCCAGTGTGCAGGACTGATCAACAGTTACCGGAAACTGTTGCAGTTATTGCTGCACAAGTGGGTCACACCAGATACTGAAAGCAAAGGTTCACATACTTTTGCCACTCACAGATATGTAATACTGGATCATTTTCCTCAATAAATAAATAACCAAGTATCATATTTTTGTCTCATTTGTTTAACTGGGTTCTATTTATCTACTTTTAGGACTCGTGTGAAAATCTGATGATGTTGTAGGTCATATTTATGCAGAAATATAGAAAATTCTAAAGGGTTCACAAACTTTCAAGCACCACTGTATATTCCATTTATTGTGATGCCTATCAAATTGGAAGATTTCTGCAGATTTAGGCTCAATTTTTTTTTTTTTTAGTTTTGGACAGGCATTGCCCAAACTGATAATCATATCATCAGTTTTTCTTTGACTAATCAGACACAAGGTACACCACCACTCTTGCCGGAGCAGTCGGGGGTTATGTGCTTGCTCAAGGGCACTTCAACCAGTCCTACTAGTCCAGGGAAATGAACCAGCAACCTTTTGGTCTCAAAGCTGCTTCTCTAACCATTAGGCCATGGCTTCCCCACAAAGATAAAAAGATAGCATTTTATCTTGTAGTGTGTTTCCTTTTAGTCTATTTTATAGTCTTATACAAACCTTAATGCGGGTGGCACGGTGGTTAGCACTGTTGACTCATGGCAAGAAGATTCTGGCTTCGAGTCCAGTGACCAATGGGGGCCTTTCTGTGTGGAGTTTGCACATTCTCCTCATCTCTGTGTGGGTTTCCTCTGGGTGTTCCGGTTTCCTCCACAGTCCAAAGACATGCAGTTAGGTTAACTCTAAATTGCCCAGATGTGTGAGTGAGTGTGTGGAAAGGAACCGGCCACCTTACTACAATTCTGGCCAAGTCAGCCAAACATGATTCACCTAAAGCCCAGATCAGGTTCAGCAGTGATGATGACAAACCTTAACAACCTGCTGTCTGACTTTAAAATGTGTTTTCTTTTATGTATTTTAGTTTCCCTTCTCCATGCTAGCCTTCCATGCATAGAATGTCTTTACTTAGAAAAACATGAACAGAGGCTTAAATTAAGAAACCGAAACATGTCACCTCACAGGGTTCATTTTGTTTACAAGAATTCAAGTATCTACAGTGCTGTTCACCACAGAGTACATGCATGCATAGTTTACACAGTTTGCTTCAATTTTATGAGTTTAGTTACAGCTAATAATTCATTAGGCTTATTTACAGTCCAGATTTTGGCAAATATCCTGGACCTTGGTGGGAAAAAAAAAAGATAATGGTGGTGACTGGCAGCTACAGCTGACTTGTAATCAGCTTCTGGTATTTTGGCATTTCTTTTTCTCTCCTCCTGTGTAAAGACCACAAGCGGAGGCCATCCACATCTGATCTGCTTTAATATCAACAGATCTTCATTTAAGGTACGTGAATCTTTTCATCATGGCACACCTTCAGCCTGTTCAGTGTGCTGAGTGCAGGATGTTTAGTCATTCTTCCTCCGTCACTAGCGATAGCTTTATTAGCTTTACTTGTGATAAGTGCAGATTAGTTAGCTCTCTGACGGAGAAGATTACAGTGCTAGAAGCGCGTGTCCAGGCTTTAGAGCAGGTTAGTGAGCGTGAGAACAGTGTAGTTTCTGTTAGGGAAAGTCTGGACGCCCTAGGTGGAGTTAGCAATCCCCCAACTCCGGCATTAGAGCCCTTACAGCGGGGCGAATGGGTGACGGCTCGGCGGCATAAGCGTCGAGCCAAAGCTACCGCTGAGGCTCGCCCACGGGAGCACCACTCCTCTCTGCGTCACGTGTCGAACAGGTTTGCTCTCCTTAGTGATGCATTCACTGAGAAACCTGAAAGAGCTCTAGTTATAGGGGACTCTATCATACGGCACGTGAAATTAGCTCAGCCTTTAGGGGCACCAGCAGCTTTAGTCAGGTGTATACCGGGAGCCAGGGCGCTGGACATAGCAGGTAATCTTAGGGTCCTAGGCAAGCACAGGTTCTCAAAGATAGTTATCCATGCAGGAGCTAATGATATACGCCTTCGTCAGTCTGAGGTTACTAAGAGTAACTTTCTAGAGGTGTTTAAATTAGCGAAGGCGATGTCTGATGCTGTAGTATGCTCTGGCCCCATCCCAATGCGGCATGGCGATGTAGCTTACAGCAGGTTATGGTCGCTGAACTGCTGGCTGTCCAGGTGGTGCTCTGAAAACAGTGTGGGCTTTATAGATAATTGGGCTAATTTTGAGGGCACTGCTGGCCTGTTAGGGCGGGACGGTATCCATCCCACTCGGGAAGGTGCTGCTCTCATTTCCTGCAGCATAGGTCATAGTCTCAGAACAGGCCTAGTTAATTTCTGACAATCCAGAGCCAAGGCCAGGGAGCAGACGAACAGGCTAAACCGACTGTCTGCTAGCTGCACAGAGTCGTCACTCAGGGTCCACTACATCGAGACTGTGTCTGTTCCCCGAGCTCAACAAAAAGGTAGAAATTTTCAGAGTTTGTTCCAGTAACCTAATCAATATAAAATTAGATCATACTGACTGTACAGCTGCTGCCAGCACCTTTGATCTAAAGGTGGGGCTATTAAATATTAGATCTCTTACATCTAAAGCGCTAATGGTTAATGAACTCATTACTGATCAGGAATTTAATGTACTGTGTTTAACAGAAACATGGGTTAAGCCAAATGAATATATAGCATTAAATGAAGCGAGTCCTCCTGGATACAGTTATATACACCAGCCTCGTCTAACTGGCAGAGGAGGAGGCGTCGCGGTTATTTATAACGATTATCTAGGTGTAACACAAAAACCTGGTTATAAATTTAATACATTTGAAGTTCTTCATACTCATATAATGTATGTAGCCTCAAAAAATAAGTCTACCCAGTTAATTCCATTGCTTATTATTTACAGGCCCCCGGGGCCATATTCTGAGTTTCTTTCTGAATTTGCAGATTTTATCTCAGATCTGGTTATTTCCTTAGACAAAGCTTTAGTTGTCGGAGATTTTAATATTCACTTCGATAACCCAGAAGACCCTTTAAAAACAGCATTTGTGTCCATCTTAGACTCAGTCGGGATTAAGCAGAATGTCATAGGACCGACCCATAATGGTGGTCACACCCTTGATCTAATACTAACATTCAGATTAAACGTAGACAATATAGTCATACTTCCACAGTCTTAAGTTATCTCAGATCATTGTCTCATCTCATTCAAGATATGTCTGAGTAATAATATATGCACCTCACCACGCTACTGTATTAAATGTACTTTCACGTCAACTACTGCACAGAGCTTTATAAATGATCTCCCAGAGCTGTCAACTTTGATTGGGTCACTGTCAGCCCCTGCAGAACTTGATCAGGCAACTGAATGCTTAGAGTCAACATTCCACCATACTTTAGATAATGTAGCTCCTCTAAAAAGGAAAATGGTCAGAGACAAAAAATTAGCACCCTGGTATAATGATGACACTCGCACATTAAAACAGACCACTCGAAAATTGGAATGTAAATGGCGTCAAACAAAATTGGTAGTGTTCAAATTAGCTTGGAAGGAGAGCTTCCTGAAGTATAGAAAAGCTCTTAGTGCTGCGAGATCAACATATTTCTCCTCCCTAATAGAAGATAACAAAAATAATCCTAGATTCCTATTTAATACTGTAGCAAAATGAACCAGGAATAAGTCCACTATCAACACATGCACACCTGCAGTATGTAGTAGCAACGACTTCATGAATTTTTTTTAATGACAAAATTGAGAATATCCGACAAAAAATTCAAACTACTAATTTAAGGTTAGACAATGAAAGTGACCTTGTAGTTAACAATCTAACTGTATCAGATCATCAGTTAGAATGTTTTACTCCCCTAAAAGAAACTGAATTACTTTCATTAATCTCTACATCAAAAGCCTCAATTTGCGTACTAGATCCCTTACCGACACATCTATTCAAAGAGATAATGCCTGGAGTAATTGAACCGCTTCTAAAAATAATAAATTCTTCTCTTATGATTGGCTATGTACCCAAATCCTTTAAACTAGCAGTTATCAAACCCCTGATTAAAAAACCTGACCTTGATCCCTGTCAGCTGTCCAATTATCGGCCAATATCAAACCTCCCCTTTATCTCCAAGATCCTTAAAAAAGCTGTGGCACAACAGTTATGCTCATATTTACATAGGAATAACATCCATGAAATGTATCAGTCAGGATTTAGACCTCATCATAGCACAGAGACAGCACTGGTTAAAGTAGTAAACGACCTACTGTTGGCGTCTGATCAGGGCTGTATCTCGCTACTTGTGTTGCTTGACCTTAGTGCAGCATTTGATACCATTGATCATTCCATTCTTCTGGATAGACTAGAAAATGTTGTGGGAGTTAAGGGAATGGCCCTTAACCTGGCTCAGGTCTTATCTAACTGATCGTTATCAGTATGTTGATATAAATGGTGATATTTCTAGACGTACCGAGGTAAAGTTTGGTGTTCCACAAGGTTCTGTCTTGGGTCCACTGCTTTTTTCTCTATATATGTTACCTCTGGGTGATATTATTCATAAACATTGTATTAGTTTCCACTGTTATGCTGATGACACACAGTTGTATGTCTCTGCAAAACCTGATGAGAGACACCAGCTTAATAGAATTGAGGAATGTGTTAAGGACATTAGACACTGGATGCTTATTAATTTCCTTCTGCTTAACTCTGACAAGACTGAAGTACTTGTGCTAGGACCACATACAGCTAGAAGTAAGTTTTCTGATTACACAGTGACTCTGGATGGCCTTTCTGTTTCTTCACGTGCAACAGTAAAAGACCTCGGAGTGATTATTGACCCCAGTCTTTCATTCGAAACTCACATTGATAACATCACCCGGATAGCTTTCTTTCATCTCAGAAATATTGCAAAGATAAGAAATTTAATGTCATTGCATGATGCAGAAAAACTAGTCCATGCTTTCGTTACCTCCAGGTTGGATTATTGTAATGCCTTACTGTCTGGATGTTCCAATAAGTGCATAAACAAGCTCCAGTTAGTTCAAAATGCAGCAGCAAGAGTCCTTACTAGAACTAGAAAATATGACCACATCACGCCTGTCTTATCCACACTGCATTGGCTCCCAATCAAATTTTGTACTGATTATAAAATACTACTATTGACCTTTAAAGCACTAAATGGTCTCGCACCACAGTACCTGAGTGAACTTCTGCTCCTCTATGACCCGCCACGCCTACTTAGATCAAAAGGTGCAGGCTATCTGCTGGTACCTCATATAGTGAAGGCTACATCAGGGGGCAGAGCCTTTTCTTACAAAGCCCCACAGTTATGGAACAGCCTTCCAAGTAATGTTCGGGAATCAGACACAGTCTCAGCATTTAAGTCTAGGCTGAAAACATATCTGTTTAGTCAAGCCTTTTGTTAATGGTGTTTATGAGGTAAAGGAGTAGATCTGGAGGGTCCTCAGACATAGAGTGTTTTGGTAAACTGGGATGTATGGATGCTGTCAGTCCCCACTCGCTTGCTCACTTGAGTTTGTTGACAGTGTAGTGGCTGGCTGCTTTATGTCCCGGGGCTCCCTCTTGCCTGTGTTACCTTCTGGCTCTCTCCTTTTAGTTATGCTGTCATAGTTAGTTGCCGGAGTCCCTGCTTGTACTCGGTGCAATATGTATACTGCTCCTACTTATTCAGGTGACATTGGGCATACCTAACAACCTGTGTTTTCTTTCCCTCCCCCCCACCCCAAATCTGTCCCTCTGAGTTACATGGAGTCAACAGGAAATCTTTTGGTGGAGAGGGTGGAGACCTCGACTGGCTATCGTAGCCTGCAGGGAATCGGCCGTCAGACATTCTGTCGCATGTCCCAGACCCGGTGAAATGTAACTGAATTGTCTTGGCCAGCCCTAAGGGTCCCATCTGCATCTCATCATTGCTGAGGAGTGTGCTCCCTTCACCCAATCAAGCATCCAGCCAGAGCAGGTCATGATATTTTTTACCATATTAACATGCCATTGTTGTGTGTTATGCCTGATGTAAAGACTCTCGTCTCTGCGAGCCTACCACACAGATTTAATACTTGTCATTTTTAGGGCATACCTAACAACCTGTGTTTTCTTTCTCTCTCTTCCCCCCCCCCCCCCCCAATCTGTCCCTCTGAGTTACATGTTGATCCTGGGATTGAGATGCTGGCCTCTTCTGCCCCTTGGACCTGCTTGATCCATCCTGGTGCCCTGTGTCTGGTCAGAGTTTTATTGCACCGCTCCTGTGAAGGACGGCCCCATGAGGACAGTTGAGGGTTATACCTGTTAAAACTGTTAATATTATAGTCAGGCTGTCTGTTGTTGCCCAAATGAGGATGGGTTCCCTTTTGAGTCTGGTTCCTCTCGAGGTTTCTTCCTCATGTCGTCTGAGGGAGTTTTTCCTTGCCACCGTCGCCACAGGCTTGCTCATTGGGGATAGATTAGGGATAAAATTAGCTCATGTTTTAAGTCATTCAAATTCTGTAAAGCTGCTTTGCGACAATGTTTATTGTTAAAAGCGCTATACAAATAAACTTGATTTGATTTGATTTGATAAGTTGTATATGACACGCTACCATGTTCACATACATTGGATTGCCAAGAGCAGCCACCCTCTAAAACCTATGAGCAACATGTTGATAGTTAGTAGCCACAATAAGATACTATGTTTCACAAACTTAGTTCCCAATAATTATAATTTACAATTGTTTTTGCTTCTTTCTTTCAGGTCACCTGAGCGAAAAGTCACCAGTTTTGACATAAGTGTTTCATAAAATCCCCTCATTCTTTTCTAAAAGATTTAAGCAATGCTCATGAATGTGTTATAAAGGACCTATGTGGGTACATTATCAATATATTAATACACTACATGACTGAAATGTATTAATCATTTACATGAACTTTATTTCAGAGAACAGCAATATTCAGCAGGTGAAGAATGGTTAAGAGGGTTTTCTTAGATTTGCATTATTTTAGATTTAGTATCATTCTCGCCTGATGGAGAGTTGTGTTTCTGGACCAATGATTTGTGTTAAAACCACAGCCCTAAAACAGATATTTATGAGCTCATGTCACAGATAAGGGGTAAAACCTATAGCACAGAACAGAGAGAATGGTATGTGTTATAAAAGGTGTGTGTGTGTATTTGAGGCCTCAAGGGTTCATGATAACATCCTTATCTTTGCTATGACTTTGGAGTGAAGAATCTAAGTATAAATGTTTTGAGAAAGTGTGTTTTGTGGGGAGAAACCTGGAAGAAGGGATAGTGTGGGCAGTGAACTAGCTCTCAGAGAGAACAACACATGTGTATGAACCTGTAGCTTCAATAAAACTTTTTTTCTCTCCTCCAAGTTTGTGCCTGCTTGCATCTTTATTTAGGAGAAAACAGAAAATTTACTTCACAATTAAACAGCAGGTCTAGGCTGTCACACAGGCCTGAACCACAGCTAAAAACCACATGAAACACTAAACTCTTAGCAAAAATGCTAACATGGTTTGCTCTGTTTTAGACTGAGCACAAATATATCCTCCAGTTTGTACACAACAGACAGCATCTCACAGGAACCACAAAATGCAAAGTTGTAATTTACTTACATATATTAGATATCTCCTACAGTTCCAGAACTAATTAACTTATTTTTGCATTAGCACACACCACAGGCCAAGTGAGGTTTGGAGAAGAAAAGTTCTATGCAAATCAAGCTAATATAATCTGTTCCTAAAAGAAACTTTAGATAAAGATATAAACATTTTAACCAGTTTATACAAGTGACTCCATATAGAGGTGCATAACCTGCCATGCTTGTCATAGCAGTGAAACATGAGTCACAGGCGGAGACAGTGTGCAATGATGAGATAGTTGAATAATCTCAATGCGCAGATACTATAATTTGATACATTACATCATGCAAACCACTTCAGCATTCAGCTGTTTTTAGTGTCAATTTTTTTAAGTTCTCAAAAAACAGTATATAATATCACAGTTTTATATTTGTTAGAATGATTATTTTAGATCATGAACCATTTCCATTCATAATTTATGATGTAAAATGACTGTTTCTTAAAACAATCACTAGAAATACTATATATTTGTAAAAACTGTCATATAATATTATCAAGTTCATTTTAATGATCAGAAAAGTCATAGCTGATTGTTTAAGACAGTGGATTAGCATTTCCGCAAAGAGGTGGGGATTCTGATTCATATACTTGATGTGCTGTGGGCTTCACCTGATCGAGCAGGAATGTGCCATGTCTCTGTGAGTATTCCAGAGGGTACATATCAGGTTTTGGTGGATTATGGTTGTAATCAGACCTCCATGTATCAAAGGCTGATTCAGTGTGGGGCACTGGAAAATGCACGATTAGTGAAAGTGAGGTGGATGTTTATAAATATGTGTAGGAGCCTAAATACAGTTTGTTTGATGTTTAAGTAATTAGCATTGGATAATTTAAGTTCATGTGTGAAAAAGTAATTTATGTTTATTTAGAAGAGATAGGAATATATTCATTGTTTATAGATGGATGCATTTACAGTTCATATTTACAGTCATTAATTGTTTATGTTGTCCTTAAAATGAGTGAATAATTTAGTTTAAAATGTATCATATCTCACTTGTATAGCATTTGTAATACTTTGGGATGACTATGGTCATTGCTTACGAGTTACAGCAGAACTTTATTTTGGTAGTCACATGAGACTGTTGGGATTTTGTTGTTGTAGAAAGGGCTTTAGTCAGTCAGGCAAGGAGAGAGTGGAGCGACACGTTTTTTATCTCTCAGGATATCTCTCTCTGTAGATTATGTAAATTAATTTTGGAAATGAATATTTGTTTTGTATCACCCGTTTTGAGTGAAAGTAAACTGGTAAACTTTTATTCGTGGCCCTGTGGTATTTAATTCACCTTTTTATATGTGAATAAAGATGCAGGGAGTTGGCAGAGCATCAAGCTAAGACTCTAGAAAGTGGAAACCTGCAATCCGATAATGCCGGTCACATTAATGGGGAGAAAAGCATAGTGTGGAGGCAGCAGATAGCTCAAGACTCACTCATCCACTTATCTTGGGAACAGATTGTCCAGGTTATAATACTCTAATAAAACAGTTAGTAGTGGATGGGTCCTGCATTAGCACGTCATGGAAGAATCCTGCTGCAATGTTGACTGGGGAGGGGGGGATCCCAGGGCCATCTGTGTCAGCTTTGCATCATGATGACAGAGAGGGCACCACCCCTCCTCTCTCTCTTGGGAATCCCATGGATTTCCTGCTAAAGCTGACACAAGACAAGACCCTGAGGTATGCTTTTGACCAAGTGAGAGTAATTGATGGGCAAAACCTCCAGCCTAACATTGCATGTTCCTTTCCATATTTTTTTCTTTTTTTAAGGACAAGTTATACTGAGTGACACAGGACACTCAAACTAAAGAAAAGACAGCACAGCTGTTGGTCCCAAAGAGTTGTAAGGAACTTTTATTCCATGTGGCTCATCATAATCCCATGGCTGGGCATTTAGGTCAGGATAAAACACTAAATAATTTCATAGCCTGCTTTTATGGGACAGCAATTCATGCTGATGTCCACAAGTGGTGTGCAACTTGTTGCAAATGCCAGCTGGTAAACCCAGCAGCCATGCCAAAAGTGCCATTGTGTCCATTACCATTAATCAAGATCCCTTTTGAAAGAATTGGCATAGATCTTGTCAGGTCATTAGATTGAGCTGCATGAGGGTATCACTTTGTATAAGTCATAGTGGATTATGCAATGTGATACTTGGAAGCAGTGCCTCTTTGCAATATCTCTGCACATAGTGTTGCAGAGGCACTGTTCTGTGTTATCTCCCAACTCAGGATTCAAATGCTTAAAAACATGATTCTTAAGTTCATTCACAGGGGCAATAGAAACTGGGATAAGTGGCTAGGCCCTCTGTTGTTTGCAGTCCGTGAGGTCCCACAAGCCTCCACCAGATTTACCCCATTTTAATTGCTGTATGGGTGCAAGCCCCATGGCATCTTAAACATCACCAAGAAAATTGGGAGGATGGACTTTCTCAAAGCAAAAATGAAATTCAGTACATACTTGACCTGAGAGCAAAACTCCACAAACTAAATGACATAACCCAGAAGAATTTGCTATAGGTGTGAATCCCACCTGTACAACAGAGGGACATGGCTAAGGGAATTTGCACTGGAAGATAAACTACTCATTTTACTGCCTACATCAAGTTCAAAATTACTTGCCAAATGGCAACGGCCCTTTGAGGTCACATGGTGAATTGGGGAAGTTGACTATGAGGTCAGGTGAAGAGATAGGTGCGATGCATGTCAAATTTACCATCTCAATCTCCAGAACCCATGGAGAAAGGAGGTTCCTGTGGCTCTGGCGATGGTAGTTCCTGAGAGGGTGGAGCTGGGACTGGAAGTAAGTCCAAATGGTGTGGCCCAATTCATCCCAGTGCCCTGTGGAGACCACCTCTCACTGTCCCAGAAAGCACAAGCTATCAGTTGCAGGAGGAATTCTGTGATGTGTTTTCACCCCTCCCTAGCCGCAGTAACCTCAGAGAGCACCACGCACAGACTCCCTCAGGGTGGTGGTGCACACCTGCCTGTACTGGCTCCCTGAGCACAAGAAAAATGTGATTTGAGATGAACTCAAGGTAATGCTTGACATGGGGGGTAATCTGGAGCAGACCAGTGTTCTTAGTTCCTAAGACTGATGGGACAGTCTGGTTCTATGTGGACCATCAATATGTAAGTCAAACTTGTGTCTAAATTTGACACATATCTGATGCCTTGCATTGATGAACTGCTCGATCAGTTTGGCACGGCTCACTTTTGTTCAACACTGGATTTTACAAAGGGATTTTGGCAGATACGCTCGACTCCATTATCCTGTGGGAAAATGGCCTTTTCCATTCTGTTTGATTTACACCAATCTGTCTCCCTTCTGTTTGGGTTGTTTTGGGCCCCGGCAACATTTCAGTATCTCATGGACAGAATTCTCCATCCCCACAGTCCGTATGCCACTGCCTATTTAGATGACATTGTTTATAGTAATGATTGGCAGTGGCATTTACAACATCAAAAGGGCTGTCCTGAGGCTGCTGAGGTGCGCTGGGCTCACAGCAAACATGAAGTATGCAACTGGATGGGTGGAAGTACAATATCTGGGCTTCCACTTGGATCATGAGCAGGTGTGTCCCCAAATTGATAAGACTGCAGCAATTGTGGCCTACTCGAGACCTAAGACCAAAAATGGGGTGAGGCAGTTCCTGGAGCTGGTTGGCTATTATAAGCAGTTCATGCCTAATTTTTTGGATATCACCAGCCCACTGACTGACCTCGCTAAAAAGGGTGTACCAGATCCAGTCCAGTGGACGGAGATGTGTGAATGGGCTTTTGCTCAAGTTAAAGTGGGTTTGTGTCCAGGGGGGTAGTTGCATTCACCTGACTTTTCTCTCTCTTTTGTTTTACAGAACAACACATTGGATAGAGGGCCGGGGCAGTTTTGTCCCAGGTGGTGGAGGGGGAGGAGCACCCAGTGCTGTACATCAGTCACAAGCTCTTGATGCAAGAGTCTATTGTCCTGGGTATGATGTTAAACTGTATCCTGTCCTGGGTATGACGTTAAACCACATCCAAAGGAGTGTTGACAGTAGGGCGCTCCAGTGCTCTGGGGCAGAAGAACCTGCAGGTCAATGGCTCATCACCAGATGGCATGCAGAAGAACCACTTTTTGGTCAATGGATGGCACCACTTAGCAAGATAGCTGCTACTGCGGGGCAACCACCCTGTTTACCAGGCCTGTTGTGCAGTAGTGCACTGCCTGGACCAGACCTGGAGGTCCAGAGAGACTAGATGGTGGGGGCACGATGCCGTCTGTCTTTAACACCGTGCATGGTGCGATATAGGAGAGTTAAGACAAGCTCTGTGGCGATGGGGTGAATGCAATGGCAGCAGGCCTGAGAAGCTGGAAGCTGCTAGCGGGAGCTCTGCACACAGGCAACCCACACATGATGGTTGCAATCCTGCTGAAGAATGGGTGATAACAGAATTGAGGCAGCTGCGTCGGTGAGCAGGCAGCCCTATTTAAGGACAGCACTGCCTGCCCTGGGAGGGGACACCCCTAGAAAAGAAGGGGTAAACAAAGCTTGCCCATGCCTACACCTGGCTGGCATACCATGGCCAGCAGGTCTCCATCTCAGCGATCGAAAAAGACAAGACAAAGAAACTTACTGTGGCTACATGGAATGTCCGAACCATGCTAGACAACAACTCACAACCAAAATGCAGAACTGCTCTGATAGCTCTGAATGTGGAAATCACAGGGGAATATCTCTGCTATCTATTGCTGGGAAAGTCTTAGAAAAAAAGCATCTTCAATCGGTTAAAGGGTCTCTCAAAAGATATACTACCTGACAGTCAATGTGGCTTCAGAGCTGGCAGATCCACTTCTTCTATTACGGTATATTCTCACTGCGACAACTTCAAGAAAAAGCACTTGAGCAAAACCAACCTCTCTAAGTGTTTTTTGTGGATTTCTCCAAAGCCTTCAACTCTGTTGATAGAGAAACCTTATGGAAAGTGCTTGAAGTCTACGTATGTCCACCTAGAATGATTAGACTCTTTCATGATGGAATGACTGGGAAAGTCACAATCGGAGGAGACATCAGTGACAGTTTTGAAATCAAGCACGGAGTTGGCTGGCACCAACTTTATTTACTCTCTACCTCGCAGCAGTCCTAGAGACAATGTCTATTGATCTAACAAAGGGTGTGTACATTCAAAGTCGCATAGATGGAGGGCTATACAATCTCGCCTGACTGAAAGCTGCTACCAAAACTAGAGAGATATGCATCTGTGAGCTACTTTACGCTAATGACTCAGCCCTCATAGCAACTGACCCTGATGACATACAAGAGATTATTGATCACTTCACCAGTGCTGCTTCTCTGTTTGGGCTTAGAATCAATTTGTCAAAAATGGAGATGCTTTACCAGCCACCTCCACACAGCACCTTTGCAGATCCCGAACCATGTATACAAGTGAATGGCAAGGCACTGAAACTTACTGATTCCTTCACTTACCTAGGCAGCACTGTTACAAGTACCAACAGCTCTGACTTAGAAGTGGATAGGCGCATACAATCTGCGAATAAAGCCTTCAGTGTCTTGCACAAGCGGCTATGGTCCTGCCATGACATCAGACTCACCACTAAAATTAAAGTATACAACACTGTTGTTATTCCTGTACTGCTGTACTTCACAGAAACCATGATACTCTACCGAAAACACTTGAAGAAACTCACTCGAATCCAACTCAGACACCTGCGCCAAATCCAGGGCATTAAAGGCATCACGCAGTGGCGATAAAAGTCGCATTATTCTGCACCAGAATGCTTTCGAGATTCGAAATAAACTGACCGTCGATTTTTCAAAAGCTTCCCGCGGTTGTAATCGGTCCTTATTTGATCATGCCCATCACTTGAAATTTTCCGCGTTCGCAGCGCCCCCTCTCGGTCAATGGAACAGCTGCGTGACGTCATACCAGTAACCACTCGGTGCAGCTGCAATGACGGACACATCAGAAAATAGGAGCGATGCTGAGGAAATTAGCTTTGATTTTACCGATACAGAAGAAAATGGCCCACAAGTAGAGATTTTGACAGCTGAATGTCCTGGTGGTATCCAGCCTTACAGATTTGAACCTGAGCGCTCATCTTCAGAAGAAAATGAGGACAGTTCTGACGACGACAGAAACGAAGACGAGAATGAAGACCGGCGACTTGAAGACTTGTTTTGGTTGGTTTCTCTGACTAAATCACTAGTTATGTGTATTTTTAAAGACCATTTTCACTTGAATTAGAATGCTGTGTGATTAATCTATGATTATGTGTAATACTGATAGCTGTAGGGGGTGAAAGTATAGCTAGAAAGATTGAATTCTAGCAACTTGACAGCTTGCGATCTCGCGAAATGCAGTGGGCCTTCTGATACAGTAGACCCCTTGATATTCCAGTTTTCATCATTTTCCTTTTATTGCGGTTGATTTTAACTTGATATTCAGTATGTTATAGGCTGGGAGTATTGAGCTTTGTATTGTATTGTTTAGTAAACGTACAATCGTCAGTAATAAGTGATAATTATTAGTTAAAGGCAGCTCTGTGGCATAAATCTTTCAATTAATCTTCTGTCATCCATTTGCTAAAATTATGTGCCACATGTGTTATCAAGACAACACTTCATGTGACAAAGAAAGATATGACAAATACATAAATGTATGAAAATCATTTTGTACAATTAATGATTGATACATAGAAACACTTAAAACATGTGTGTGGCAGCGGGGGCGTGGTCAAGCGCTGGTCTGTGACAGGAGGGTGGAGCCAGGGAAGGTGAGTGGCAGAATCATTACACCTGACGGTAATTAACCTGTGTTTTCCCAGTCACCGCGCCCTATTTAAGGAGGCAGAGGGAGAGCTCATCCCGGGACAAGAACACGGTGTGTGTGTTTCGCTATCAGATTAAAACTGGCGGTTATACTGAAAAGTCTGGCAATAAAAAGCCTATTTGCATCTGAAGCGTTGTCCTGCCATCCTCTGTGCTCCACCCACACTTCAGAGAGCTCTACAGTGGTGCCAAAACCCGGGACAAGGTGGAGCACCAACCTCGCAGCCCCATGGAATCCTCCCCGTTCGCGGACCTGGTCCACGCCCTCGCCACGGCTCAGCAAAGCCAGCACCAGGCGCTCGTCACGCTCCGAAAGGAGCAAGAGCAGCGCTTCGAAGCCCTGGTGCTGGCCCAGCAGGAAGATCGCGAGGCGTTCCGGCATCTCCTCGCGTCGGCGGGGTCCACGCGGGGTCCGCGCGCTGGAGGACAGCCCGGCGAAGGTCCGCGTAGGCCGGCGGTCGGCGGGGAGTTATAGCGCGGCCAGCTGCGCCTCTCCCGTCAGGAGGGGGAGGAGGCGCGCCGCGCGCTGCTCCATCGGCCACCCCGAGGCTTCGGCGACCTGCTCGAACAATGTGAGAAACGCCTCGGGGTCGTCCTGCGGGCCCGCGGCCGGGGCGCTGGTGGACCCCGCCGATGCGAGGAGATCCCGGAACGCCTCGCGATCTTCCTGCTGGGCCAGCACCAGGGCTTCGAAGCGCCGCTCTTGCTCCTTTCAGAGCGTGACAAGCGCCTGGTGCTGGCTTTGCTGAGCCGTGGCGAGGGCGTGGACCAGGTCCGCGAACGGGGAGGATTCCATGGGGCTGCGAGGTTGGTGCTCCACCTTGTCCCGGGTTTTGGCACCACTGTAGAGCTCTCTGAAGTGTGGGTGGAGCACAGAGGACGGCAGGACAACGCTTCAGATGCAAATAGGCTTTTTATTGCCAGACTTTTCAGTATAACCGCCAGTTTTAATCTGATAGCGAAACACACACACACTGTGTTCTTGTCCCGGGATGAGCTCTTCTCTGCTCTCCCTCTGCCTCCTTAAATAGGGCGCGGTGACTGGGAAAACACACAAAACACAGGTTAATTACCGTCAGGTGTAATGATTCTGCCACTCACCTTCCCTGGCTCCGCCCTCCTGTCACAGACCGGCGCTTGACCACGCCCCCGCTGCCACAATGTGTTTTTAAAAAAATAATTTTTTTCTATCAATACCTAGCCATGACCTTGAAATCAGATCCATTGATAACAACAGTCACAAATAGTGTTCAGTGTTCGTTGTTACAGCCAAACACAATACACCGATTAGGCATTTTGTATCACAGAATATTAATACATCATTTCATAGTGTTTTGAGTGTTCAAAACTATCCACAAACTGAATAAATCCACAAAATCCGCAATGTAAACAACTCTGGTAAACGCACGCTATAGAGAAAACATGGGGACAGGCCAGCATCACCCAAGGGAGGTTACTGGTATGACGTCACACATAAGTTGACCTAGTTAACGGCTGGCTGCCTAAATTTGGCTGTGCACGTCAACTTTAAATGCTTGTAGCGGGCGCATCGTGACACTGAGATCGCGGGAAACCGAGGGGCTTGAATAACCCACCAAACCCGACATTTTGACACATGATATAGCCTGATTGCTGAAATTACCGCACGACGCCTTTAAATAACAAGATAAAATCCCTGATGTCGATGTTCTGGAAAGAGCAAACACCATAAGTGTAGAAGCAATCATCACTGCCTCACAACTCAAGTGAGCAGGGCACATGAGAAGGATGCCAGATACTCGGCTGCCCAAGATGGTGTTCTATGGAGAGCTTGCTAGAGGAAAGAGGAACCAAGGAGGACAAAAGCTTCATTACAAAGACGTACTTAAATGCCATATGAAGACCAGCCAAATCAACCCCAACACATTGGAGAAGGATGCTGAGGACCGCAAGAAGTGGTGACAGAAAATCAGCAGAGCCAAGAGAGCTGTGGAGGAAAAACGGAGAGAATTGTACCTCAAGAAGCACCAAACGTGTCACATGTTATCGACAGGAACAAGCTTTCAATGCCACTGATGTAGACGTTTTTGCTGCACAAATGTGGGTCTAGTAGCTCATAGGCGTGCCTGCAAAGAATAACTGACTCCCCTTACACAGATGTCATCATCAAAATCGATGGACTGCCGAAGAAATACGTACAACACCATCAAGAAGGAGTGTCTGGCCATCTTGTGGGTGATCCTCACGCTCTGGTACTACTTGCTATGATGCCCCTTCACGCTCTGTTCAAACCATGCCCCGTTCCAGTAGCTCCACCACATGAAGGATGCCAACACACAGATCACTCATTGGTATCTGGCCCTTCAGCCCTTTAAATTCGAGGTGGTCCACAGGCCAGGGTGGATTACCTCGGTCACCAGGGGGGAAATCAGCTGTAGGCTGGATGGCTCTCTGGCCTGAGTCGGGCAGTGGGGGTATGTGGCAGCGAGGGTGTGGTTGAGCATCGACTGTGAATGGCGAGGAGTCGGGTTGAACCAGCAGGTAACATGTGACGAGTTACACCTGTGTCTAATTACTGGCTTTCTGTTAATGCATGTCTCTGTGCATCTTGCAAATGGCCAGTAATGACAGAGTGAGCTGTGTTCTCCAACGTGTGTGTGTGTGTGCGCGCGCATGTGTGTTAGACTCACTGAAAAGTGAACATTAAAATAAAGTGCACCTTGAACTGTCATGCCTGTTCGTAATTCTTCACTGCCTCAACTCAGGAAGGTGTGAGAAATACTATTAACCAAAAACTGAAAGGCAAAAAAGGGAGTTCCCAGATAGTGTACAAGCTCTGAACCACATCTTGTACCTTTTCTTTGCATTGTATTTGAAGTTCAGTGTGATCAAACAGCAACCAGGTAATCAAGTGCTTACATGTTCTTCCCAAAATCAATCAAGCAACAGGGTACAGAAGATTTTTTGTGCATGTGTATGATGAGAATGGCTAACTGTCTCAAATTTTGGTATTTTTAATTAATCTGACTAAATTAAATAATAAATCCAACTAAATTAACTGACCTGACAAATATGCTGCCTTCAAATGGAACTTGTACTTTTGATTATGATGTGGGAAGTCGCACACACAAAACGCTTGTCTTTGAAGTGGTAAGTCATCACGAGAACGGTGCTGCGAGGCAATGTTATGTAGAAGCTACCAAGGCTAACATTAACAATTTGGCAAGCTAACGAGTGGACGATACAGATGCAAATGCAAAGGTAAGAAATGCAAAAGCATCCTGAAAAGATGGTTATTAGAAATATCAACATTTCTGAAAATGTCAGCAAACATGTCAAAACTTGTGAACTCTGAGCTTTCCAAAAAATTCCACATCCAAAGTCATGTATCCTCCAAGAGTGGGGAGTTCATATAGATTCTTCTTGTGAACACAGCAAACACGACCCCATTTGGAGGTATCAATAAAGTGCATAAAATACAAAGAAAACTAATTGACAGTGTGTGTAATTTTTTATCAAATTTCAGAATGTGAGTGCTGCTCATCTAATTGCCACCAATAGGAGCATGATGTAGGATTACACAAAACTCACATATCAGATAGTGGCAATGGCAAAACAAAAACAAAACATGTTAATGGACAGAAAAAATATCCTTATTACCTCAAGCTCAATTTGAATAGCGTGTCTGTTTATGTGACCCCATTTTCTGCACAAGTCCAGATTGCGCTGATTAATGATGTAAACAGAGCAAAGTAATTTTCTTTAATCATAGTTTTATCATTAGAGGATCTTCATCATATAATCTGACATGTAGAACATGTTATCTCACAGTCCATTATAGAATTTGGCCAAGATTTTATTGGGATCATATCATACAGTGTAGCAAATAACAAGACAATAGTACAGTGTAACTGTAACACATGCTTCCTCTGAAACATATGAAGTCAGCCTCTGCATATTTTCACCGTCAAATGAAAGCCCTAAATGCCCCCTATATCTGAACTCACAGACACCTACAATTGGTCAGTGTTGTTCTGATTGACAGATAAGAAAGTCATTCCATCTCTCCCACCCAGAGAGCGTAGCCAATTTTGCTGTGTTGGACTACTGGCCATAGATGGTTGTGACATCAGGTTTCAAACTCATGATCAACAGATGATATGGAGAAAGTTTTTATCCCACTATATATTTTAAAGAAAGTACACATATCTTATTAAACGTGTTAGCGTTAACTTTTTTCTTTTTTGAAGGTTAAAAACTGTGGTGTTCAAAACTGCACTACTGATCAAAAGTACATCTTATTTTCAGAAACATGTAGGGTATTCTTAATCCAATTGACCTGAATACAAATATGTTATTTTTCTGTTTGTTTCGGATTGAACAGTTATTTCCTTTTGGAAATGCCACATGCACAGCTCTATCTGTATGATTTATTGTCCCAACCATGTCCCAACTGGTTTGACATGAAGAAATCCTCATATGGCCATGGCAAATGCGGTGTACAAATTTTTAATTGCCATTTTTCCCCTGAGGTTTTGATTGGATAATTACTGCAATGATTAAAACATTTAACCCTAACTGATGCAGTGAGTAGCTTCTCAGTTCTTAAACAGCCACGTCAGAAGATGTATCCTGTGTTTGTGGAAAAGATATTGTGTTTTAGAAAGGTAAAATTATTGGCCTGCATCAAGCAAAGAAAACAACGAAGGAGACTGCTGAAATTACTGGAACTGGGTTAAGAACGAGATTGCAGATACAAGCGGTAGAAATTAGTTTTCTCCGCAGGGTGGCTGGGCTCTCCCTTAGAGACAGGGTGAGAAGCTTGGTCATTTGGGAGAGACTCAGAGTAGAACCGCTGCTCCTCCACATCGAAAGGAGTCAGTTGAGATGGTTCGGGCACCTTGTTAGGATGCCCCCTGGACACCTCCCAAGGGAGGTTTTCGGGGCATGCCCCACCAGGAGGAGACCCCAGGGCAGACCCAGGACATGCTGGAGAGATTACATCTCTCAGCTGGCCTGGGAATGCCTCGGTATTCCCCTGGAAGAGCTGGTGGAGGTGGACGGGGAGAGGGAAGTCTGGGCTGCTCTGTTTAGGCTGCTACCCCCGCAACTTGGATCTGGATAAGTGGTAGAAGATGGATGGATGGATGGATGGATGGATGGATGCCATGGCAAGTGCATGCCATAATCAAAACTAAAGGCAGTCCAACAAAATATTTAAATGTGCAATATTTTTGAGTTTTTTTTTTTTTTTGCTAGGCAGTGTATTAAAATGAAATGACAGGCTTATTTATGAGCAGCCTACTGGGAAGTGCATGACTGTTGCAAATTGTATTATGACTTCATAGTGCTTGTTCCTCTCAAAAGTCTGAACAGAATGAACAACAACCCATCAGTCTTGAAGTGGCCCATGTGGTGGTCAGTGATATTTCATCCCATAGCTGCAGAGCAGGCTGTTTTTCCTGAGGCTGAGGTCTTTCAGTGTGTGCAACAAACTCCTGAAGGCCTTCTACCAGTCTGTGGTAGCCAGCACCTTCAGAGGTGGAGCCAGGAAAATTAGAAGGGGGGGTATCAACCCAGCAAGGCCGGGGGGCCGGGGGCCACCAGATGCCCCCAGAAGCTCTGCAGTTTTTAAATGTTAAGATGCATTTTAAGTTGTGAGAGACATGTTGTAAATTAAATCTCTTAAAGCTAGACAGCCTTTCGATTTCATAAAATTGGTGAAATTTAGTTCCCTCTGAAATTTGGTCATTGTGAAATATGTTTATTTCTGTAATATCTCACCCCGCCAAAAAAAAAAAATAATAATAATAATGAAAAAAAACCAGACTATTCTGTGGCTGGGAAGTTATTTAATTTGAGGGGATTCCCTAGCAAATAATGTGCATGAAATTGCTCGCTTCGCACAGTCAAGCAGACAGGGGAAGTCCATGTGTACATGCACAGCTTGATTTACCTTCATCTTTTGCTTCTTTTGGGTTTTACGGCAGCTGGCATCCAGTGTTGCATTACTGCCATCTACAGGTTTACCTTGACCGTACGCTGACAGTTACATCATTCTGTCGCTAAACGAACAGCTGATCACACTGAGGTGCTCGCTGACCACCAATATTTATTAGTTTGGTCCTGCATTTCCTTCCCTTCACAGCATAATGTCTTTCCTTCTCGCTTTCCGTGACTGTAGTCAGTCTTTCATGTTTCATTCACACATTCACGTCCTCCATTTTTCTCTGCTGTTTCAAATTTGTATCCCACAATGCCTTGCGCAAACAGGGAAAGCCCACCATGTGATGCATGATGTAGTATCTTGAATTGGGTCATGGTGAAGCAGGAAAAAATAGCAGAGAATTGAGGGCCACATGGCCTTAAATTCATTGACTGTTCTATTTAAAAAACCTAATACAATTGGAAGTCTGTGAATTGAATTCAGTAGTTTTCAGTCCACTAAACAAAAATAATCAGGTGTCAGGGAAAATTATTTTTATGACCTTAACTTGAAAAATCTGAAAGGCAGTCTACCTTTAAAGAAAATTACCATATCAAAAATATGTTTTAAAAGTAGGAACTTTCAAAACCATTTTATTCGTTACTGAAAATGATATTGTTAGAGTTGCAGGTAGATGTGTAGACCTTAATTACGACTGATATATGGTAATATTTATGAAAGTTACTTTGTCATATAACGCATTACTATATGACACACTACAGTGTAGTACATTGACCACAAAACACCTTATATCAATAAATTATTACTGTTTTAGCATCTGCAATCTGAGCTCCTGCTCAGGACATTCAATGTACATATAAGACAGTGAATATATCCAGGTAAACTGAGATAATTTAAGTGGCCACTTAAGACACAGCTTAATACCGAGATAACTATAAACAAAGACTGCAAGAGCTGCATGTCGATAATAGAAAGTCAGTAACTGCATTCTGAGCTCCTGAGTCTAATAGACAGAGATAACTATACAATGATTGAGAGAGTTGCATGTGAACAAGTCCTACAATAAGTCTTATTTCCCAAGACTCAGGGGATATCAAGCAGATTTTCTTCAGAGCCGTTGCAAAAATCAACATCTCTCACAGACCTATTCAGCCGCTGTCGTAAAAATCAAAGTGAGGCTCACCCCCAAAATGGCACATGTACCATGTACATACACAGGGTATAGTACAGGGATACCCGATTAATGAATACGAGCAGTAGCCAGACAGCCAACACGTGTGTGTACGCAGTAAGCCTGCTGCAGCATCTTATCATTTTGGCTTGTGAACATGCATGTTAACGATACCATGAACATAAAAGGATGGCACACACCCTTTACATGTAGTCTACAGTGCAGTCCAGGAATGCAGTATGTTATTATGTTGATGCATGAAGTTCCCGTGCCCTGTTCAAATCCAACAGGACTCGCCCAGCTTTCTTTTCACTGCACTCATGTCATGAGCGAAAAAACCTAAGCTAGGATCTACTATTAAATATAAATTTATACCATAAACTCTTCAGCTCAATCTCACATAAAGAGTTATTTTGTTTAGTTTTTAAACTTTATTAATTAAAAAAACGGCGGGTATCTGCAATACAATCAAGTCACAATTGCAAGGAGCCATGTACTAAAACTGTATTTTTTTTTGGATGGGGAGGGCACACGCACTGGGTGCACCCCCCCTAAAATCTGTGCCAGACCTTCTTCTTTGCCATGGTGTGCTGGGCCAGTGGCATCAGCACTGGAGAGGCCAACAAACTCAGTAAGCTGGTAAGGAAAGCCAGCTCTGTGGTGGGTCTGGAGCTGGACAGGCTGGAGTCAGTGGGTGAGAGGAGGATGAGGGGGAAAAAAAATCAGAGCTATCCTGGACAATCCCTCTCACCCTGTCCATGAGAAACTGTGGCAGTTGGGCAGCTCATTCAGTCATCGGCTCATTCCACCTAAGAGCAAGACGGAGCACTTCAGATGCTCATTTGTGCCCACTGCCATCAGACTGTATAACAACAGCGGAAAACATAGATTGCCATCATGGTGACACACACACTTTCTACTGCACTGAACTCATGTGGAACATTGCACACAGCACCCATATGTATATATTCTGTATATTTTCTCCTTTTTCTCTCTTGCCATAGCCCTCCTCAAAAAAAAAAAAATTAAAATTAAAATCTGGTTACAGTTCTACCATACCTATGGCTTCCTCACTTCACTTTGTCACTTTATATGGCTCTACACCACTAGTGGATAGAGTACCACTACCAATTCTTGTTGTTTGTTGCTGTCTTTTGTGAGCAATTGTCCTTATTTTGCTCTCTCTTTATTCTATTATATTTTATTCTTTTTTTAACTTAGTTTACATTTATCTATATTTTACTCAGTACCTGAGCTGCTGTAACACCTGAATTTCCCCTCATGGGGATCAAAAAAGGAATATATTTTCTTATGCTGTTGGCCACAGAATTGAACCTCAAGACTCTTAACACAAGACACTAAACCCATTACCTCATGCTAACTGGATTCCTGACCAGTCTAATAGGTTTCTAGAATAATGCTCTTTTTTTCACTGACAAAAACAAAGGGAATTTTTTTTTCTTCTGCCCTATACTTTGCTCAAGAGGATGTTAATATCACTGTTGAATGGTGAATGCTGTGACTCATATATCTATCTATCTATCTATCTATCTATCTATCTATCTATCTATCTATCTATCTATCTATCTATCTATATTGTATATACTGTATATAAAACTGAAAACAATTTCCAGAATGAACAGATAATGTGTTCTAAATGGAAACAAATATAGATACAACAAAAATATTAGGGTCATTATGAGGTTTTGTTGTTTCATGTGGGTGCGAATGAGTGGTCAGATATGAAGCTCATAGGACAAAGAAAGGCCACAAACAGTACATTATACAAATGTGCTGTGCTGAGCAATACATTTACAGCATGCTTGGTAACTGTCTGGTCATGGTGGTTAAATTATGCTCTTAGTTTGTTTATATTTTGGGAAATAAAACTATCTAAGGAAATAGCAACAGAAATAACTGAGGTGGGATTAAAAAAAAAAGAGTGAGAAAGTTTTAAAAATGGGTGCTTTTTAACCGAAAACAAATTTTTGCAGTAGAAATAAAGTGCACTAATCAAGAAAAAGTGAAACTTTGCAAGAAAGAGTGAAACTGAAATCACATTAAACATCAGGCAGATGGCAAGAGAACCCAGAATCATTGCCTCATTTCATGGCTGATGAGCTTTGAAATAATAGTCAAAAAAAAAAAGCACGGATTTGTGGTCAATAGTCAAAGAAGACTAGCAATTTCCTGAGATTAATTTTGATATTGATATTCTCTTCATTTCACTGTGCTTGGTAAGGGACTTAAGCAGGTTTTTAATATACAAAAAATGGATAAAGGCAGAGATAACGTGGTTAAAGGAGAAAGTAACAAAACTTATGTAATATAAAACTAATGTAAATAAAGTAATGTAAAATGTAAAAGCCAAAGTATTTAAAAACATGTAGGATAACACACCACACAACCAGTGGAGTCCAACTTTCGGTCAGATATGCAGCGGAAGTTACGGCTGCAGCCGCCGTTGTCCTTTGAGCAGTCTCGCACCGGGCCAAAGGAGTCCAGCAGAATTTCCAGACTGTCAAAGGATGAGGAGATCATCAACTCCTCCCTGAGAAACACCAAAAATACAGAGTACACACTGTCAGTAACAATTGCTCAGAATACTCATACTACTAACTCAGAATAACATATCTGACTTACTTTTTTTTGTGATCAAATATTTATTAAGAGTTGTACAGTCAAATTACACACTTAGATCAAACTGAAATACAAGCAATCACCCCCCCCCCCCCCCCCCCCCCCCCGCCACACCCTGAATACAACATACACTCAAAAAACAAGGCAATGACAGGAAGGAATAAGAAAAACAATAATAATAATAATAATAGCCCCATGCACGCCTGCCCAGTCATGTCAAGGGGACAAAGACACACAACACACACACACACACACACACAAAAAAAAAAAAAAACACAGAAACACGGGCACAGACACACACGAACAACAGGGGAAAATAATTAATAAAAACAGGGATGACATAATGAATGACTTTGACACATCACCCCATTAACTCTTTTAGAGAGTCAGCTGCCATAAGCCAACTACTTAAGGTCTTCTCAGTGGCTCCATAGACCCGAGCAGTTGACAGTTCGAGGTACACTACATCTAGAAAAGTAAGAATCCACTGTCTGATACTGAGCACATGGGAGGGTTTCCATCGCAGTACAATAATCTTTTTAGCAGCTGTCAGGCCAGCTAACACAATGAGCTTATTTAGTCTATTAATATTAAGTTCTGACAGATCATTCAGTATCAAAACTGGCATAGTAGCTGGTACTGACACCGATATCAGATTAGACAGTGTGAACGCAATACCAACCCAGAACTGTGCAACTGGAGGGCAATCCTACATCATATGGAGGAAAGTTCCAGGAAAACTTAGTGAACAAAAAGAGCACAAGGGGGAGTTTATCAAACCCATGTAATAAAGTTTGCGAGGGGTTAGATAGGTTCTGTGCATAAAATTAAAATGTATCTGTTGGTGATCAGGGTTACGAGAGGCCTCCTTTATGCTGACCCAGACATCCCTCCAGTCAAAATCCAGATCCAAAGCAGGATAGTCTTTCCTCCACTCTCTGTCTAAAGGCAAGTCTGGATAAGAAAACTGCAACAGGTACTTATAAAGTGAAGTCACCAGACCCTTGGTTTTACTTTGTATTGTAATCAGTCTATATAGGGGGTGTACGGGCGGGGGATGTTGCCAAGGAACACCATAAGCTTTGAGGGCTGATCTGATCTGCAAATAAAAGAAGAAGGAGGAACTTGGTAGATTGAAAGAGTTTCTAAGATCTTGAAAGGAACATAAAGCAGTGTCACTAAAAATGTCTCTTAAGTGACGGATGCCCGTACTACTCCAGTGAGAGGGGGAGATAGGTCTCCCTCCAATCAACAACCCTTTGTTGTTAAAGAGGGGGGAAAACATGTGCCATTTACAGGAGATCTTACATTCTGATTCCACTAAACGCCATGTCCGAAGAACATTGGAAACTAGGGGGCCAAAGCACATCAGACTTTGTTTGTCAGAGACATTGGAAAAAAGTATGACTTCCAAACACCATGGTCTCACTATATTGTTCTCTAGATCACGCCAAGATACTGGTGTACAGGCATCACGCCAATTCGAGAGTGGACGAAGAACAAATGACCAAAAATAATACTTGAAATTCGGGACTGCTAAACCACCATCCTCCCTACTCCTCTGTAAAGTGGAAAGTTTTAAACGTGGCCACTTTTTGTTCCAAATAAACTTGGAGATATCGGAGTGGAGTGTCTTCCAATAATTGGCCGGAGGGCAGAGGGGAACCATAGAGCTAACAAAATTAATTCTAGGTAAAATGTTAATTTTAACCATTGCAATCCGGGACCGAAGAGAAGCAGGGAGAGTGGTCCATCTATCCATATCACTCCAAAACACCAAGATATTGAAAGTGCTGGACAACAGGGATATCAGCAGGAAAAGACATTGCTCTTGCAGCATTGTTAAGGGGTAAAAGAGCTGATATGGACCAGTTAATCCTAAATCCAGAGAGAGAACCAAACCCTCCACACACTGACAGTAGATTAGGTATTGACTGCATTGGGTTTTCCATAAAGACTAAAATGTCATCTGTAAATAGAGCCACTTTGTAAGTAGTATTGTGGATGGAAATGGGCCTAATGTTAGCTGACTGTCGTATCATCTGTGCTAGAGGTTCAAGGGACAGTGCAAAAAGTGATGGACTCAAGGGGCAGTCCTGACAAGATGACCTGGAGACAGGGAATGGGGGTAGAAAATAAATGCCCAGTCAGTACCTGAGCTGTGGGGTTAGTATAAGACCTGAACCATATGAATAAATTTTTTACCAAAACCCATATGCTCTAAAACAGACCACAAAAAGGACTACTCTAACCTATCAAAGGCCTTCATGGCATCCAGGGATAACACAGCTAATGGCGTTTTCATGCTAGATGCAGCATCAATTACATGTAGAAGTCGTCTGACATTGTCAGAAGCGAGTCGGGATTTAATTAATCCTGTCTGATCACAATGGACTAAAAAGGGCATGTGTCATTGAATCCGTTGAGCAAGTAATTTAGCATATATTTTAAGATCTGAGTTTAATAAACTCAGAGGTCTGTAGCTAGCACAATCTACGGGTTCTTTGTCCTTCTTTAAGAGCAAGGACACAAGAGCTGTATTAACACCTCTTGAAAAAGTACCCCTTTCAATTGATGCTGTTTTCATTCCTAGAAGTAAAGGGCCTAATTTCTCCCAAAATGATGAATAAAACTCAGGAGGTATTCCATCTATGCCAGCAGACTTATTTGTCTGCATGGAGAGTACTGCTTCCTGCAACTCCTCCAGCATTATAGTGTGATCAAGACTCAAGGAATCCCCCATTGCTAATTGTGGCAAATTAAGCTGCCTAAGAAAGTCCTCACATCTTTTCTTATCCGGTTGAACCTCCAATTTATATAAAATGGAGTAAAAATCACTGAATGCCAGATTAATTTGTTTAGGATCTGTTGGGTTGTTGCCACTTGCAACTTTAATAGTGGGAATGTCTGCAAACCAGTGATTGGATCTGAGTTTCATGGCCAGTAAATGACTGGGCCTACAGCCATGAAAGTAATAGCATTACCTGGTTCTATGTATTAAGAATTCTGACTGTTGTTTCAAAATGTTATTGATGTCTTTCTTAACAATGTCATGTTGGGTTTCTATACGTTCAGAATAATTCATCTCATCTCATTATCTCTAGCCGCTTTATCCTTCTACAGGGTCGCAGGCAAGCTGGAGCCTATCCCAGCTGACTACAGGCGAAAGGCGGGGTACACCCTGGACAAGTCGCCAGGTCATCACAGGGCTGACACATAGACACAGACAACTATTCACACTCACATTCACACCTACGGTCAATTTAGAGTCACCAGTTAACCTAACCTGCATGTCTTTGGACTGTGGGGGAAACCAAAGCACCTGGAGGAAACCCACGCGGACACGGGGAGAACATCCAAACTCCACACAGAAAGGCCCTCGCTGGCCCCGGGGCTCGAACCCAGGACCTTCTTGCTGTGAGGTGACAGTGCTAACCACTACACCACCGTGCCGCCGTTCAGAATAATTATTCTGCAAAATTAAACTAAGACAAGACTGTAGCAGTTCGGATGGGTGGGTGGAGCACAGAAGGACGGCAGGCCAGAACTGAGTTCACAAAACCCGTTTATTATAGCTTCTCAGCTTGCTTTTCAGCTTCCTTTCACTCACACTTTCATTCACTCACACACATCTGTTGTGGTCAGGTTGGGGAGAGAGCCCACTCTGCTCTCGCTCTCTTCCTTAAATAGGGCACGGTCACTGGGGAAGACACACAAACACATTAATCAACCTCAGGTGCAGTGATTCTGCCACTTACCTTCCCCGACTCTGCCCCCCGGTCACAGACCGATGCTTGGCCACGCCCCCGCTGCCACATACCCCCACCACCCGACTCAGGCCGGGCAGCTGTCCGGCCTGCAGCCGACTCCCCCCCCCCCCCGACGGGAGAGGAAGTCCGCTACGGCCATGTGCACCCCTGGCCTGTGGATCACCTTGAAGTTGAAGGGTTGGAGTGCCAGATACCAATGGGTGATCCACGCGTTGGCATCCTTCATGTGGTGGAGCCACTGGAGGGGCGCGTGGTCCAAACAGAGGGTGAAAGGGCATCCCAGAAGGTAGTAACGCAGGGCGAGGACCGCCCACTTGATCGCTAGGCACTCCTTGTCAATGGTGCTGTAGCGCCCCTCATGCACCGACAGCTTCCTACTGATATACAACACTGGGCGGTCCTCCCCCTCCACCTCCTGGGACAAAACAGCCCCCAGCCCTCTGTCCGACGCATCCGTCTGCAATATAAAAGGGAGAGAAAAGTCAGGGGAGTGTAACAGTGGCCCCCCACACAGTGCAGCCTTTACCTCAGAAAAAGCCTGCTGGCATTGCTCCGTCCACTGGATCGGATCTGGTGCCCCCTTTTTAGTCAGATCAGTCAGCAGGCTGGTGACGTCCGAATAGTTAGGTATAAACCTACGATAATAGCCAGCCAGCCCCAGGAACTGTCTCACCCCCTTTTTGGTCTTGGGCCTCGGGCAGGCCGCAATTACTGCTGTCTTGTTAATTTGGGGACGCACCTGCCCGTTGCCCAAGTGGAAGCCCAGATACCGTACTTCCACCTGCCCAATCGCACACTTCTTCGGGTTGGCTGTTAGACCCACTCACCTCAGCGACCTAAGGACGGCCCTCAGATGCTGGAGGTGCCTCGGCCAGTCATTACTGTAGATAATGATATCGTCAAGGTAGACGTCCGCATAGGTGGCGTGGGGGCGGAGGACCCTATCCATCAGCTGCTGAAATATAGCAGGTGCCCCAAACAGCCCAAAAGGAAGTGTGACAAACTGCTGTAAGCCGAACGGTGTGGAAAAGGCCATTTTTTCTCGGGATAATGGAGTCAAGGGGATCTGCCAATAACCCTTTGTTAAATCCAGTGTCGAGTAAAAGCGAGCCGTGCCTAGTCGATCGAGCAACTCATCAATACGAGGCATTGGGTACGCGTCAAATTTAGACACCGCGTTGACTTTCCTATAGTCTACACAGAACCGAACCGACCCGTTGGCCTTGGGAACCATTACCGAGCACTGCTGTTGGAGGTGGCCCGGCTCCCTGCAGCGCCAGTGTTAGGTCAAATTTTATTATATGTAGGTTATGATCAGAATATGAATCAGAATCAGTAGGTTAAATCAGGATATATGTAGATATATGTAAGTTTAGTGAAGTATTAATTCTTGGCTTATTCTGTGTGTTAGTTGAAATGACCTTAGGTCTGGCTGGACATTGTTTGGGAACATTTTGTTTATTCTTTGAAATGAATGTGTATTTTGAACAGAGAAGTGTCTGAAGGTCTGTTTTAGTGTCAGATCGACTCACACACACTCTGAAATGGTAGAATTAAAGTTCATGTTTATGTTAATTCATTCAGTTGAAACTTAGGTCATAGCTTCATAAAAGCTATGAAATATACTGAAATATATTGAAATATACTATGGTAGTGATTTGGATCCCGTAATTAATGAATGCATTCTGTGATTAATGTTAGTTTTATAGTTTTAGATTAGTTTCATAATGACATTACAATTATAATTAAGATCTTATGATTCTAAGGGTTTTTAGTTTAAAAGCATTAACCTAATTTAGTTATGAGTTTAATCCTGTTAGTTGTTTAATTGTTCTCTCTCTTTCAGACATATTCTCATTGTTCTTGTGGTTAAGTTGTTCTTATTTTTTATGTTTATTTTCTTATAACATTCCTTGTTTTAGCATTATTAAAGACATATTGTTATTTGTTATTTTACTTATGTTGATGAAATCAAGATGTAATTTACTGACTTAACACACATTTATGTGTTAGAAATTATGTTTAATTATTAAGATCCTTTCTGTGCAAACTTTGTGTGTGTCTTTGACCTTCTCTGAATAGACATTATCTATGTTTAGACATTCCATACTATTCCATGAAAATTAGCCAAAATATTGATTATAAGCCAAGACTCTGATATCTATCTGTACCTTACTGTCAGCAAAAATATGTTATTATATTATGATTGATTCAAGATCATTACACATTTCCACATAGACGCACACCCATCTCACACACACACACACACACACACACACACACACACATGAAGACAAAACATAAACACAGAGACACTATAAGACGTTTTCAAAAATGTTTTCATTTTGACGAAGTGACTGTGCGAATAAACTGGCATATGAATCTCTGATTCTTTGTCTGTTTCTCTCAACCTGATCATTCTCGTCCTCGGATCCGAGGCATCGGCACGAAGGAATCGAGGTCTCTTTCTGGGTGAACCCAACAGCCAGCAAACCGGCCCAGGCTTCCTCTCTACACTGGTGCTCTGGGGCTCACTCACCTGAGGGGGGGTAGAGACAGACACAGAAGGGAGAAACGGGAGGGCACCGCGAGTGCAGCGGGCCATCTGGGGTGGGGCCGGCCCCCGCCTCTGCAGTGGGGGAACGGGGCGAGGATGAGACACAGGAGGAGAGAGAGAGAGAGAGAGGAGAGGGGAGAAGAGGTTGTCTGCTGTCCTGCTGTCGGGACAGCCGCCAAATGGTCCTCCCCCAGCTTGATTGCCTGATCCAGTGACGCCAGACAGTGGCACTGGACCCACTCTCCAGCTCCGGCTGGTAGCCGCGCAATGAACTGCTCCAGCGCCACCTGTTCAATGATCCCCTTGGCGTCGTGGTTGTTGGCCCTCAACCACCGCCCGCAGGCATCCTGGAGCTGCTGGCCAAATGCGAACGGCCAGCCGACTTCCTCCAAGCGCAAAGCGCGGAAGCGCTGCCGTTGTTGCTCGGGGGTGTGCCCCACACGCTGGAGGACGGCCCGGTGAAGGTCCGCATAGGCCAGCCGGCGGTCAGCGGGGAGCTGTAGCATGGCCAGCTGCACCTCTCCCATTAGCAGGGGGAGGAGGCGCGCTGCGCACTGTTCCATCAGCCACCCCGAGGTCTCTGCCACCTGCTCAAAGAATGTGAGGAAGGCCTCGGGGTCATCCTGCAGGCCTATCTTCGTCAGGGTGAAGGGGGATGGCCCCGCGGCAGTGGACCCCGCCGACGCGAGGAGGTGCCGGAACGCCTGTTGCTCTTCCTGCTGAGCCAGCACCAGGGCCTGGAACCGTTGTTCCTACTCCTTCCAGAGGGTGACTAGTGCCTGGTGCTGGCTTTGCTGGGCCGTGGCAAGGGCGTGGACCAGCTCGGCGAAAGGGGAGGACTCCATGGGGCTGTTCTGCTTCAGCGCTCCAAATCCCGGGTTTTGGCACCACTGTAGCAGTTCGGATGGGTGGGTGGAGCACAGAAGGACGGCAGGCCAGAACTGAGTTCACAAAACCTGTTTATTATAGCTTCTCAGCTTGCTTTTCAGCTTCCTTTCACTCACACTTTCACTCACTCACACACATCTGTTGTGGTCAGGTTGGGGAGAGAGCCCACTCTGCTCTCGCTCTCTTCCTTAAATAGGGCACGATCACTGGGGAAGACACACAAACACATTAATCAACCTCAGGTGCAGTGATTCTGCCACTTACCTTCCCCGACTCTGCCCTCCGGTTACAGACTGACGCTTGGCCACGCCCCCACTGCCACAAAGACAATTCTGCTTCTAAAGTTTGCAATCTAGCAGATTTCACCTTATGCAAATGAGAACAAAACCTTATTGAATTACTTCTGATAAATCCATTCACTGCATCCCATAATATCCTCAGATCCTGTACTGAACCAACATTAAAAGAAAGGAATTCGTCTAATTCAGTAATGAACTGTGCTTTGTATTCCTCAATAATGAGTTGAAGTGCCACCTAGCTGCCTGCTTAGTTACACAGCTAAGAGTAGCATGACACAAAACCCTTTTGTGGTCAGACAGGCCAATAGGAAGTAACACCACAGTGTCAATGGTTTCAAAGAGTTGCGGGGAAGAGAAAAGAAAATCAATTCTTGAAAATGATGTGTGTCTAGGGCGGCACGGTGGTGTAGTGGTTAGCGCTGTCGCCTCACAGCAAGAAGGTCCAGGTTCGAGCCCCGGACCTTCTTGTTGTGAGGCAACAGCGCTAGGTCCGGGGCTTGAACCCTTTCTGTGTGGAGTTTGCATGTTCTCTGCGGGGGTTTCCTCCGGGTGCTCCGGTTTCCCCCACAGTCCAAAGACATGCAGGTTAGGTTAACTGGTGACTCTAAATTGACCGTAGGTGTGAGTGTGAATGGTTGCCTGTGTCTATGTGTCAGCTCTGTGATGACCTGGCGACTTGTCCAGGGTGTACCCTGCCTTTCGCCTGTAGTCAGCTGGGATAGGCTACAGCCTGCGACCCTGTAGAACAGGATAAAGTGGCTAGAGATAATGAGATTTGTGTCTATGTGAAAAAAAGGAATAGTCTTTCAAAGTAGGATTAACAGATCGCCATATGTCTATAAGACTCAAATTTGTCACCCAAGATTGCAGGGCTGCAGTAGCCTGTACTTGGTCCCCACATGCATTTGGATTGGAACGATCAGAATTTGCATCCAAAACAGTGTTCATATCTGCCCCAACCACAATAGAATAGTCTGTCAATTCCAACATTTTTTGCATCAAGTGGTCGTAGAAACCTTTATCGAATTTGTTTGGAGCATAAACAGAAGTCAGGGCAATTTTACTTCCATATAAATCTACTTTAGCAATCACTAATCTACCCATTGTGTCTGCCCAAATGTCCAGCACTTTGATCGGGAGACTACGCCTAGCCACCACTGCTACTCCCCTAGTCTTCGTGTTGTTAGACGAGGATGCAATAATATGATGGAATTTATTTGCAAGATGTTTGGAATCTGGTTCTATGAAGTGAGTTTCCTGTAAAAGCGCAAGGTCAATTTTCTTATGACGAAGCAACATTAACATACTAGCTCGCTTATGTGGAGCATTCAAACCGCCACAATTCCAAACTAAAATAGACAGATCACCCATTATCATATAGCCCCTTTCTCATATGAAAACAAAATAATAATAAAAACTGGTGACCTTGGCAACAACCATTTCCAATGCCTTAGCATAAATACACAGACCATTTCTCTCCCCTGCTATGTACCTCTTTACCCTTCACATCCATCCACAACAGCCTAGCAAACCCGGAGAAATTCCCCTGTAGACAATGACAAAACGAAAACGGGACAAATGTCAACGAATTAAACAGAACACACAAAACATATACAAAATAAAACTGGCAGGCTAACATTATGCAGATCCGTGATCATGTAGGATATGGGGCAGCAGGATTTAGAGCTCAACCCCATAACTTATCTAACATCAGCAAACAAAACCGAAGCGAGGCTAAACTGCTTAGGCCAGCTTAGAATGGCTGAACAAAAGTCATGTTACTTATCTTACAAAACAGGAAATATTACACTGTCTGGAATCCAGATCCAGGGGTGTATGCTGTTTATTAAGTCCAAGGGCAGTCAAAGAAATACGTAAAATCTCCAAAGTAGTCCAAGGTAGTTCAAAATGTAAAGTAGCTCAAACCAGTGCAATCCAGCTAATGCTAGCACTAAGACAGTAGGGCTTATTGTAGCAGTGCATAACACACTATCAGGCTCAAATCACAAACCAAAAATTAAAAAAAAAAAAAAACTAAAAAGTCCAAGAATGGTGTAATGCTATAGAAATGTGAAAAAGGGGGGAATACAAGGTTAAAGTGATGAAGCCCATTAAAACCACATCCCAATCAGTTAGCCCTTTACACCTGTAGCTTCATCTTGTTCTTAATCATCCATCGCAGTCGACGGGGTTACACTGAGGTCTGGGAAAGAGTTGACGAACTCTTCAGCATCCGAAGGAGATTGAAAAGATTCCATCTGTCCGCCCACTTTTATCTTCAATGTGGCAGGGTAGCGAAGGGAAAATTCAACACCTTTGGCCCTAGCAGTGTCCATGGCATGTGAAAATGCCTGACGCCTTTTAAGGGTGAAGCCGCTGTAGTCAGGAGAAAAATGAATCCTCTGTCCCTCTATTGTGACCAGGCTTCTCTTTGCTGCACGAAGAATACTCTGGCAGGTGGTGTAACGTAGGACATTAAAAATCATGGTGCGGGGACCTGGTCTGTTCTTATTGTTATCACCATAAATGCGATGTGCCTGCATGATTTCACCTTGGCAATCTCCCAGGGAGGGGAACCACTCTGGCAGAGAATTTGTGAGAAATTGCACAGCTGAATCTACCCCTTCAGCTAAGCCTATAATGCAAACATTGCACCTCCGGCTAAGATCTTCCATATCTGCTAGCTTGAAATGCATTTGTTCTAGCATTGACTCATGGCTGCTTAGCACTGCAGAGTTATCTTTCACCTTAGACCTCACTTTTTTCAATTTCTTGATTTACAGCCCCTACTCTCTCTCAATGTCATTAGGTCCATCTGGATAGCACATAATTTCCCCTTGGTGTCTTTACCCATTTCCTCAAGCTGGTTGAAGTGAGTTTCAAGGTAGTCATGTTGCTTCTCAAGAACTGATTCTGCTATGGCTTCAACATCTGCACGATGCCCTGCTCGAGCCGGTTTTGAGGAAGATGCCGTTTTCTTGCTTGAATCAGTCATCCCAGCTAAACAGGCAGTTTTCAAAATCTAAATTGCAGCAAAACAGTTCTCGCGACGGTAATTAACATCCAAATATACAAGTCAGGGTTGAGGAGCACAAAAACTATGCCGCCATCTTGTCCAACCGATCACGTGACTCATATCTGACTTACTTTTAAACCTGATGTAAATGACTGAAAAATGACACAGACTTGCTACTCTAAATATAGCTTATTAGCCATTTAAAAAAAAAAGTGCCTTATATTGCTAAATGATTTTCAATTACATACATTGCTTTTGGGTCAAAGTACTTCAGTAAAAACACTGAGGCTATGTCCACAATAATACATTTTAGTTTTAAACGGAATTTTAAAATGAACTCGATCTCTGCTCAGACAAGCATTTTAGCTCCATATCAGAAAGAATCTATTCATACTAATGGGCCTGAAAATGCATATCACGTGACCATTCACGTGCACTGGGTTTCCAGAAAAGGATCACGTGATAGGAGCATAACGAATCAAGGAAGGATACATTGTGACTGATAAGAGCTAATCAGGATGCAAATGTGGGCGTCTGCATTATCATTTCCAAACATTTCCATTTTCTACACGAAAATGCTACCCTGGAGTTTTCAATCTGAAACAGGGCTAGTACTGTTTCCAAAAGTCTCCATTTTTGGGGTTCAAAAACTCTGGAGTATTGTGGATAGCAGGTGTAAACATGCTATCCACAAAAAAAAGCAAATATGATGCATTTTAAAAATAAAATGTATCAGTGTGGATGGAGCCTGTGTGTTAACGTGTTTTGTGCATGAGCTTAGTTTGTGATACAAACTCAACAGCTTGAATTTATAATATCATGATACACACAGACAAAGAAACAGTCTTAGCTTACTTGGCAAATAACTGAAATGTGAAATGTGGTTGGGGTGCTGTTATATAAATCATAATGCAACTCAAATACTAAAAACATATCCACATGTCCTCATGTGATTTTTTTTTTTTTTAAATCTGGAGCTTTCTGCATTTGTGACCAATTTCTGATCTCTGACTAGGAAAACACAATAACCCTCAGAATTCCTATTCATAAATTTGGGCCAGTCTCTTCAACTCTGAGTTCAACAAGTGACATCAAATCAACATGGCTGCTCACATCAGAAGTTGCACTTTTTATGATAAAATTTTGCTATATATACACAAGTATTTGCTCTAGATCTTCCAACATACATACAGTGGTACTTGAAAGTTTGTGAACCCTTTAGAATTTTCTATATTTCTGCATAAATATGACCTAAAACATCATCAGATTTTCACACAAGTCCTAAAAGTAGATAAAGAGAACCCAGTTAAACAAATGAGACAAAAATATTATACTTGGTCATTTATTTATTGAGGAAAATGATCCAATATTACATATCTGTGAGTGGCAAAAGTATGTGAACCTCTAGGATTAGCAGTTAATTTGAAGGTGAAATTAGAGTCAGGTGTTTTCAATCAATTGGGTGAAAATCAGGTGTGAGTGGGCACCCTGTTTTATTTAAAGAACAGGGATCTATCAAAGTCTGATCTTCACAACACATGTTTGTGGAAGTGTATCATGGCACGAACAAAGGAGATTTCTGAGGACCTCAGAAAAAGCGTTGTTGATGCTCATCAGGCTGGGAAAGGTTACAAAACCATCTCTAAAGAGTTTGGACTCCACCAATCCACAGTCAGACAGATTGTGTACAAATGGAGGAAATTCAAGACCATTGTTACCCTCCCCAGGAGTGGTCGACCAACAAAGATCACTCCAAGAGCAAGGCGTGTAATAGTCAGCAAGGTCACAAAGGATGCCAGGGTAACTTCTAAGCAACTGAAGGCCTCTCTCACATTGGCTAATGTTAATGTTCATGAGTCCACCATCAGGAGAACACTGAACAACAATGGTGTGCATGGCAGGGCTGCAAGGAGAAAGCCACTGCTCTCCAAAAAGAACATTGCTGCTCTTCTGCAGTTTGCTAAAGATCACGTGGACAAGCCAGAAGGCTATTGGAAAAATGTTTCGTGGATGGATGAGACCAAAATAGAACTTTTTGGTTTAAATGAGAAGCATTATGTTTGGAGAAAGGAAAACACTGCATTCCAGCAGAAGAACCTTATCCCATCTGTGAAATTTGGTGGTGGTGGTATCATGGTTTGGGCCTGTTTTGCTGCATTTGGGCCAGGACGGCTTCCCATCATTGATGGAACAATGAATTCTGAATTATACCAGCAAATTCTAAAGGAAAATGTCAGGACATCTGTCCATGAACTGAATCTCAAGAGAAGGTGGGTCATGCAGCAAGACAATGACAATAAGCACACAAGTCATTCTACCAAAGAATGGTTAAAGAAGAATAAAGTTAATGTTTTGGAATGGCCAAGTCAAAGTCCTGACCTTAATCCAATCGGAATGTTGTGGAAGGACCTGAAGCGAGCAGTTCATGTGAGGAAACCCACCAACATCCCAGAGCTGAAGCTGTTCTGTACGGAGGAATGGGCTAAAATTCCTCCAAGCCGGTGTGCAGGACTGATCAACAGTTACCGCAAACGTTTAGTTGCAGTTATTGCTGCACAAGGGGGTCACACCAGATACTGAAAGCAAAGGTTCACATACTTTTGCCACTCACAGATATGTAATATTGGATCATTTTCCTCAATAAATAAATGACCAAGTATAATATTTTTGTCTCATTTGTTTAACTGGGTTCTCTTTATCTACTTTTAGGACTTGTGTGAAAATCTGATGATGTTTTAGGTCTTATTTATACAGAAATATAGAAAATTCTAAAGGGTTCACAAACTTTCAAGCACCACTGTACATATCCATCCATCCATTATCCATAACCGCTTATCTTGTGCAGGATCACGGGCAAGCTTGGAGCCTATCCCAGCTGACTATGGGTGAGAGGAGGGGTACACCCTGGACAAGTCGCCAGGCTGACACATAAAGACAAACAACCATTCATACTCACACTGACAGTCAATTTAGAGCCACGAATTAGCCTAACCTGCATGTCTTTGGACTGTGGGGTACACCAGAGCATCCGGAGAAAACCTATGCAGATAACATGCAAACTCCACACAGAAAGGCCCCTGTCGGCCACTGGGCTTGAACCCAGAACCTACTTGCTGTGAGGCAACAGTGCTAACCACTACACCACTGTGGCACCCATATACGTACATATTCACTTGTTAAATCTATAACAATACAGTTCATTTTTGAGGATGTAAAGACACCAGTCTTCACAGATACCTGGCTAGCTTGTTGCTAACAAAAGATGAACATAGAGATACCCATGGCTAGCTCAAGTTCAAAATTGATGTAATTCCAAGTTTTGACTTGGATCCAGAACTACAATTGGATTTCTGCAACACTGCTTTTTGGCAAATGTCTTATTACCTAGCTGATTAACGATGCAGGAGAACAGTCAATCATTAAACCAGGCCATTTTGATCACAATAAATGGATAGAGATGTTGAGAGGTCATTTACCCAGTGTCATCATCAATAAATCCATCCATCCATTTTCTACTGCTTATCCGGATCTGGGTCACAGGGGTAGCAACCCAAGCAGAGCAGCCCAGACTTCCCTCTCCCTGGCCACCTCCACCAGCTCTTCCAGGGGAATACTGAAGCATTCCCAGGCCAGCTGAGAGATGTAATCTCTCCAGTGTGTCCTGGGTCTGCCCCAGGGTCTCCTCCCAGTGGGGCATGCCCAGAAAAACTCCCTTGGGAAGTGTTCAGGGGGCATCCTAACAAAGTGCCCGAACCACCTCAACTGACTCCTTTCGATGTAGAGGAGCAGCGGTTCTACTCTGAGTCTCTCCTGAATGACCAAGCTTCTCACCCTGTCTCTAAGGGAGAGCCCAGCCACCCTGCAAAGAAAACTCATTTCTACCACTTGTATCCGTGATCTCATTCTTTCAGTCACTACCCATAGCTCGTGACCATTAGTGAGAGTGGGAATGTAGATGGACCAGTAAATTGAGAGCTTTGCCTTTTGGCTCAGCTCTCTCTTTACCACAACAGACTGGTTTAGCATCCGCATCACTGCTGACGCTTCCCCGATCTGTCTGGCCAACTCCAGCTCCCCCTTAGCCTCACTAGTGAACAAAACTCTGAGATACTTAAACTCCTCCACTTTAGGTAGCAACTCCCCCCTGACCCAAAGTAGGCACTTCATCCATTTCCAGCTGAGCGCCATGGACTTGGAGGTGCTGATCCTCATCCCAGTCACTTCGCACTCAGCTGCAAACCATCCCAGTGCATGCTGTAAGTCACAGATTGATGAAGCCAACAGGACCACATCATCTGCAAAAAGTAGAGACGTGATCCTGCTGCCACCAAACTGGACACCCTCCGCCCCTTGGCTTCACCTAGAAATTCTGTCCATAAAAGTTATGGACAGAACTGGTGACAGAGGGCAGCCCTGGAGGAGTTCCACATGCACCGGGAATGAGTCCAACTTACTGCCAGTAATGCGAACCAAACTCCTGCTCCGGTCATATAGGGTCCGAATAGCCCGCAGTAGTGGGCCCTGAACCCCATACTCCTGAAGCACTCCCCACAGGGCACCATGAGGGACACAGTCGTAAGCCTTCTCCAGGAACACAAAACACATGTAGACTGGTTGGACAAACTCCCATGTACCCTCCAGTACCCTTGCAAGGGTAAAGAGCTGGTCCACTGTTCCATGACCAGGACGAAAACCGCATTGTTCCTCCTGAATCCGAGGTTTGACTATTGACCGGACTCTCCTTTCCAGCACCCCAGCATAGGCTTTCCCAGGGAGGCTGAGAAGTGTGATCCCCCTATAGTTGGAGCACACTCTTCGGTCCCCCTTTTTAAAAAGGGGGACCACCACCCCAGTCTGCCAATCCAGAGGAACTGTCCCGAACCTCCACACAATGTTGAAGAGGTTTGTCAGCTAAGACAGCCCAACAACATCCAGTGCCTTCAGGAACTCAGGACGAATCTCATCCACCCCCAGAGCCCGGCCACCAAGGAGCTTTTTAACCACCTCGGCAACCTCAGCCCCTGTGATGGGTGAGTAAATTGTTTGAAGCGCAACTTGTATTGTATTATACTAGGCTTACAAGGCATTTATAAGTCCTGGTAAGTCTAATCGCCTCTCACACTCAAGCCAACTCCACCTCCGTCACTGTGCGTGGCAGGTACATTCTGGGGATCCCAGTCTTGCGACTGGGTGAGTGAACAGAGCTCTGGCACCAGTTTGTGAAGTAACCTCTTTCATTCTGGAAACGATCTTTTGTAAAAGGTAATATGAAATCGAGTATGAGACTTGACGTAATCGAAGACGATTGTTTAAGTGGAGAAAGTTTGTGGCAAAAGTTAAAGATGAAACTCATGCACAGCAGCCAGAAGACCAAGGAGTTGAGGAAAGAATACCATGAATTCTGGCTTGGCACAATCAATGTGAGAACTTGCAGGAGTGAAAGCAAGCTGGCGGATTGTGTGATACAGTTCAAGAATCTACTACATGACGTTACCTGTATGCAGGAAGTAAGGCAGAAGGGAGAAGGAGAGATTTGCTTCAATGACCCAGTACTGAAGAGATGGAGGGTAATATACAATGACATGAAGACAGCACAAGCAGGCGTTGCAGTAGTGTTAGCCCCTCATGTCAGGTTATTGGATGTGAACCATGTGGTTGAGGGTCAGATGACCCTGGTGCATGTGACAGTACATGCTGTGAAGTTGAATGTTCTTAATTGTTACTGCCTAACCGAGGAATATGCTGAATCCACCAGGCAATCATTCTATCAAACACTTCACAGAGCAATACGAAAGGTAAAGACTGAACATCCTTCCTTCAAGATTATAGTTGTCAGTGATTTTAATGCAACTATTGGAGTAGATTGCGATCATAGCAGATGGAATAGTATTGGTCAGTTCAATGATAATAATCCAACTCGCTTCAACGGATCATGACTGATGGAGACAGCAGAAAGCAATGGCCTTTATGTATTGAGTACGTTGTTTACTACTGAATCTGATGAACATTGGTGGTCATTTGTATCAAATCTCGGTTACAAAAGAAGGCTAGACTATATTATGACTGAATCGTTTGTGAAGCGAGCAACTAGGAACTGCAGGGTATATCCAAAGCAGAGTGAGCCGTTTGAGTCAGATCATCAAATTGTTGTGATGCAAGCCCGCTTCCCAACAAGGAGGAAAATCAAGCAGATGTTCTCCTGTAAAGTTTCATCGGAAGCCAACCAGGACGTTCGACACCTGAGAGATGACCTGTATGCCAGAACCAACTATAGCAACAGACTCGAACAACTCTTAAAACCTGGGCCAAACTCAAACCAAGTCAATGAGGTTGAGGAATTTACCAATGCCATTGGACAAGCCTCTAAAGAAACTATTACCTCTAAGACAAAATGCCATATTGAAAAGCCGTGGGTGAACAAGGAATACCAAGATCTCTTGCTGAAACATTGTGGCGAGAAAGACCCATCCAAAAGAAAAGTCCTGGTAAAGGAGGCAAACAAACTCCACACTAAACTCAAGAACAACTACTTTACAACTAAAGCTGACCAAATCAATCTTGCAAGTGAACAGCGTAAAGCAGAAGAAGAGTTTAGATTGATGAAGCAGCATACATCACTTGAAAGATCATTTAAGCCTCTTATACCACTAGTTAAATTAGAAGACCACTTCTCCGAGCACTTTGGCCCCCGTGTATATGAACCTCAACCAGAGCTAGAACACCCAGAGGAGTATCCATACATCCAACTACCTAAGGATCTACCCACCATTAATACGTCAATACCAGATCGTACGGAGATTAAAGCCTGCCTACAGAAGCTCAAGAGTGGCAAGTGTAGAGGAACTGATAATGTATACAGGGAACACCTGAAGTATGCAGAACTGGACTGGCTATTGAAGTATTTAGTTGTCCTGGTTGGGCTCGTGTGGACCTGCCTCCATGTACCAGTTAGGTGGCTTACTTCGAGCATTACATGCTTGTACAAGCGAGGCATACGGTCATGTGAAGAGAACTACAGAGGATTAAGTATTGTTGCAACCATGTCTAAAGTTGTATCAGAAATCGTCGTTGAGAGAGCTCGCGAGATATATGAGTACGTCTTACTACCATCGCAGTTTGGTTTTCGATCAAATAGATCAATGGTCGATCCCATCGTCATCCTGTGCCAGGTCCTGGAAAAGTCAAGCAAATCAAGAACTGCATTGTTTATAGTGTTCATCGTTTTGAAGGCAGCATATGACTGGATACCCCATGATGCCTTGATGAAATGCCTCGAAATTCACCTTGGATGTCCACAACTAGTAGCAGTCCTACATGCCTTGTATACTGGCACAAAGGCCTATGTTAAAGGATCCACTCGCCTGTTTGACACTCTAGTTGGATGTCGACAAGTTGCAATGGAATCCCCTTTCATTTTCAATATCTATATGGACTTTGTGGTCAGAGTTGCATGGTATGAGATAGCAAAAGTGTATCCAGAAGCAGGCTTTGCAATCAAGTTCTGTATTCCAAACAAAGTGTCACCTACAGAACTATGCAAGATAGCACCTGCGATAGGAGAAAATCGTATAACTGAACTGTTATATGCAGATGATCTAGCTATCTTTGCCGAATCCATCAAGCAATTGCAAGTAATTCTCCAAATCTATGATGACACATTTACCCGTTTTGGTTTGCAAATGTCATATGTAAAAACAGAAAACATGGCTTTCAATGTCAGTGAAAATATCAAAGGAGAAGAAAGCCTTGTCTCTATTGCCGGTAATAAAATCAAGAATGTGCGCAATTTTAAATATTTTGGGCACAGTATCAGCAACATCAGTACAGATACCTCTCACTCACTCGGTGTAAGAATTGGTGCCACATTTCAAAAGTGGAATGAACTTAAGCATGTGTTGACTGACCACCGCATTCTACTGTCAACTAGGGTGAAATTCCTTGTCGCTTGTGTTCGATCTCGCTTGCTGTACAATGTCCAAGCATGGCAAATGTCCTCCAATGATATCAACAAAATAGAAGTTGTATGGAATGGCTTTCTGTGTTGTATGATCAAAGGTGGTTTCAAAAGAAAGAATCCTGCTGACCCAGGAGTTTCTGATGCTCAGGGAGAGGTGGACTGGGGGTTCTGGTTAACCAACAGGAATCTGCAAGAGATGACCCAACCCCAACCCCCCCCCCCTTGCTGGAAACAAAGGCTGAAATACTTGCCGCACATCTGCCGCATGGAGAACAACAGTATTCAGAAGCAACTGTTGTTTGAGAATCGATCAGGGAAATGGACAAGGATTGAGAATCTGCTGGGCATGGATGCTCAGCAGATAAGATGGACAATGATGTCTTGATCCAATTTTCAGTGACTGTTGGACTGCATCCTAACAGAAGCACCCTAAGGGTGTTACAACCTCCAAAGGGAAAATGATGATGAGTCCTCCCAAGCACCCTCAGACTCTGCATCCTCCCCAGACAACATGAAGGTGGGATTGAGGAGATTTTCAAAGTATTCCTTCCACCACCAGACGATGTCCCCAGTTGAGGTCAACAGCACTCCATCCTCGCTGTAAACAGTAGGGACAGAGCACTGCTTCCCCTTCCTGAGCCACCAGACAGTTTGCCAGAATCTTATTGAGGCCGACCGAAAATCACTTTCCATGATCTCACCGAACTCCTCCCACACCCAAGTTTTTGCTTCAGTGACCACCAGAGCCACATTCCGCTTGGCCCATCGGTATCTGTCAGCTGCCTCTGGAGACCCACAGGCGAACCAAGCCCAATAGGACTCCTTCAGCTTGACAGCTCCCCTCACCACAGGTGTCCACCACTGGGTTTGGAGATTACCACCATGACAGGCACCAACAACCTTGCAGCCGCAGCTCTGCATAGCTGCCTCAGCAATGGAGGTGCGGAACATGGTCCACTCAGACTCAATGTCCCCATCCTCCCCCGGTATGCAGCTGAAGCTCTGCTGGATGTGGCAGTTGAAAATCTGATGGACGGGAGCCTCTGCCAGACATTCCCAGCATACCCTCGCTACACGTTTGGCCTACCAGGTCTGTCCAGCCTCCTCCCCTGCCATCTGATCCAGCTCACTACCAGGTAGTGATCAGTTGACAGCTCTGCTCCTCTGTTCACCCGAGTATCCAAGACATACAGTCGTAGATCAGATGAAATGACTACAAAATCAATCATCGATCTACGGCCTAGGGTGTCCTCATGCACCTATGGACACCCTTATGCTCGAACATGGTGTTCGTGATGGCCAAACCATGCATGGCACAGAAGTCCAACAACTGAAGGCAAGGCAAGGCAAGTTTATTTATATAGCACATTTCATACACAATGGCAGTTCAATGTGCTTTACAGAAGTAAAAACAAAAACAGTAAACAATAGAGAAATAAAATTACATAAAATAATTTTATTTTTATTCTAAAACAATTAATTAAAATAATTAAAAGAAAATAATAAGAATTAAACAGTAGAAATAAAATAATAAAATGAAGTAGAAATAGGAGAAAAAAAGAAACCAGCAGAATAGAATAAAGAATAAAATAGAATAAAGTTAAAATTAAAGTAAATTTAAAACATGCAGAGAAAGTAAAGATTATAAAAAAAGAAGACAATATTAATTATTTAACAGAAAGCATTTTAACTGAACACCACTCAGGTTCAGATTGGGCAGGCCATTCCTCCCAATCACACCCCTCCAGGTCTCACCGTCATTGCTCACGTGAGTGTTGAAGTCCCCCAGTAAAACAATGGAGTCCCCTCATGGTGCACTGTCTAGCACCCTACTCAAGGACTCCAAGAAGGCCGGGTACTCTGAACTACCATTTGCCGCATAAGCGCAAATGACAGTAAGAGACCGTTTTCCAACCTGAAGGCACAGGGAAATGACCCTCTCATTCAATGGGGAGAACTCCGACGTTAACGTGCCGCTCACCCTTGGCAACTCCAGCATAGAAGAGAGTCCAACTCCTCTCCAGGAAATTGGTTCCAGAGCCCAAGCTATGCATTGAGGTGAGCTCAACTATATCTAGTTGGTCCCGCTCAACCTCACACACAAGCTCAGGCTCCTTTCCCATCAGAGAGGTGACATTCCATGTCCCAAAAGACAGTTTTGTCAGCCAGGGATCAGTATGTCAGAGCATCTGCCTTCATCAGTAAATTAATCAATCAACCAACCAATCAATCAAAACTAAAACTGTAGTTTTTACAGGAAAATTGCTGGGGGGGACATTCAAGTTCTTGCCAAGCCTTGACCATTTGAAAGTGTTGCTGCAGCCTTGGTTTGAGCTGTACTGAATGGAGTTTTTTGTTCCCCTCGTTCCCCCCTCAAAGTACTAAGCATCCAACTACAGTATTTATCCCTAGGATGATGATGATGATGATGATGATTATTATTATTATTATTATTATTATTATTATATAAAGTTATAATTTACTGTTTTGAAATTTGGGAAAACAACAATAATCATGATGGGAAAACAGAAATGTGACCTTTTTATTGCTTGATATGTATTGAGTTTACTAAATCACTGCAGCACTGAGTAAGTGGAATATGTGTAATAAATGGAGAGGATTTATGAGCAAGGTGCTGCAACTCGAGCCTGGTAAGAGAACAAACGGTCTGTTTTGTGTTGCAAATGTAATGCACACAAACTCACACTATGCTGAATGATAGCTCCTTACGCTGTTATCATGATACTCCCTCCACCCCTAACCCCCAAACACTTAAAAATTGTTTTAAGACAAATGAAAACATTTGTAGAAAGACAGGCTAATACAATTGATAAGATAAATACTGCAGCATCTTAGGAAAAACAAAAAGAAATTATTATGAACACTTACATCAATCCTATAGAAATGTCCTTTTTCATGTTATTGACACCAATTACTTTAGTAGTTTTATCATTCTGTATGGCTGATGACAAGTCATTAATGGTGTCTATAGTACTACCCTTAATTATTGGGAGACAGTTTAGATCATGCACCTCCCACCGAAAGCAGGAAAAAAAATATTCACATGAATTAGCTTCATGACCATTAAGATAGATAACATTATTGTATTAGTGCTGAACACTCACTCTTTCTTCTTTTTAATGACACAAATCTTCTTCAGTGAGCATTCCTTTCTGCAGGACTTGATACAGAAAGCCAGTGGAAGCTTTTAACTTGGTTTAGTAATTCCTAAGACAAAATGCCCACTACTGTTACAAGTCATCACAGACAATAATCTGTGGTTGGTAGAAGAGAGCAACTGGACTTGCTTGCAAAGTCTTGAAGACGTTTCGCCTCTCGTCCGAAAGGCATCCTCAGTTCTGTCTGTCTAATAGGGAGTATCAAGTATTTATCCTCTCATGGATCATCATAGAATCCGAATCAGAATGCTGATGGCTGTATTGTAGGTGGCTGATCGATGTCATAGACACCCACCTCTGTTCAGTGATGGTCGTTCCAGGTTGACAAAAATGAATGATCCTCTCTGGCTAAGATGTCTGCCAGTTTTCTGGAAGTTCTCTCATACTCCCGCACCAGTCGAAGGGAACTCATCCCAAAGTGCGTAGAAACATATCTGTGAAGATACTCAGTCGTCCAGGTACATAGTAATCTGTGGTTGGTAGAAGAGAGCAACTGGACTTGCTTGCAAAGTCTTGAAGACGTTTCGCCTCTCGTCCGAAAGGCATCCTCAGTTCTGTCTGTCTAATAGGGAGTATCAAGTATTTATCCTCTCATGGATCAACATAGAATCCGAATCAGAATGCTGATGGTTGCATTGTAGGTGGCTGATCAATGTCATAGACACCCACCTCTGTTCAGTGATGGTCGTTCCAGGTTGACAAAAATGAACGATCCTCTCTGGCTAAGATGTCTGCCAGTTTTCTGGAAGTCCTCTCATACTCCCGCACCAGTCGAAGGGAACTCATCCCAAAGTGCGTAGAAACATATCTGTGAAGATACTCAGTCGTCCAGGTACATAATAATCTGTGGTTGGTAGAAGAGAGCAACTGGACTTGCTTGAAAAGTCTTGAAGACAGACAGAACTGAGGATGCCTTTTGGACGAGAGGTGAAACGTCTTCAAGACTTTTCAAGCAAGTCCAGTTGCTCTCTTCTACCAACCACAGATTACTATGTACCTGGACAACTGAGTATCTTCACAGATATGTTTCTACGCACTTTGGGATGAGTTCCCTTCGACTGGTGCGGGAGTATTAGAGGACTTCCAGAAAACTGGCAGACATCTTAGCCAGACAGGATCGTTCATTTTTGTCAACCTGGAACGACCATCACTGAACAGAGGTGGGTGTCTATGACATCGATCAGCCACCTACAATGCAGCCATCAGCATTCTGATTCGGATTCTATGATGATCCATGAGAGGATAAATACTTGATACTCCCTATTAGACAGACAGAACTGAGGATGCCTTTCGGACGAGAGGCGAAATGTCTTCAAGACTTTGCAAGCAAGTCCAGTTGCTCTCTTCTACCAACCACAGATTACTATGTACCTGGACGACTGAGTATCTTCACAGATATGTTTCTACACACTTTGGGATGAGTTCCCTTCGACTGGTGCAGGAGTATGAGAGGACTTCCAGAAAACTGGCAGACATCTTAGCCAGAGAGGATCATTCATTTTTGTCAACCTGGAACGACCATCACTGAACAGAGGTGGGTGTCTATGACATTGATCAGCCACCTACAATGCAGCCATCAGCATTCTGATTCGGATTCTATGTTGATCCATGAGAGGATAAATACTTGATACTCCCTATTAGACAGACAGAACTGAGGATGCCTTTCGGACGAGAGGCGAAACATCTTCAAGACTTTTCAAGCAAGTCCAGTTGCTCTCTTCTACCAACCACAGATTACTATGTACCTGGACGACTGAGTATCTTCACAGATATATCACAGACAATAGTTAATTAAATAAAAAAAATAATGCTGTTAAAATAAGCAGCAAAGTAATGTGAACTCCACATCCAAAGTTCAGCTGATGGTAAAACATAATATATTTTGCATTTGATTCACTGGACAGTCCCACTAATCACACCCTAGGGTACCATCAAGGCTTCATTTTGTCCATTCATTCGTCTTCAACATTCAGTAACCACTTTATCCTAGTCAGGGTCATTATGGATCTAGAGTCTATCCTCTAAACACTGGGGGCAGGACAGAAATATGACCTGAATTAAATGCCATCTTAGTCAAGAGGTAGCCCTAAACACCAACACACACACACACACACACACACACACACACACACACACACACACACACACACACACACACACACACACACGTGCTGTTAGATTAAGCTTTTGTAATAAGCTCTTGTGTTAAGACCGTGTATTAAACCCTTGTACTAAGACCTTGTATGAAGCCTTTGTACTAATCCTTTGTATAAGCCCCTGTATTAAGCCTTCATACTAACCCCATGTACTAAACCACTGTATTAAGCTCTGATACTAAGCCTTTGTACAAAGCCCTCATACTAAACATGTTCAGTTTTGCTGATTTGATTACTGATTTGTTTCTCTATTCCCCTTTTAATCTAACCCTGTCTATGCCTGCTTGCTGATCACCTGACTGACTATTGCCTTATACTGTATGTCTGCATATTTTGCCTTGGTTTATATTCATAAAACCAACACTTGCATATCTCTGGCTGCCTTTCATAGCTGTACATTAAGCAAGTACATGTACATGCATTAAATGTTCAATTATATAATTCAATAATAATAATAATAATAATAATAATAATAATAATAATAATAATAATAATAAATCTATTTGCATAAACAAATAATTGCAGATACCCAAAAGCCAAACATTCAGGCTTCTCATTTATACCAGTGCAGCACAGTACCAGCACACACTGCAAAGCATATCAGAGACCAAATCTTTATAAACTATTCATCCAGTGCCTGCTGTGTGTAACCAGGCTTCAGCATAACATGGAAGGACTGTGTGAATTACCGCGAGACATTCGAGTGAACTCAAACCACCCAACAGTGAGGCAATTTTCACTCAACTGCACGTCAGTGTCTTAGGGCATATAACTCCAGTGTCTGAGGAGTGCCTGGTCTGTCAAATTTAACTCTGGGACACCAGAAATTCAGAGAAATGTCATTTGCAGCCCTAAATCTGAGGAAACTTCAGGACATTCTAGCCCACCTAGCTCTGATTTACAGCTAGTACAGTATACATAGGATGGAATGATGTATATGCTCATCATGAACAGAGGTATCAGTCAAAAGTTTGGACACAGCTACTCATTCATAGGTTTTTCTTTATTTTGACTATTTTCTACATTGTAACATTGTAGAACAATACTGAAGACATCAAAACTATAAAACAACACAGAGAACATGTATGGAATCGTGTGAGAAACAAAAAAGTGTGAAATAAACAAAAAACAAAATATGTTTCATATTTTAGATTCTTCAAAGTAGCCAGTATTTATGTTGATGACACTCTGCACACTATTGGCATTATATTAACCAGCTTCATGAGGAAGTCACCTGGAATGCTTTTCAGGTAACAAGTGTGCCTCATCAAAAGTTGATGAGTGCAATTTCTTGCCTTCTTAATGCATTTGAGATCAAACAGTAGATAATAAAAATACAGTAAATAGCCCTATTGGGAAACTGTAGTAATCCATATTATGTCAAGAAATGTTCAACTAAGTAAAGAGAAATGAGATCCATCATTACTTAAAGAGATAAAGTGTCTTTTATTTAATAAAAATAAAGAAAAAAACATTGAATTGTGAAAGTGTGTCCAATCTTTTAACTGTATATCTATCATTCCAGCTTGTAATGTGACAAAATAGGACAAACACCAAGGTGGAATTAAAATGGATTTTGGGGGGATTAGCACCATTTGATTTACACAACATGCCTACCACTTTAAAGGTGCAAATTGTTTTTTTTTTTTTACATAAATAATAATTAAGATGAAAAAAAAAACAGAAATCTGGAGTGTGTGTAGGTGTTCACCCCCTTTCATATGAAACCCCTAAATAAGAGCTGATCCAACCAATTCACTTCATAAGTCACATAATTAGTTGACTAAGATCGGTCTGTGTGCAATCAATGTGTCACATGATCTGTCACATGATGTTTGTATAACGCAACCTGTTCTGGAAGGACCCCGATTCTGCAACACTACTCAGCAAGCAACATGAAAACCAAGGAGCACTCCAAACAGGTCAGAGAGCAAGTTGTGGAGAAGTATAGATCAGGGTTGGGTTATAAAAAATATCCCAAACTTTGAATATCCCACAGAGCACCATTAAATCCATTATAGCAAAATGGAAAGAATATGGCACCACGACAAACCTGACAAGGCCGCCCACCAAAACTCACAGACTGGGCAAGGAGGGCATTAATCAGAGATGCAACAAAGACACCAAAGATAACACTGAATGAGCTACAAAGGTCCACAGCAGATATGGGAGTATCTGTCCAGAGGACCACTTTAAGCCATACACTCCATAGAGTGGGACTTTATGTAAGAGTGGCCAGAAAAAAAGCCATTCCTTAAAGAAAAGAAGAAAAAAAAGAAGAAAACATGTTTGGAATTTGCCCAACAACATGTGGCAGACTCCCCGAATACATGGAAGAAGCTTCTCTGGTCAGATGTGACTAAAATTTAACTTTTTGGTCATCATGGGAAATGCCATGCCTGGTGCAAACCCAACACTTCCCATCACCCCGAGAACACATTCCTACAGTGAAGTATGGTGGTGGCAGCAGAGATTTTTCATCTGCAGGGACAGGAAAGCTGGTCAGGACTGAAGGAAGGATGGATGGCACTAAATACAGGGCAATTCTGGAGGAAAACCTGTTTGAGTCAGTCACAGGTTTGAGACTGGGATAAAGGTTCACATTCCAGCAGGACAATGACCCTAAACCTACTGCTAAAGTTGGTTTAAAGGGAAACATGTAAATGTCTTGGAATGGCCTAATCAAAACCCAGACCTCAATCCAATTGAGAATCTGTGACATCACTTGAAGATTGCTGTATACCAATGCAACCCATCTAACTTGAAGCAAAATTTTGCCTTTGGGGCAGTTTTGCCTTGAGGAATGGGCAAAAATCCCAGTGGCTAGATGTGCTACGTTAATAAGAGACATACCTCCAGAGACTTGCAGCTGTAATTGCAACAAAAGGTGATTCTACAAAGTGTTGACTTTGGGGGGGCTGAATACCTATGCACACTCCAGGTTTCTGCTTTTATTTCATCTTAATTATTGTTTGTGTTACAATAAAAAAAAAAAATTGCACCTTTAAAGTGTTGTGGAAATCAAATGATGCTAACCCCCAACAATCCATTTTAATTCTAGCTTGTAATGCAACAAAACAGGAAAAAAACACCAAGGGGGATGAATACTTTTGCAAGGCACTATATATATATATATATATATATATATATATATATATATATATATATATATATATATATATATATAATGTCAGAATGGGTGGATGGGTGAAATTTCAGTGCATCCCTAGGTATTCATCTTAAAGCTCATAGCTAGCTCAGGATTAGAAAAGGTAAAATAAAGAAAAGATAAAATACACACACACACATACACACACATATATATGTATATATATATATATATATATATATATATATATATATATATATATATATATATGATCAAAGTCAAAGTCCTTCCTGTGTCAGCGCCTGGTATTCCCAGGTAGTCTCACATCTCACAGTACTAACCAGGCCCTTAAGGCACTGTGGGCTGTGCCAATCTCTGTTTCTTTAGCTCTCGGCCTCTCGCCTATTACATACCAAGGGTTACAGTCCTCTACTAACTGCGAGAGTTTGACTCCCTACTCACACCTGTATTGCAGTGTGCCTCGCCAGATGCCAGTAGGTACCATTTTTATGATGGTCTTTGGTGTGACCCAACAGCGAGTAAAACTCACGATCTCCCATATGATATGATACATCTCACAATATACATATCACGTTTTTATGTAAACTGAAAGAAAAACAATTTTTTAAAAATTAGGAACGTAGTATTTTCAGATGATCAAAATCATCAGAAAACAGTTCTATGATTATAATTAGAATTGTAAATGCAAATGTTTGCATCACATTTACACACACACACACACACACACACACACACACACACACACACACACACACACACTAGTGCATTTCAAACAATTAGAATATCATGAAAAAGTTCAATATTTTCCATCATGTCAGGTATGGGTTGGAGTTGGATGTACAGTGCCTTGCAAAAGTATTCATACCCCTTGAACTTTTTCACATTTTCCACCTTACAACCACGAACTTAAAAGTTTTTTATTGAGATTTTATGTCATAGACCAACACAGAGTAGCACATAATTGTGAAGTGAAATGAAAATGATAAATGGTTTTCAAAATTTTAAACAAATAAAAATCTGAAAAATGTGATGTGCATTAGTATTCAGTCCCAATGTGTCAATACTTTGTAGAGCCACCTTTTGCTGCAATTACAGCTGCAAGTCTTTTGTGGTATGTCTCTACCAACTTTGCACATCTAGACACTGAAATTTTTGCCCATTCTCCTTTGCAAAATAGCTCAAGCTCAGCCAGATTGGATGGAGAGCGTCTGTGAACAGCAATTTTCAAGTTTTGCCACAGATGCTCAATGGGATTTAGGTCTGGACTTTGACTGGGCCATTCTAACACATGAATATTCTTTGATCTAAATCATTCCATTGTAGCTCTGGCTGTATGTTTAGGGTCACTGTCTTGCTGGATGGTGAATCTCCTTCCCAGTCTCAAGTCTTTTGCAGCCTCCAACAGGTTTTCTTCCAGGATTGTCCTGTATTTAGCTCCATCCATCTTCCCATCAACTCTGACCAGCTTCCCTGTCCCTGCTGAAGAAAAGCATCCCCATAGCATGATGCTGCCACCACCATGTTTCACAGTGGGGATGGTGTGTGCAGGGTGATGAGCAGTGTTAGTTTTCCGCCACACATAGCGCTTTGCATTTAGGCCAAAAAGTTCAACTTTGGTCTCATCTGACCAAAGCACCTTCTTCCACATGTTTGCTGTGTCTCCTACATGGCTTTTATGCCTGTCTTTCAACAATGGCTTTCTTCTTGCCACTCTTCCAAAAAAGCCAGATTTGTGGAGTGTATGACTTATAGTTGTCCTGTGCACAGATTCTCCCACCTGAGCTGTGGATTTCTGCAGCTCCTCCAGAGTGATCATGGGCCTCTTGACTGCTTCTCTGACCAGTGCTCTCCTTGCTCGCTCTGTCAGTTTAGGTGGACGGCCATGTCTTGGTAGGTTTGCAGTTGTGCCATACTTTTTCCATTTTTGAATGATGGATTGAACTGTGCTTCTTGAGATGTTCAGAGCTTGGGATATTTTTTTTATAACCTAACCCTGCTTTAAACTTCTCCAGAACTTTATCCCTGACCTGTCTGGTGAGTTCTTTGGTCTTCATGATGCTGTTCGTTCTTCAGTGTTCTCTAACAAACCACTGAGGCCTTCACAGAACAAGTGTATTTATGCTGAGAGTAAATTACACACAGTAGGACTCTATTAACTAATTAGATGACCTCTGAAGGCAATTGATTGCACTGGATTGTATTTAGGTATCAGAGTACAGGGGGCTGAATACTAATGCACACCACATTTTTCAGATTTTTATTTGTTTAAAATTTTGAAGACCATTTATCATTTTAGTTTCACTTCACAATTATGTGCTACTCTGTGTTGGTCTATGACATAAAATCTCAATAAAAAACTTTTAAGTTCATGGTTGTAAGGTGGAAAAATGTGAAAAAGTTCAAGGGGTATGAATACTTTTGCAAGGCACTGTATATGCAGAAGTGTTTTATTTATAAAAGTGGCAACAGGCAAACAATCCAAAAACATCAGGCAAAATTGGAAACGTGAAAACATGCAATAGGTCAAGTGAGACAAACAGGCTATCGTAGATGATGCAGAATCAAAGATGAGAAATGGGAAAGCAGGAATCAGGAAACCAGGAGACACAATATTTAAGCATGGCTTGGTAAAAGGTAACATTGCAACTCAGTCCTTTGCAGGGTCAGTGTGCAGTATTAGTCTTTATATAGGCGTGCTGATTGTGCCTTAATCCTGTGCAGGTGTCTGTCATTAACGGCGCATGCGTGAGAGTCCGCTTGGTGTGCACATTGTCTGGAGCATGCCCGAGAGTCAGTCTGATGCATGCACCAAGATGCGCTGGTGTGACAGACCCCCCCCAAGAGCTCCTTCTGGTAGCTTAAATCCATATACTGTGGCCCCAGGGATGAAGGCCTGATGCTGATCGCCGTACCATTGGTGTACTGCTCTGTGCCGATGTTGCACCAGATTCTGGGCTTAAGTGGGGGCTTGGGCTCTGGCTCCGGGTCAGACTTGGATTCTGTACTGGACGTGGGCTCAGGCTCTGGATCGGACTTGGACTCTGAACTAGATCTCTTCCCCATATCTTATTCTTTTTATATTTGTATATGTAAAAACTTAATTTATTTTAATTTATCTACAAGTTTTTCTCAATTTCTTTTCTCTCTTTATCTGTAATGATGCTGCTGGAATCTTAATTTCCCTGAGGGAACCCTCCCAAAGGGATCAATAAAGTTTTATCTAATCTAATCTAATCTAATATGGGCTCGAGCTCTGGACATGACTTGGACTCTGGACTGGGTGCGGGCTTGAGCTCTTGACTGGACTTGAACTTGAGCTCCGGCTTGGACTTGGGTTCTGGAGTGGACACAGGCATGGGTATGAGCTCTGGACAGGACTTGGGCTTCGGACTGGGCATAGGCTCCTGCCTTGGACTGATCATGGACTCCTGACTGGACATGGGCTCAAGTTCTGGATTGGCCTAAGGCTCAAGCTCTGGACATGGACTCTGGACTGGACTTGGGCTTGAGCTCTTGACTGGACTTGGGCTAGATCTCTGTCTGCACCTCATTTCTGTCTTGGTCAGGGCCCGGCAGCGGAGTGACAACAATGTCTTCATAGCCAGGCAGTGGCGGCGCAATGACATCTTCATAGCCAGGTGGTGGCGGGGCGACAATGTCTTCATAGCCGGGTGGTGGTGGGGCGACGATGTCTTCATAGCCGGGCAATGGCGGGACGATGATGTCTTCATAGCAGTCTAGGGCAGAGGCCACCCCATCGGCCTCTGGCACTGGTTCTGGCACTGGATCTGACTCTGGTGCTGTCAGTGGATTTAGCTCAGGCTCTAATTTGGGTGTTGGCTATGGTTCTTGCTTTGGCTCTGATGCTGGCACTGGCTCCAACTCTGGTGCTGAATTTGGCTCTTGCTCTGGCAGTGGCTCTGGCTCTGGTCCGGGTGCTGGCTCTTGCTTTGTTGCTGACTCTGGCTCTAGCTCTGGTTCAGACACTGGCTTTGATGCAAGCTCTGGCTCTTGCACTAGCTCTAGCTTTGGTTCAGTCGCAGGCTCTGGTTCAAGTGCTGGCTCTGGGATTGATTGTGGAACAAGCTGTGGGACTGGCTCTGGAATGATGGCCTCCTCCACTGGCACTGTGTCAGCCTCTGGGAGGAGCTCAGGAGCAATGGTCCCTTCTGCTGGCACTGCGTCAGCCTCTGGGAGGAGATCAGGAATGATGGCTTCCTCCACTGGCACTGTGTCAGCCTCTGGGAGGAACTCAGGAGCAACAGTCTCCTCCGCTAGCATTGCATTGGCTTCTGGGAGGAGCTCAGGAGTGACGGCCTCCTCTGCTGGCACTGCATTGGCCTTTAGAAGGAGCTCAGGGGCAATGGCCTCTTCCGCTGCCACTGCGTTGACCTCTGATGTGGTAGCCCCCACCAAAAAAAAAAAAATCATGGGGTCCTCCTTGTCTAATGTCTCATAGATGTACCAGAGCATGATCTGAAAGTTCTGCGAGCTCCAAAGGCATGGGTGCTCTCCTCTCAGGAGATACTCGGCCCATCGGCATGCTCATCCCATAGGCCAGGAGATCATGCAGCTGACTAAGACAGGTTCTGGAGGCTTGGGCTCTTCTAGGTCCGCATACAAAAAAAGCACACTGCAGGCTAAATCCCCAAGGGTGATATTCTCCATCATAGAGTGCCGGGGTGTCTATTCCAGAAAGCGGCCAGACAAACATGGCTAGGGGCTGAGGCACGGCAATCTGGGAATGGCATAGAGGCGTATGCTGATTCACTTCTGCTACATACATAGTTTTGGCAAAGTATTTGGTCAGGTATGGGTTAGAGTTGGATGTATATACAGAAGCATTCTATTTATAAAAGTGACAACAGGCAAACAATCCAAAAACGGCAGGCAAAATCGAAAACATGAAAACATGCAATAGGCACAAACAGGCTATCGTAGACTAGGCAGAATCAAAGACGAGAAACAGGAAAGCAAGAATCAGGAAACCAGGAGACACAATATTTAAGCATGGCTCAGTAAAAGGTAACAACGCAAATCTGTACTTTGCAGGGTCAGTGTGCTTTTATTAGTCTGTATATAGGCGTGCTGACTGCGCCTTAATCCTGTGCAGGTGTCCATCATTAACGGTGCACGTGCTGTCTGGAGCATGTCCAAGAGTCAGTCTGATGCATGTGCTAGGACACGCAGGTGTGACACATCAGTTACAACCCCGATTTCAAAAAAGTTGGGATAAAGTACAAATTGTAAATAAAAATGGAATGCAATGATGTGGAAGTTTCAAAATTCCATGTTTTATTCAGAATAGAACATAGATGACATATCAAATGTTTAAACTGAGAAAATTTATCATTTAAAGAGAAAAATTAGGTGATTTTTAAATTTCATGACAACAACACATCTCAAAAAAGTTGGGACAAGGCCATGTTTACCACTGTGAGACATCCCCTTTTCTCTTTACAACAGTCTGTAAACGTCTGGGGACTGAGGAGACAAGTTGCTCAAGTTTAGGGATAGGAATGTTAACCCATTCTTGTCTAATGTAGGATTCTAGTTGCTCAACTGTCTTAGGTCTTTTTTGTCGTATCTTCCGTTTTATGATGCACCAAATGTTTTCTATGGGTGAAAGATCTGGACTGCAGGCTGGCCAGTTCAGTACCCGGACCCTTCTTCTACGCAGCCATGATGCTGTAATTAATGCAGTATATGGTTTGGTATTGTCATGTTGGAAAATGCAAGGTCTTCCCTGAAAGAGACGTCGTCTGGATGGGAGCATATGTTGCTCTAGAACCTGGATATACCTTTCAGCATTGATGGTGTCTTTCCAGATGTGTAAGCTGCCCATGCCACACGCACTAATGCAACCCCATACCATCAGAGATGCAGGCTTCTGAACTGAGCGCTGATAACAACTTGGATCGTCCTTCTCCTCTTTAGTCCGAATGACACGGCGTCCCTGATTTCCATAAAGAACTTCAAATTTTGATTCGTCTGACCACAGAACAGTTTTCCACTTTGCCACAGTCCATTTTAAATGAGCCTTGGCCCAGAGAAGACGTCTGCACTTCTGGATCATGTTTAGATATGGCTTCTTCTTTGAATATAGAGTTTTAGCTGGCAACGGCGGATGGCACAGTGAACTGTGTTCACAGATAATGTTCTCTGGAAATATTCCTGAGCCCATTTTGTGATTTCCAATGCAGAAGCATGCCTGTATGTGATGCAGTGCCGTCTAAGGGCCCGAAGATCACGGGCACCCAGTATGGTTTTCCGGCCTTGACCCTTACGCACAGAGATTCTTCCAGATTCTCTGAATCTTTTGATGATATTATGTGCTGTAGATGATGATATGTTCAAACTCTTTGCAATTTTACACTGTCGAACTCCTTTCTGATATTGGTCCACTATTTGTCCGTGCAGAATTAGGGGGATTGGTGATCCTCTTCCCATCTTTACTTCTGAGAGCTGCTGCCACTCCAAGATGCTCTTCTTATACCCAGTCATGTTAATGACTGTGGCAGCGGGGGCGTGGTCAAGCGCCGGTCTGTGACAGGAGGGCAGAGTCAGGGAAGGTAAGTGGCAAGAATCACTACACCTGAGAGCAATTAACCTGTGTTTGTGTGTCTTCCCAGTGACCACGCCCTATATGAGGAGGGAGAGCGAGAGCAGAGGGGGTCTCTCCCGCACCCGATGACTTGCGTGTGCGTGTATGCATGTGGCTGGGAGAGTGTGTGCGAAACTGAAAAGTCGAGCAATAAACGCTATTGTGAACCTGATCTCTGTCCTGCCGTCCTCTGTGCTCCACCCACCAATAGTGAACCGCTACAGTGGTGCTGAAACCCGGGATCTGGAGCACAGCAGCCTCACAGCCCCATGGAGTCCTCCCCGTTTGCTGAACTGGTCCACGCCCTCGCCATGGCCCAGCAAAGCCAGCACCAGGTGCTACTCACCCTCCGAAAGGAGCAAGAAGAGCGGTTCGAGGCCCTGGTGTTGGCCCAACAAGAAGATCGACAGGCGTTCCGGCACCTCCTCGCGTCGGCGGGGTCCACCAGCGCTCCTACCGCGGGCCCGTCTCCCCTCACTGTCACCAAGATGGGCCCGCAGGACGACCCCGAGGCATTCCTCACATTACTTGAACAGGTCGCCGAAGCCTCGGGGTGGCCGATGGAGCAGCGCGCGGCACGCCTTCTCCCCCTGCTAACGGGAGAGGCACAGCTGGCCGCGCTACAGCTCCCCGCCGACCGCCGGCTGGCCTACGCGGACCTCCGCCGGGCCGTCCTCCAGCGCGTGGGGCGCACACCGGATCAACAGCGCCAGCGCTTCCGCGCGCTGCAGTTGGAGGAAGTCAGCCGGCCGTTCGCGTTTGGCCAGCAGCTCTGGGACGCCTGCTGGCGGTGGTTGAGGGCCAACGATCGCGACGCCGAGGGAATCGTCGACCAGGTGGTACTGGAACAGTTCATCGCCCGCTTACTAGCAGGAACTGCGGAGTGGGTCCAGTGCCACCGCCCGGCGTCACTGGATCAGGCAGTTGAGCTGGCGGAGGATCATCTGGCGGCTGTCCCGGCGGCAGGACAGCAGATGGCATCATCTACTCTCTCCTCTTCTCTCTCTCTTTCTCCCCCTCCTCCTGTGTCCCGTCCTCGCCCCATTCCCCCACCGCGGAAGCGGGGGCCGGCTCCACCCCAGCCGTCCTGCCGCACCCGCGGTGCCCTCCCGTTTCTCCCTTCTGTGTCTGTCTCTCCCCCACCTCAGGTGAGTGAGCCCCAGATCACCGGTGCAGAGGGAAAGCCCGGGCCGGTTTCCTGGCGCTGCGGGGAGCCGGGCCACCTTCAACAGCAGTGCACAACAATGGAAGTGGGCGTGGTGGTTCGGATCCCCGACGTGCCAGAGGCCGCCCTCGATCGGGCCGGAGCGTATCGCATACCGGTGAGTATCCAAGGGGCTACATATCAGGCATTGGTGGATTCTGGTTGTAATCAGACCTCAATTCGCCAAAGCCTGGTTCAAAACGAGGCATTGGGGGGAGCACAAGGGGTGAAAGTGTTGTGTGTGCACGGGGATGTTCACTGCTACCCTTTTGTGTCAGTCCACATTATTTTCAGAGGGGAAAAATTTATAGTGAAGGCGGCGGTTAATCCTCGCCTTACCCACTCTTTAATTTTGGGGACTGATTGGCCGGGATTTCGGGGTTTAATGACGCGCCTAGTAGAGAGTGGGTCCTGCCATTTGACAGGGGGAGGTCCCGGTGTCGCTTTGGCGGGAGCAGCTGTCACAGAGCCGTCTACGTCATCTCCGCATCAGAGTGAGGAGCCGCCGGCTCCTCCTCTCTCTCTTGGGGAATCCCTCACGGATTTCCCATTAGAGCAGTTGCGAGACGAGACTCTGCGGCATGCGTTTGACCAAGTGAGAGTAATCGATGGTCAAACGCTCCAGCCGAACGCCACCCCGTCCTTCCCCTACTTCGCGATTATGAAGGATAGATTATACCGAGTGACGCAGAACACTCAAACTAAGGAGCGAGTCACGCAGCTTTTAATTCCGAAGAGCCGCCGGGAATTGGTATTCCAGGCGGCTCACTTTAATCCCAAGGCTGGACACTTGGGGCAGGATAAAACACTAGCCCGAATAATGGCCCGATTCTATTGGCCGGGGATTCGCGGCGATGTCCGTAGGTGGTGTACGGCATGCCGCGAATGCCAGTTAGTAAATCCAGCGACCATTCCAAAAGCGCCTTTGCGCCCTCTACCGTTAATCGAGACCCCGTTTGAGAGAATTGGGATGGATCTCGTCGGGCCATTAGATCGGTCAGCACGAGGGTACCGCTTTATATTAGTTCTGGTGGACTATGCAACGCGATACCCGGAAGCAGTGCCTCTGCACAATATCTCAGCACGCAGTATTGCAGAGGCACTCTTCCGCGTTATCTCCCGAGTTGGAATCCCGAAAGAGATTCTGACTGATCAAGGCACTACGTTTATGTCACGAACACTGTGCGAACTGTATGGTTTATTGGGGATTAAGCCGATCTGCACCAGCGTGTATCACCCACAAACGGACGGTTTAGTGGAATGGTTCAACCGCACCCTCAAAAACATTATTAAGAAATTCGTAAGTGAGGACGCACGTAATTGGGATAAGTGGCTCGAACCCTTGCTGTTCTCAGTGCGAGAGGTCCCCCAAGCCTCCACGGGGTTCTCCCCGTTCGAATTATTATATGGGCGTAAGCCGCACGGCATCCTGGACGTGCTGCGGGAAAATTGGGAGGAGGGACCTTCACAAAGTAAGAATGAAATTCAGTACGTTATGGACCTGTGCGCAAAACTCCACACGCTCACCCACCTAACTCAGGAGAATTTGCGGCAGGCCCAGGAACGGCAAGCCCGCCTGTACAACAAGGGTACGCGCCTTAGAGAGTTCACACCAGGAGATAAGGTACTCGTACTGTTGCCCACGTCGAGCTCCAAATTGATTGCTAAGTGGCAAGGACCCTTTGAGGTCACACGGCGAGTCGGGGACGTCGACTATGAGGTGAGGCGAATGGACAGGGGTGGGGCACTACAGATTTACCACCTCAATCTGCTTAAACTCTGGAATGAGGAGGTCCCCGTGGCGTTGGTGTCGGTGGTTCCGGAGAAGGCGGAGCTGGGGCCGGAGGTTCAAAAAGGGACATTGGCATCACATACCTCTCCGGTCCCCTGTGGAGACCACCTCTCCCCGACCCAACTCACGGAGGTTGCCCAGTTGCAGACCGAGTTTTCGGATGTGTTCTCGCCCCTGCCTGGTCGCACTAACCTCATAGAGCACCACATAGAGACGCCCCCGGGGGTGGTAGTGCGTAGCCGCCCTTACAGGCTACCCAAACACAAAAAAAAGGTGGTTCGGGAAGAACTTCAGACCATGCTCGAAATGGGCATCGTCGAGGAGTCCCACAGTGACTGGAGCAGCCCGGTGGTCTTGGTACCCAAGGCCGACGGGTCGGTCCGGTTCTGTGTGGACTATAGAAAAGTCAACGCGGTGTCTAAATTTGATGCGTACCCAATGCCTCGTATTGATGAGTTGCTCGATCGACTCAGCACTGCTCGCTTTTATTCGACGCTGGATTTGACGAAGGGAGATTGGCAGATCCCCTTGACTCCACTATCCCGAGAAAAAACGGCCTTTTCCACACTGTTTGGTTTACACCAATTCGTCACCCTTCCGTTTGGGCTGTTTGGGGTGCCCGCTACATTTCAGCAGCTGATGGACAGAATCCTCCGCCCTCACGCCACTTACGCAGCCGCGTATTTAGACGACATTATCATCTATAGTAATGACTGGCAGCGGCACCTCGAACATCTGAGGGCCGTCCTTAGGTCGCTGAGGCGAGCGGGGCTCACAGCCAACCCAAAGAAGTGTGCAATTGGGCGGGTGGAAGTACGGTATCTGGGCTTCCACTTGGGCAACGGGCAGGTGCGTCCCCAAATTAATAAGACGGCAGCAATTGCGGCCTGCCCGAGGCCCAAGACCAAAAAGGGGGTGAGACAGTTCCTGGGACTGGCTGGCTATTATCGTAGGTTTATACCTAATTATTCGGACGTCACCAGCCCGCTGACTGATCTCACTAAAAAGGGGGCACCAGATCCGGTCCAGTGGACGGAGCAGTGCCAGCGGGCTTTCTCGGAGGTAAAGGCTGCACTGTGTGGGGGGCCACTTCTACACTCCCCTGACTTTTCTCTCCCCTTTATGTTACAGACCGATGTGTCAGACAGAGGGCTGGGGGCGGTTTTGTCCCAGGAGGTGGAGGGGGAGGACCGCCCTGTCCTGTATATCAGCAGGAAGCTGTCGGTGCGTGAGGGGCACTACAGCACCATAGAGAAAGAGTGTTTGGCCATCAAGTGGGCGGTTCTCGCCCTCTGGTACTACCTGCTGGGGCACCCTTTCACCCTCTGTTCGGACCACGCGCCCCTCCAGTGGCTCCACCGCATGAAAGATGCCAACGCGTGGATCACCCGTTGGTATCTGGCGCTCCAACCCTTTAATTTCAAGGTGGTCCACAGGCCGGGGGCGCAGATGGTCGTGGCGGACTTCCTCTCCCGTCAAGGGGGGGGGGAGTCGGCTGCAGGCCGGACGGCCGCCCGGCCTGAGTCGGGCGGTGGGGGTATGTGGCAGCGGGGGCGTGGTCAAGCGCCGGTCTGTGACAGGAGGGCGGAGTCAGGGAAGGTAAGTGGCAAGAATCACTACACCTGAGAGCAATTAACCTGTGTTTGTGTGTCTTCCCAGTGACCGCGCCCTATATGAGGAGGGAGAGCGAGAGCAGAGGGGGTCTCTCCCGCACCCGATGACTTGCGTGTGCGTGTATGCGTGTGGCTGGGAGAGTGTGTACAAAACTGAAAAGTTGAGCAATAAACGCTATTGTGAACCTGATCTCTGTCCTGCCGTCCTCTGTGCTCCACCCACCAATAGTGAACCGCTACAATGACCTATTGCCAATTGACCTAATGAATTGCAATTTGGTCCTCCAGCTGTTCCTCTTTTGTACCTCTAACTTTTCCACCCTCTTATTGCCCCTGTCCCAACTTTTTTGAGATGTGCTGCTGTCATGAAATTACAAATGAGCCAATATTTGGCATGAAATTGCAAAATGTCTCCCTTTCAACATATGTTGTCTATGTTCTATTGTGAATACAATATCAGTTTCTCATCTCATCTCATCTCATTATCTCTAGCCGCTTTATCCTTCTACAGGGTCGCAGGCAAACTGGAGCCTATCCCAGCTGACTACGGGCGAAAGGCGGGGTACACCCTGGACAAGTCGCCAGGTCATCACAGGGCCGACACATAGACACAGACAACCATTCACACTCACATTCACACCTACGGTCAATTTAGAGTCACCAGTTAACCTAACCTGCATGTCTTTGGACTGTGGGGGAAACCGGAGCACCCGGAGGAAACCCACGCGGACACGGGGAGAACATGCAAACTCCGCACAGAAAGGCCCTCGCCGGCCACGGGGCTCGAACCCAGGACCTTCTTGCTGTGAGGCGACAGTGCTAACCACTACACCACCGTGCCGCCCAATATCAGTTTCTGAGATTTGTAAATTATTGCATTCTGTTTCTATTTACAATTTGTTCTTTGTCCCAACTTTTTTGGAATCGGGGTTGTATTTAAGAAAGTGAAAATTTAATATATTCTAGACGCATTACATGGAAACTAAATGTTTCAAGCATACAAACACACACACACACACAGTTGTGGTCAGAAGTTTACATACAGTGGCATGAATGTCATCTTGGATATGAATGTCATGACAATATTTGGGCTTTCAGGAATGTCTTTGAACTATTCTTTTTCTGTGGCAGAATGTATAGCATACATCTTTAATAAAAAAAAAACATTAGAATTTGGTGCACAAGTTTTAATTTTCTTTGGGTTTTCTGAAATTAACACACGGTCAAAATTATACATACAGGGTCATAAATTTACATACACTCACTTAGATTATTAATTCAGAGGTGCTGAAAATTCCAAAATGTCTCTTATCTTGCCAAGGCTGAGGTCTCTTAACTTCCTGTTAGTGATTATGATTGACTACAGCTGGTAGCTTCTCTGTGCCTTCGTTAAAAGGGTTTGTTTACAGCATGCATTGGATTGACCAACACACAGTAAAATGGGAAAGTCCAAGGAGCTCAGTGCAGATCTGAGAAAGAGGATCACAGATATACACAACTCTGGAATGTCTCTTGGAGCCATTTCTAAACAACTGCAAATTCCAAGATTAGTTCAAACAATTGTATCCAAGTTATTGTGAAGTGTAGTCACTTAGCCAAGCCACTTTGCTTCAAGAAAACCCAAACTGTCACCCTCAGCTGAAAGGAAATTGGTTTGAATGGTCAGGAACAACCTGGGAACCATCATGGCACAGCCCTGCCATCAACTGGAAGCTGATGAATCACTGTCTACTGTTCAGATCACCATGGACTAAGAGGCTGCTATCCAAGAAATAACCCCCTGTTCCTAAATTTACACCTTCAAGCTTAACTAAAGTTTGAAGCTGACCACACGGACAAAGAAAAAGCCTCCTGGAGGAAAGCTGTATGGTCAGATGAGACAAAGATTGAGTTGTTTGGCCACAATGACCACCATGTACAGAGGGACACTGTACCAGCTGGCGGTGGTGGTAGGATCATCATGCTCTGGGGCTTTTTCGCTGCCAGTGAAACTGGTTCATTGCACAAAGTGGATGGAATAATGAAGAAGGAGGACTACCTCAGAATTCTTCAGCATAAACCATCAGAAACGTGAACACGACTTGGGATTTACAACAGGACAATGAACCCAAACATGCATTAGAGCTGGTTGTGGAGGATAAAGCAGGCTAATATTAAGCTTAAAACAAGTCCTGACTTCAACCCTATTTAAAATATATGGACCGTGCTTATAAGTCGAGTCCATGCTGCCAAGGAAAAAAAAAACAAATTTAATTGAACTCTACCAATTCTACCATGAAGAGTCATGAAATATCCAACCAGAATTCTGCCAGAAGCTTGTTCATGGTAAACAAAAATGTTTGGTCAAGGTGAATCTTGCGAAGAGACATTTTACCCAAACATTAAGTGTGTTGTATGTATATTTTTGACCATGTATGTATAATTTTGACCCTGTGTTGATTTTAGAAAATCCAAAGAAAATAAAACTTGTGCACCAAATTCTAGTATTTTTTTTAATTAAAGATGTATGCTGTACATTTCTGCCACAGGAAAAAAAAAACAGTTCAAAGAAATTCCCTAAAACCCAAATATTGCCATGACATTCATATCTCTGTCTGTAAACTTCTGACCACAACTGTATATGTGCTTGAAACATCTTTTAAAAAAATATATACACCTGTGATTGTCATCTGAGAAACAGTGAAGCAAGAAAACTGTGGGTGGTAAAAGAGAGCAACTGGACTTGCTTGAAGATTCGTGAAGACGTTTCACCTCTCATCCGAAAGGCTTCTTCAGTTCTGTCTGACTAATAGGGAGTATCAGGTATTTATCCTCTCATGGATGAAAGCCCAGTTGGGATACCTGCAGTTCTGAAGTGCTTTCTTGATGTGATTCTGCTCCTTCTCTTTTCCCTCTACCATTGTAGGGATGTTCTGAGCCCTGTGTTGAAAGGTCCTAATGACCCCCAATTTGTGTTCCAGTGAATGGTGATAATCAAAGAGTAGGTACTGGTCTGTGTGTGTGGGTTTCCGGTAGACCTCAATGCTAAGGTTTCTGTCTTGTCTAATGTGTACATCATAATCCAAGAAGGCTAGATTATTCCCACTGATGTCCTCCTGAGTGAAATTGATGTTGATATCCACTGCATTGATGTACATAGAGAAGGCTTCAACCTGATGGGTTTTGATTTTAACCCAGATGTCATCCACATATCTGAACCAGTGGCTGGGAGCAACTCCTGAAAAAGTGGTCAAAGCTTTATGTTCCACTTCCTCCATGTATAGATTGGCCACAACAGGGGACACCGGTGAGCCCATGATGCATCCATGCTTCTGTCTGTAGAAACTTTCATTAAACTGGAAATAGGTGGTGGTCAGGCAGAGGTCAAGCAGGGTGCAAATCTGGTCCGTGGTGAGGTTTGTTCTATCCAGTAAGGTGCTGTCTTGAAGGAGTCATTTTCTAACAGATTCGACTGCTTCTGTGATGGGAATGCAGGTGAATAGAGAAGTGACATCGTAGGAAACTATGGTTTCATCTGAGTCTAGTTTGAGGTCTGTAACTTTAGGGGCAAAATCTTAGGAGTTTTTGACGTGATGTGGTATGTTTCCAACAAGAGGAGCCATGATGGTGGCTAGGTGTTTGGCAATGTTATAGGTGACAGAGTTTATGCTGCTGATGATAGGCCTGAGTGGAGCTCCTTCCTTGTGAATCTTGGGGAGTCCATATATGAGAGGAACGGCTTCCCCAGGGTACAATCTGTAGTACAGAGATCAGTTGAGGACTTGGTCCTTTTCTAGTTGTTGCAGGCAGCTAACAACTTTCTTTTTGTAACAACTGGTGGGATCCCGCCTCAAGGTTTCATAGGTGGTTGTGTCGCTGAGGAGACTGGTCATCTTTGAGTGGTAGTCCGCTGTGTTTAGCACCACTGTGCATCTCCCTTTGTCAACAAGAAGGATGGTGATGTTCCAGTCTCTTTGAAGCAATGTAAGAGCCCTCCTTTCTTGGCTGGTGAGGTTGGAGGGGGGTGCTTTCACACTGGACAGAGCAGCTGATACCTTCAGTCTAAGTTGTTCTTCCTCTGTGTTGGTCAGATTGTTGTTTCTGATGGCTGACTCTGTGGCTGTGATGAGGTTTACCACTGGTATCTGCTCTGATGAAACTGCAAAGTTAGTCCCTTGGATAAAACATCTTTCTCTGGTTGGGTGAGTACCCTGTCAGATAAATTCTTCACCCATTTCTCTTCTATGTCCAGTTGTGTAGCCTGGTAAGATTTCCTCCTCCAAGTCAGCACTTCTGTCTTGCTGGAGGAGGTGGTTTTAGACAGCAATGTTTGAAATTTGCGCATCTGTCGTTCCTTGCCTTTGCTATGTTGTGAAATCTGTGCCTTTTCAGCAAACTCAGAGACTCGTTCCAAAACTTCACTGGGAAGAAGTACTGTCAACTCTTCACAGGCGCATGGCTCAACACAGGAGAGCCAGTTCCTCAGGCCAGGACTCTGCTGTTTATCTTCATCTTAACAACAAAGAACACTCATTTCAGGATTACAACGTACGCATTTTAGCCAGAGAGGATCGTTGGTATGAGCGAGGAGTTGAAGAATCCATTTTTGTCAACCTGGAATGGCCATCACTGAACAGAGGTAGTGGTCTAAGGCTACATCCACACGACAACGGCAACAAGATGTTATTTAAAAAAATATCGCATCCACATGGGCAACGATCAATAAAATATCAGGTCCATATGGCAACGCAATGCTTGCTGAAAATGATGCAATACACATGCCACACCTCTAGGGGTGCTGTAAGATGGTCCCTTCAGAGACACCAGAACAATAGAAGAAGTAAGGACGCATGCGCATAAACTATTATGTGCGAGACTTCATATTAGCCACAAAGTCAGAAAAATCTGTTCGTAAAATTACATTATAATGACCAAATACAATGAAAATTATTTTTCCAGTCTCACCTGTGAAAGGTATCCCATGTGATCTCGTTTGGACGGTAAACCTGTTGGTACAGTTAAACGCAGCACATGAATGAGGCATCTTTAGTCTCTGCTTTGACCCATCCAATATGGCGGCGAGGATGACGTATGATTCTACGTGGAAGGCGGCGTCTTTAATGGTCCGGAATAAATTGAATGCTACACGTTGATGGATTAATTTGTTCTTCTACGCCCTTTTTGAGGAATGTATTGTAGGACTTAAACCAACATCTGAAGAGGTGAGATCGCTCCTTTTTTTTTCCCTATTTTTGCTGGTGTGATTGACTCTGCCCTAAGGGCTATTCTCTCTCTCTCACTTTGCACCATTATACAATAAATATTCACAGTGAAAATATTTTGTAAGCGCGTTTCATGAACCAAGTTATAGGATTTGTTGACAACTCGCATCGAGTTCGTTACAATTCTACCCGGCGTGAAGCACTCACAGTCATGTGGTTGTGATGTCATCGTAAACAAATCCATTCTACTCATCCAGACGACTTCGCAATGGCAACGTTGCCAGATCTTTCCACTCTGGAACCCGTTCTCAGAAGATTTCGTTTTGGGGCACCGAAAACGCCGGTGCCGTGTGGACGCCAGGCCGAAACGATAAACAATTGTATCAGATTCACCTGAATCCGTTGCCGTGTGGACAGGGCCTAAGACACCATTTATCAGCCACCTACAATGCAGTTCTTGGCACACTTCCCAGACAACTGAATGCACACCAAAACCCAGCTGTTTTCAATGACTCACAGGAGGACAGAGAGAACCAACAACCCATTGATCACCCCAATGACTCTCTAGGCCATTCACACCCAGCCCCCAGTGACCCACACCAATACGATGACTCAACGACACCTTAGGATTGCTTTTCATCCATGAGAGGATAAATACCTGATACTCCCTATTAGTCAGACTGAACTGAAAAAGCCTTTCGGATGAGAGGTGAAATGTTTTCAAGAATCTTCAAGCAAGTCCAGTTGCTCTCTTTTACCACCCACAGTTTACTATGACCTGAATGACTGAGAACCTTCACAGACAGTGAAGCAAGAATTTAATTAAATGAAAATCAGAAAATCACCTGCAACACAGTAAACGGTTCATAGTCATTTGGTTATAAGTTCAGAAATCTTCCACATGCCCTGAAGTCTGCAAATTGGATGAAAAATATCAATATGGCATTTACTCATTTCTTGGTGATGTGTACTTTGTTTCTCAAATTGATTTTTGATTAACTTCAATGGCCCTTTATTCCGTCAGTTATTATTAGGTAAAATTTGCAAAACGCAGTCCTGATCACTGTAGCCTTGCAAAAACACACTCTTACATTAATTAGAACAAGAGTGATTATCTATCTATCTATCTATCTATCTATCTATCTATCTATCTATCTATCTATCTATCTATCTACAACACCAATTCCAAAAAAGTTGGGACAAAGTACAAATTGTAAATAAAAATGGAATGCAATAATTTACAAATCTCAAAAAACTGATATTGTATTCACAATAGAACATAGACAACATATCAAATGTCGAAAGTGAGACATTTTGAAATTTCATGCCAAATATTGGCTCATTTGAAATTTCATGACAGCAACACATCTCAAAAAAGTTGGGACAGGGGCAATAAGAGGGTGGAAAAGTTAGAGGTACAAAAGAGGAACAGTTGGAGGACCAAATTACAACTCATTAGGTCAATTGGCAATAGGTCATTAACATGACTGGGTATAAGAAGAGCATCTTGGAGTGGCAGCGGCTCTCAGAAGTAAAGATGGGAAGAGGATCACCAATCCCCCTAATTCTGCGCCAACAAATAGTGGAGCAATATCAGAAAGGAGTTCGACAGTGTAAAATTGCAAAGAGTTTGAACATATCATCATCTACAGTGCATAATATCATCAAAAGATTCAGAGAATTTGGAAGAATCTCTGTGCATAAGGGTCAAGGCCGGAAAACCATACCAGGTGCCTGTGATCTTCGGGCCCTTAGACGGCACTGCATCACATACAGGCATGCTTCTGTATTGGAAATCACAAAATGGGCTCAGGAATATTTCCAGAGAACATTATCTATGAACACAATTCACTGTGCCATCCGCCGTTGCCAGCTAAAACTCTATAGTTCAAAGAGGAAGCCGTATCTAAACATGATCCAGAAGCACAGATGTCTTCTCTGGGCCAAGGCTCATTTAAAATGGACTGTGGCAAAGTGGAAAACTGTTCTGTGGTCAGACGAATCAAAATTTGAAGTTCTTTATGGAAATCAGGGATGCCGTGTCATTCGGACTAAAGAGGAGAAGGACGACCCAAGTTGTTATCAGCGCTCAGTTCAGAAGCCTGCATCTCTGATGGTATGGGGTTGCCTTAGTGCATGTGGCATGGGCAGCTTACACATCTGGAAAGACACCATCAAAGGTATATCCAGGTTCTAGAGCAACATATGCTCCCATCCAGACAACGTCCCTTTCAGGGAAGACCTTGCATTTTCCAACATGACAATGCCAAACCACATACTGCATCAATTACAGCATCATGGCTGTGTAGAAGAAGGGTCCGGGTACTGAACTGGCCAGACTGCAGTCCAGATCTTTCACCCATAGAAAACATTTGGCACATCATAAAACGGAAGATACGACAAAAAAGACCTAAGACAGTTGAGCAACTAGAATCCTACATTAGACAAGAACGGGTTAACATTCCTATCCCTAAACTTGAGCAACTTGTCTCCTCAATCCCCAGACGTTTACAGACTGTTGTAAAGAGAAAAGGGGATGTCTCACAGTGGTAAACATGGCCTTGTCCCAACTTTTTTGAGATGTGTTGTTGTCATGAAATTTAAAATCACCTAATTTTTCTCTTTAAATGATACATTTTCTCAGTTTAAACATTTGATATGTCATCTATGTTCTATTGTGAATAAAATATGGAATTTTGACCTATTCCACATCATTGAATTCCATTTTTATTTACAATTTGTACATTGTCCCAACTTTTTTGGAATCGGGGTTGTATCTATCTAATATATTTTTAAAGATTTTTGCTCCTTTGCAAAATATCAGATTACATATTTGCAATACAGAGACAGTGAAGTGTGGTTGGTAAAGAAGACAACTGGACTTGCTTGAAATTCTTGAAGATGTTTCACATCTCATCCAAAAGGCTTCTTCAGTTCTGTCTGACGAGTGGGGAGTTCCAGGGATTTATCCTGTAATGGATCAAAAGCAACCCTAAGGAGAGTCATTGAGGTCACCTGGGTCGTTGAGTCATCCTGTAGGTGTAGGTCCCTGGGGGCTGGGTGTGAATGGTGTTAGCAGCCTAGAGAGTCATTAGGGTGATCTGTGGGTCGTTGGCGCTCTCTGCCATCATGCGAGTCATTGAAGTCAGCTGAGTTTTGGTGTGGATGTGTTCAGTTTTCTGGGAAGTGTGCCAAGGACTGCATTGTAGGTGACTGATGAGTGGTGTCTCAGACTGCATCCTCTGTTCAGTGATTGTTGATCCAGGTTGACAATAGAAGAAGTAGACGCATGCGCATAAACCCCTTCTTCTGTAGCATCAGCCACATAAAGTTTTGATATTAATCAGTAGCGTAAAATGAAAGATGCGGAAAGAGGAATGAATGGGGGTAGATGGAAGCCGGTACGCCAACATTCTGATATCCTCCAGAATTCTTTAATGGTCCGGAATAAATTGAATGCTACACATTGATGGATTACTTTGTTCTTCTACGCCCTTTTTGAGGAATGTATTGTCAGACTTAAACCAACATCTGAAGAGGTGAGATCACTCTTTTTTTTTCCTATTTTTGCTGGTGGGATTGTTTTTGTTTTTGGAAAGCGCACGGGTGGTGCGCGGTTTGGTACTGCTTCCACAGTGTTTGGATTAAAGACTCTGCCCTAAGGGCTATTCTCTCTCTCTCTCTCTCTCTGTCTCTCTCTCTTTGCACCATTACACAATAAATATTCACAGTGGAAATATTTTGTAAGCGCGTTTCATGAACCAAGTTATAGGATTTGTTGACAACACGCATCGAGTTCATTACACTTCTACCCGGCATGAAGCACTGACAGTCATGTGGTTGTGACGTCATCGTAAACAAATCCGTTCTACTCATCCAGACGACTTCGCAACAGCGCCATTGCCAGATTTTTCCACTCTGGAACCTGTTCTCAAAAGATTTCGTTTTGGGGCACCCAAAACGCCGGTGCCGTGTGGACGCCAGGCTGAAACGATAAACAATTTTATCAGATTCACCTGAATCCGTTGCTGTGTGGACAGGGCCTGAGGCTGGTGTCAGTGTATCAAGACCCATCATGAACAGACATCTTCAAGAAAGGGAATACAACTTTCGCATTCCTAATATCAAGCTACTCCTGAGCCAGAGACAATGTCAGAAGTGTCTTATCTGGGCTAAGGAGAGAAAGAAATGGACTGTTGCTCAGTGGCCCAAAGTCCTCTTTTCAGATGAAAGTACATTTTGCATTTAATTTGGAAATCATGGTTCTAGAGTCTGGAGGAAGAGTGGAGAGGCACAGAATCCAAGGTGTTTGAAGCCCAGTGTGAAGTTTCCACAGTCTGTGATGATTTGGTGTGCCATGTCATCTGCTGGTGTTGGTCCACTGTATTTTATCAAGTCCAAAGTCAACACAGCCATCTACCAGGAGATTTTAGAGCACTTCATGCTTCCATCTGCTGACGAGCTTTTTGGAGATGCTGATTTCCTTTTCCAACAGTGCCAAAGCTACTACCAAATGGTTTGCTGACCATAATATTACTGCGTTTGACTGGCCAGCCAACTTGCCTGACCTGAACCCCATAGAGAATCTATGGGGTATTGTCAAGAGGAAGATGAGAAACACCCGACCCAAAAATACAGATACGCTGAAGGCCACTATTAAAGCAACCTGGGCTTCAATAACACCTCAGCAGTGCCACAGACTGATCACCTCCATGCCACACCGCATTGATACAGTAATTCATGGTAAAGGAGCCCCAACCAAGTATTGAGTGTATAAATGAATATACTTTTCAGAAGTTGGACATTTCTGTATTGTAAATCCTTTTTTTGATTGTAGGGAATATTCTAATAATTTGAGATACTGGATTTCTGATTTTCATGAGCTATAAGCCATAATCATCAAAATTAAAACAAAAAAGGCTTTAAATATTTCACTTTACATGTAATGAATATAGAATATATGAAAGTTTACCTTTTTGAATTAAATTATGAAAAAAAGGAACTTTTTCATGGTATTCTAATTTTTTGAGATGCACTAGTAGGGGACACCGGTGAGCCCATGGCACATCCAAGCTTCTGTCTGTCAAAACATTTGTTGAACTGGAAAGAGGTGGTGTTCAGGCAGAGGTTAAGCAGGGTGCAAATGTGGTCCGTGGTGAGGTTTGTTCTATCCAGTAAGGTGCTGTCTTGAAGAAGTCATTTCCCAACAGATTTGACTGCTTCTGTGGTGGGAATGCAGGTGAAAAGAGACGTGACACTGTAGGAAACTATGGTTTCATCTGAGTCTAGCTTAAGTTCTGCAACTTTAGTGGCAAAATCTTGGGAGTTATTTACGTGATGTGGCATGTTTCCAACAAGAAGAGCCAGGATGGTGGCTAGGCATTTGGCAATGTTACAGGTGACTGAGTTTATACTGTTGATGATGGGTCTGAGTGGAGTGCCTTCCTTGTGAATCTTGGGAAGTCCATAAATGAGAGGAATAGCTTCCCCAGGGTACAATCTGTAGTACAGAGATTAATCAATGGCATGGTCCTTTTCTAGTTGCTGTAGGCAGCTCACAACTTTCTTTTTGTACAGTGCCTTGAAAAAGTATTCATACCCCTTGAACTTTTTCACATTTTTCCACCTAACAACCATGAACTTAAAAGTTTTTTATTGAGATTTTATGTGATAGACCAACACAGAGTAGCACATAATTGTGAAGTGAAACGAAAATGATAAATGGTCTTCAAAATTTTAAACAAATAAAAATCTGAAAAATGTGGTGTGCATTAGTATTCAGCCCCCTGTACTCTGATACCTAAATACAATCCAGTGCAATCAATTGCCTTCAGAGGTCATCTAATTAGTTAATAGAGTCCTACTGTGTGTAATTTACTCTCAGCATAAATACACTTGTTCTGTGAAGGCCTCAGTGGTTTGTTAGAGAACACTGAAGAACAAACAGCATCATGAAGATGAAAGAACTCACCAGACAGGTCAGAGATAAAGTTCTGGAGAAGTTTAAAGCAGGGTTAGGTTATAAAAAAATATCCCAAGCTCTGAATATCTCAAGAAGCACAGTTCAATCCATCATTCAAAAATGGAAAACGTATGGCACAACTGCAAACCTACCAAGACATGGCCATCCACCTAAACTGACAGAGCGAGCAAGGAGAGCACTGGTCAGAGAAGCAGCCAAGAGGCCCATGATCACTCTGGAGGAGCTGCAGAAATCCACAGCTCAGGTGGGAGAATCTGTGCACAGGACAACTATAAGTCGTACACTCCACAAATCTGGCCTTTTTGGAAGAGTGACAAAAAGAAAGCCATTGTTGAAAGACAGGCATAAGAAGTCCCGTTTGCAGTTTGCCAGAAGCCATGTAGGGGACACAGCAAACATGTGGAAGAAGGTGCTTTGGTCAGATGAGACCAAAGTTGAACTTTTTGGCCTAAATGCAAAGTGCTACCGGTATGTGTGGCAGAAAACTAACACTGCTCATCACCCTGCACACACCATCCCCACTGTGAAACATGGTGGTGGCAGCATCATGCTATGGGGATGCTTTTCGTCAGCAGGGACAGGGAAGCTGGTCAGAGTTGATTGGAAGATGGATGGAGCTAAATACAGGGCAATCCTGGAAGAAAATCTGTTGGAGGCTGCAAAAGACTTGAGACTGGGAAGGAGATTCACCTTCCAGCAAGACAATGACCCTAAACATATAGCCAGAGCTACAATGGAATGGTTTAGATCAAAGAATATTCATGTGTTAGAATGGCCCAGTCAAAGTCCAGACCTAAATCCCATTGAGCATCTGTGGCAAGACTTGAAAATTGCTGTTCACAGACGCTCTCCATCCAATCTGGCTGAGCTTGAACTATTTTGCAAAGAAGAATGGGCAAAAATTTCAGTGTCTAGATGTGCAAAGCTGGTAGAGACATACCACAAAAGACTTGCAGCTGTAATTGCAGCAAAAGGTGGCTCTACAAAGTATTGATGCAGGGGAGCTGAATACTAATGCACATCACATTTTTCAGATTTTTATTTGTTTAAAATTTTGAAGACCATTCATCATTTTCATTTCACTTCACAATTATGTTCTACTCTGTGTTGGTCTATCACATAAAATCTCAATAAAAAACTTTTAAGTACATGGTTGTAAGGTGGAAAAATTTGAAAAAGTTCAAGGGGTATGAATACTTTTTCAAGGTACTGTAACTGCTGGTGGGGTCCCGCCTCAGGGTTTTGCAGGTGGTTGTGTCACTGAGGAGACTGGTCATCTTTGAGTGGTAGTCTGCTGTGTTTAGCACCACTGTGCATCTCCCTTTGTCAGCAGGAAAGATGGTGATGTTCCGGTCTCTTTGAAGCAATGCAAGAGCCCTCCTTTCTTGGATGGTGAGGTTGAAAGGAGGTGCTTTTGCACTGGTGAGGGCAGGTGATACTTTCAGTCTCAGTTGTTCTGCTTCTGTGTTGGTCAAATTGTTGTTTCTGATGGCTGACTCTGTGGCTGTGATGAGATCTACCACTGGTATCTGCTCTGGTGAAACTGCAAACTTTAGTCCTTTGGATAAAACATCATTCTCTGGTTGGGTGAGTTCCATGTCAGATAAGTTCTTCACCCACTTCTATGCAGTGAGGAATGCATGGACCTGTACATTGGGGAAATGAAACAACCACTTCACAGGTGCATGGCTCAACACAGGAGAGCCAGTTCCTCAGGTTAGGACTCTGCAGTCTATCTTCTTATTAAGAGCAAAGGACACTCATTGCAGGACTGCAATATATGCATTTTAGCCAGAGAAGACCAGTAGTTTGAAAGAGGAGTAAAATAAGCCATATTTGTCAAACTGGAACAACCATCACTGAACAGAGGAGGTGGTCTGAGACACTACTTATCAGCCACCTACATTGCAGTCCTTGGCACATTTCCCAGAAAACTGGGAAGTATCTACATCAAACTCAGGTGACTTCAACGACTCATATGATGGCAGAGAGCCAACGACCCACCCTAATGACTCTCTAGGCTGCTAACACCATTTACACCTGGCCCCCAGGGACCTACACCTACAGGATGACTCAACAACCCAGGTGATCTCAACGACTGTCCTTAGAGTTGCTTTTGATCCACTAGAGGATAAATCCCTGGAACTCCCCACTAGTCAGACAGAACTGAAGAAGCCTTTAAGATGAGAGGTGAAATGTCTTCAAGAATTTAAAGCAAGTCCAGTTGCCTTCTTTACTAACCACAGTTTACTATGACCTGGATGACTGAGAACCTTCACAGAGACAGTGAAGTGTTTCAGCTGAGTGACAGAGTGGATCATTTGGCATTAAAAGATAGATTTACCTCATATTTAATATGGTTAGGCACACATAAAGAACAAACCCACTCAAAGTCAGAATTGCTAAATGGTGGCAATACTTTGAAAACAACCTAATACAAATATTATTAGATGTGGACGATCTGACTATCTTATATCGTGGGCAATCATAATTCGGCATATGATCTGTTTTTCAGAGGAATTGTACAGATTGAATCATTGACATTGTCCTACTACATTTACAAAATTGGTCTACTACATGTGATTTTGGATTGCACTCGAATCTGCTTTGTTCGCGCTGCTCAATGAATTGATCATGCTCTCTATTAGCAACAACCAGGGGTTTCAGAAAAACAGACTTTTTATTTCATGTATGATTTAAATGTTTGACTTACAAAGAAAAAAAGAAACACAATTTGCATTTAAAATTTGTGTGTGATTTCTGATCACGTAATAAAAATGGCCTATGCTGAATGCATTAACTGGACTAAAGGGCTCCATGTTGTAATAATGTGACACCCTGGCTCAATCGTGCCGTCCGGCGTTACGCCACTGCCTCCCACACTCTGTGTTCCCACAGTAATACCAACTGCAGGCTGTGTCTTGATTTTGCTGTGTTCTTTGCATAGCCTGCAGGTGGAGTTGGGGCCTGCAGTCTGGGCGTAACTAGGAGGCGGAGTCCAGGGTATTTAGCTGGGGTTCTGTCACCTGGGAGGGAGCTCTCTCATTTCCAGCCCTGGCCTGACGGCGAGAGGCTGGTAGCTCTCTCATTTCAGCCCTGGCCTGACGGCAAGAGGCTGGTAGCTTGCTCTTCCAGCGGGTGTGGCTGGCGGCCTGCTTGTTGTGTCTTTGCTTGCTTGGTTCACTATAGTTTGTAAATGTTGTAAAATAAATGCGCACATGTGTATATATACCACTAACAGCATATGTCTCCTTATATGTGGTGGCTACCTTGAGCCAGGTGGCCCTCACATATTGATGCCGTTAAATCCGAGAGCTCAAGAAATTTCATCTTTTGTTACACCATCTGGGCTTTACTCGTATGAGTTTCAGACTACGTAATGCCCCTTCGACTTTTCAACGCCTTATGAATAGGGTGGTTGGGGGGTTGGAGGGGTGTGCGGTTTATTTAGATGATGCCGTGTGTTACTCTGATACCTGGTCTACACATCTGGAACACATCCGTGCTTTGTTTGAACGATTGTTGGCGGCAAATCTGACTGTAAATTTGGCAAAGTGCGGATTTGCACAAGCCACTGTAATGTATTTAGGTAAGATTGTAGGACAGGGGGTGGTGCGGCCTGTGAGGGCTAAGGTGCTGGCTATTGACGCATATCCTCCCCTACTACAAAGAAGGAACTCATGCGATTGCTTGGTATGGCGGGTTATTACAGGAACTTTTGTTCCAATTTTTCAACTGTTGTTGCCCCTCTGACCAATTTGCTGAGGAGCTCAGTAAAGTATATGTGGTTGTCTGACTGTCAGGAAGCATTTAACAATGTGAAATTGTTGTTGACCTCTGCTCCTGTTTTGGCTGCGCCTAGACTGGAACAACCGTTTTTGTTGCAGGTTGATGCCAGCCATGTTGGTGCAGGTGCGGTGCTACAGCAGAAGGACAACACAGGTGTTGACCACCCGGTTTGTTTTTTCTCTAGGAAGTTCAATAAACATCGATTTAACTATTCTACGATAGAGAAGGAGGCTTTAGCTTTAATATGGGCTCTCCAACATTTTGATGTTTATGTGGGGGGAGGGGTACATCCTGTGGAAGTGTTTACGGACCATAACCCCCTCACATTCATTCATTCACTCCAGAACTCTAATCCATGCTTGATGCGCTGGGCGTGTTTTTTGCAGCCTTACAGACTCCTCATTCAACACATCCGTGGCCATGAAAATGTCCTGGCTGATGCCCTTTCTCGTGCCCCGGAAGGATGAGTGACTGTTTGTTTGTGCCTGTTTGTCTATCTGTTTGTCTCTCTCATGTCTTGCTCTGTTTCAGCATTCCTGTGTGTCCGGAAACATGGAATGGTGGGATGGTTTAGCGGCGTGGGTGAGACTATGTGGACGGATTCAATTTTAGTTTGGTTTGGCTGTGTAGCCTGTACAGGTGTTCACTTAGGCCTATGAGTGTGTGCACGTGTTTGGTATTTTTGGGTGTATTTTGTATTATTGCTATGTATTGCTGTGTAGGATTTGTGATGTTCTTACACAATAACCCATGTTATGGGTTCCTGTCTTTTGGGGGGGAGTGATGTGACGCCCTGGCTCAATTGTGCCATCCGGCGTTACGCCACTGCCTCCCACACTCTATGTTCCCACAGTAATACCAACTGCAGGCTGTGTCTTGATTTTGCTGTGTTCTTTGCATAGCCTGCAGGTGGAGTTGGGGCCTGCAGTCTGAGCGTAACCAGGAGGTGGAGTCCAGGGTATTTAGCTGGGGTTCTGTCACCTGGGAGGGAGCTCTCTCATTTCAGCCCTGGCCTGACGGCGAGAGGCTGGTAGCTTGCCCTTCCAGCGGGTGTGGCTGGCAGCCTGCTTGTTGTGTCTTTGCTTGCTTGGTTCATTATAGTTTGTAAATGTTGTAAAATAAATGCGCACATGTGTATATATACCACTAACAGCGTATGTCTCCTTATATGTGGTGGCTACCTTGAGCCAGGTGGCCCTCACAATAATAATAATAATAATAATAATAATTATTATTATTATTATTATTATTGGCGGCACGGTGGTGTAGTGGTTAACGCTGTCGCCTCACAGCAAGAAGGTCCGGGTTCGAGCCCTGTGGCCGGCAAGGGCCTTTCTGTGCGGAGTTTGCATGTTCTCCCCGTGTCCGCGTGGGTTTCCTCTGGGTGCTCCGGTTTCCCCCACAGTCCAAAGACATGCAGGTTAGGTTAACTGGTGACTCTAAATTGACCGTAGGTGTGAATGTGAGTGTGAATGGTTGTCTGTGTCTATGTGTCAGCCCTGTGATGACCTGGCGACTTGTCCAGGGTGTACCCCGCCTTTCGCCCGTAGTCAGCGCTGGGATAGGCTCCAGCTTGCCTGCGACCCTGTAGAAGGATAAAGCGGCTAGAGATAATGAGATGAGATTATTATTATGTGGCAGCGGGGGGGTGGTCAAGCGCCGGTCTGTGATGGGAGGGCGGAGTCAGGGAAGGTAAGTGGCAGAATCACTACACCTGATTGCAATTAACCTGTTTGTGTGTGTCTTCCCAGTGACCGCGCCCTATTCAAGGAGCGAGAGCGGAGAGCAGAGGAGCTCATCCCCGAACAAGACGCCAGTCGTGTGTGTGTGTTTGAGGAAACTTGCTCACTGAAAAGTGTGGCAATAAAAGCCCCTATTCCAAAACCTGATCTCTGTCCTGCCATCCTTTGTGCTCCACCCACCCATATGAACTGCTACATATTATTATTATTATTATTATTATTATTATTATTATGACAACATGGAGCCCTTCAGGTAAAAAGGCAAGAGACAGATGTAAGTGTTGAAAGAGTTTATTAATAAGCATGCTAGCAATCAGGTCCAAAATGTCAGACAAAGGCAGAGTCAAGAAACAGGCAATGGTCAAGCAAGGCACAGACAGGATATCAGAAGTAAAGACAAAGGAATAAAATCCAAGAATACAAACGCAAGTCAAAACCAGGAAAGCAGTACAAAATACAAGGCTTGGTAATGTCAGACATAAGTTAAAGAGCATATACTTCACAAATGCTGCTTTTCCACTACCAACGCGGCTGAGTTGGGCTGAGCCGTGCCGTGCTGAGTCGAGCTGAGCGGGGCTGTTGGAGTTGCATTTCGACTACAACCGCGCTGAACCGTGCTGGCTGGAAGTGGGTGGACACATTGGGTGGAGTTAGCGAAAGTGGGTGGACGTCAGGTGATGTCGTTATGCAGCGCAAACAGTGACATCAGTGACCTTTTAAGCGGTAGTTTCACAACCCGGAGAGTAAACAATAAACATGGAGGACATGGAGTCGTTAGTGTTGCTGGTCTTGGTGCTGTGGCTTGTTGTCACCGACAACGCCAACAGATACTGGCAAGAGCGTATAGATGAGGCGAGGCGCATAAGGCTTCATAATTCTCGTAATTCGTAATTCTCCTTCTTCCGGGTTTACGGTGTTTACAGATCCCAGCGTGCTCGCGGGGCGTGTGTGGGCATGTGAGGACACTCCTCACCAATCAGTGCACAGGGGAGTGTCTCCTCACGCCCCTAGCCTCACTCAGCTCGGTTTGGCTCGCTTCAGCCCCACTCCAAAACCGTGCGAGTTTTGGGGGCTGAGCAGGGCTGAAGCGAGCTGAGTCGTGCTGTTCTTAGATAGTCGAAACGCGAGCCGTGTCGGGCTGAAGCGAGCTGAAGTGAGCTGAAAAAGGGTAGTGGAAAAGGGCCAAAAGTCTGTGGGGTACTGCAAGTCCTTATGAGCACATGCTGCGACTGTGCTCTGATCAGGAACAGGTGCATGGCAATTAGTTCTAATGAGCTTGAATGCGGTGCTGCATGCAAGTTGCAATCTGAGGCACGCACTGCATGCTCTGAGCACCAATGTGCACAGATGTGACAATAATAATAATAATAATAATAATAATAATAACAACAACAACAACAACTAGACATAGACTGTGACTGAAGTCACAGTAATTTGTGCTAGCTGACCTTTGTCAACTGAAGGTCAAGGAAAAGTTGCACCCTGCTGTCAGAAAAAAAAAAAAACAGATTGAAAAAAATCATAAAAATTGACAGAGTTATAAGTGATTGAAAAAGTCCAGTTTTTCATGGATCATTCTGGATCAGTGATCTGGATCAGCACCAAAAGTCATCGCAACGTGACTCAGCCCAAAAGTATTGTTCATGTGAAATTTGGTGATGATTGGTTGAAAACAGAGGGAGAAATAGCATCCTAAAAACACTAGGAGAATAATAAATAAATAAATAACAACTCAATAACAACTGTGACTAAAGGCACAGTAATTTGCGCTAGCTGACCTTTGTCAGTTGAAGGTCAAGGAAAAGTTGCGCCCTGCCATCCTGAACCAAAAACAAAACAAAAAAATGACTGAGAAAATCAGCACCAGATCAGCACCAAAGGTAACAGCAACATAATTCAGCCCAGTGGTATTCTTCATGTGAAATTTGGTGATGACTGGTTGAAAACTGAAGGAGAAATAGCGTTGTAAAAAATGTTAGGAGAATAATAAGAATAATGATGTAGAAAGATCCTGAGAGTAACAATTTGCGCTACCGCTACTAATGCAAATTAATAATAAGAACTAGACAGAGACTGTGACTAAAGTGACAGTAATTTGTGCTTGCTGGCCTTTGTCAATTGAAGGTCAAGGAAAAGTTGCACCCTGCTGCCCTGAACTAAATAAATAAATAAATAAATAAATAAAAATGACTGGAAAAATCATGAAAATTGACACTCTAAGTGACTGAAAAAAAAGCCAGTTTTTCATGGATCAGTCCGGATCAGTGATCTGGATCAGCACCAAATATCATAGCAATGTCATTCAGCCCAGTGGTATACTTCATGTGAAATTTGGTGATGATTGGTTGAAAACTGAAGGAGAAATAGCATCCAAAAAAATGTTAGGATAACAATAATAATAATAAGTGGAAGAAAGTATAAAGATCCTGAGTGAGAGTAACAATTTGTGCCAGCGCTGCTTGTACAAATTCTCATCTCATTATCTCTAGCCACTTTTATCCTTCTACAGGGTCGCAGGCAAGCTGGAGCCTATCCCAGCTGACTACGGGCGAAAGGCGGGGTACACCCTGGACAAGTCGCCAGGTCATCACAGGGCTGACACATAGACACAGACAACCATTCACGCTCACATTCACACCTACGGTCAATTTAGAATCACCAGTTAACCTAATCTGCATGTCTTTGGACTGTGGGGGAAACCGGAGCAAACTCCACACAGAAAGGCCCTCGCCGGCCACGGGGCTCGAACCCGGACCTTCTTGCTGTGAGGCGACAGCGCTAACCACTACACCACCGTGCCGCCCACTTGTACAAATTAATAAGAATAATAAAATAGAAAGATCCTGAGTGAAAGTAACAATTTGTGCTATCGCTGCTTGCACAAAATAATAATAATAATAATAATAATAATAATAATATTAACAACAACAACAACAACACAGCTAGTCAAACACAGAGTGATAACACAAATTGAAAAGGTACATTTTAAGATGACTCATACAGTGGTGCTTGAAAGTTTGTGAACCCTGTAGAATTTTCTATATTTCTGCATAAATATGACCTAAAATATCATCAGATTTTCACAAGTCCTAAAAGTAAAGAGAACCCAGTTAAACAAATGAGACAAAAATATTATACTTGGTCATTTATTTATTGAGGAAAATGATCCAATATTACATATCTGTGAGTGGCAAAAGTATGTGAACCTTTAGGATTAGCAGTTAATTTGAAGGTGAAATTAGAGTCCGGTGTTTTCAATCAATGGGATGACAATCAGGTGTGAGAGGGCACCCTGTTTTATTTAAAGAACAGGGCTCTATCAAAGTCTGATCTTCACAACACATGTTTGTGGAAGTGTATCATGGCATGAACAAAGGAGATTTCTGAGGACCTCAGAAAAAGTGCTGTTGATGCTCATCAGGCTGGAAAAGGTTACAAAGCCATCTCGAAAGAGTTTGGACTCCACCAATCCACAGTCAGACAGATTGTGTACAAATGGAGGAAATTCAAGACCATTGTATTGTTACCCTCCCCGGGAGTGGTTGACCAACAAAGATCATTCCAAGAGCAAGGCGTGTAATAGTCAGCAAGGTCACAAAGGACCCCAGGGTAACTTCTAAGCAACTGAAGACTTCTCTCACATTGGCTAATGTTAATGTTCATGAGTCCACCATCAGGAGAACACTGAACAACAATGGTGTGGATGGCAGGGTTGCAAGGAGAAAGCCACTGCTCTCCAAAATGAACATTGCTGCTCATCTGCAGTTTGCTAAAGATCACGTGAACAAGCCAGAAGGCTATTGGAAAAATGTTTTGTGGACGGATGAGACCAAAATAGAACTTTTTGGTTTAAATGAGAAACATTATGTTTGGAGAAAGGATAGCACTGCATTCCAGCATAAGAACCTTATCCCATCTGTGAAACATGGTGGTGGTAGTATCATGGTATGGGCCTGTTTTGCTGAATCTGGGCCAGGATGGCTTGCCCTCATTGATGGAACAATGAATTCTGAATTATACCAGCAAATTCTAAAGGAAAATGTTAGGACATCTGTCCATGAACTGAATCTCAAGAGAAGGTGGGTCATGCAGCAAGACAACGACCCTAAGCACACAAGTCGTTCTACCAAAGAATGGTTAAAGAAGAATAAAGTTCATGTTTTGGAATGGCCAAGTCAAAGTCCTGCCCTTAATCCAATCGAAATGTTGTGGAAGGACCTGAAGTGAGCAGTTCATGTGAGGAAACCCACAGACATCCCAGAGTTGAAGCTGTTCTGTACAGAGGAATGGGCTAAAATTCCTCCAAGCCAGTGTGTAGGACTGCTCAACAGTTACCGGAAACGTTTAGTTGCAGTTATTGCTGCACAAAGAGGTCACACCAGATACTGAAAGCAAAGGTTCACATACTTTTGCCACTCACAGATATGTAATATTGGATCATTTTCCTCAGTAAATAAATGACCAAGTATAATATTTTTGTCTCATTTGTTTAACTGGGTTCTCTTTATATACTTTTAGGACTTGTGTGAAAATCTGATGTTTTAGAACATACTTATGCAGAAATATAGAAGATGAGATCTCTGAGATCTCAGAGAGATCTCCAGTTCAGAATTACAGTGGTGCTTGAAAGTTCACAAACTTTCAAGCACCACTGTAATTCTGAAATGGAGATCTCTCTGAGGTTTTTGGGAGGGAAATTCCATAATTGAGGCGCTACAACACTGAAAGCTCTTCCACCCATGGAGGAAAGCTTATATATATTTGGGCATCATTAATACTCTGCTATCACTTGACCTTATGGGAATAATAATAATTAGTTCAGGCGGCATGGTGGTGTAGTGGTTAGCGCTGTCGCCTCACAGCAAGAAGGTCCGGGTTCGAGCCCCGTGGCCGGCGAGGGCCTTTCTGTGTGGAGTTTGCATGTTCTCCCCGTGTCCGTGTGGGTTTCCTCCGGGTGCTCCGGTTTCCCCCACAGTCCAAAGACATGCAGGTTAGGTTAACTGGTGACTCTAAATTGACCGTAGGTGTGAATGTGAGTGTGAATGGTTGTCTGTGTCTATGTGTCAGCCCTGTGATGACCTGGCGACTTGTCCAGGGTGTACCCCGCCTTTCGCCCGTAGTCAGCTGGGATAGGCTCCAGCTTGCCTGCGACCCTGTAGAACAGGATAAAGCAGCTACAGATAATGAGATGAGATGAGATGAGATGAGATGAGATAATTAGTTCAACTTATATAGCGCCTTTCTCACACCCAAGGTCGTTTTACAATTACAAAAAAAAAAAGTCCACCAAAGTTACACCTCCAGGTCAGGATGTTACACCTCCAGGTCAGGATATAATTCCAGTGGTGTAGCTACCCACAGTCCCACCAAAAGGAGCACAAAAGTAAGTCCCACACCGCTTGCATAGCTGCCACGACGCCACCAGGCAACATCACTCAGAATGCCGCACCATGGATCCACAAAGCGGGCACAGAAGCACCACCAGATAGGGCACTAATATGTTCCAAACCACCTGCACAACCAACACGACGCCACCAGGCAACATTGCTCGGAACACTGCACCAAGCACAGAAGCACTGCCATAGAGAGCGCTGCACAACTCCAATGTTAAAAGAGCAATGAGCTCACTGCAGTCCATAGTGAGGAACACAGGCATCACCCATGGCGGACCAAGGCCTGAAGAAAACTGATGCCCAAAACTGGGTCCGGAGCTACGTCACAACCAGTGGATAAAACATTCAAACAAAGAACATTCAAACAAAGAACAAACATCAAACTATACAAACACAAAAAGAAAAACAAAGGGAGGGAAAAAATAAAAATAAAAAATAAAAACTCCGGTAAGAAGCGGCAGCCAAAATACGCACAGCATACTCTCAACCGGAAATGGGGGAAAAAATGGAAGTAGTGTAAGGGTGTACTGGGTGTTACAATCACAGGTAAAGTGCACACTGATTAAGATTGTCAACAGTGTGAAAGCTCTCCATTCCTGTGATCGACAATTTGGCCAATTATTCCAGCACAACACGGTTCCTTTTAGCAATACAGTACATTATGTTCGTTGTTATTTGTCTATCGCTCACAGAACTTTCTTGTTCTTCATACTTATTTGTTAAAATATGCCCCCAAATATATTTTGGTGGCCCATCCAAGTCAAGTCTATGTGGGAAATTCTGAATGAGAACGATGTTCAATGGATGCTGTATGCATCTTGGAGGTGTAACTTGTTTTGTAAAAAGAAGACAACATGGTGGAATAGCAGCAGACCAACATCCTGAAAAAAAGAGTAAGGGCAGCAGAGATGCAAATCACTTCCGGTCATATCTTTCAGAATAAAATCTGAGTGAAAACAGGATGCAGAGTTTTGTGAGTTGGGGCTTTAAACCTTGAGTTTAAGTGGCAGGCTTTGCATCCAAAATAATTAATCATGTGATCACATAAGTTCAACTAAATCTGTGGGGCGAATTGTGATTCAGATTGTGGATCATGGGATTCTACCCCAAAAGACTGCCATATTATCTCTGGGCCAAAATCACTCACCCCTAAATGTTATTGTCCCTTTATGTTCATTTTATTGACAGGTGACTGTGGCAGCGGGGGTGTGGCCAAGCAGCAGTCTGTGAATGGAGGGCGGGGTTGGGGAAGGTAAGTGGCTAAGTCATTCCACCTGCTGTCAATTAATGTGTGTGTGTGTGTGTGTGTGTGTCTGTTTGTTACAGGGACGGAGCATAAAAGGAGAGAGAGAGCAGAGAAAGGGAGCTCTCTCCCCAACCACAGTGCATGTGAGTGAGTGAGTGAGTGAGCGAGCGAGCGAGCAAGCAAGCAAGCTGAAAAGCCCGAATAAAAGTATTCGTAAAAATATCAACTCTCGCCTGCCGTGCTTCTGTGCTCCGGGGTTTCAGCACCACTGTAACACTTCCTGATGTGGGTGGAGCACAGAAGCATGGCAGGCGAGAGTTGATATTTATACAAATACTTTTATTCAGGCTTTTCAGCTAGCTAGCTAGCTAGCTTGCTTGCTTACTCACTCACTCAAATGCATTGTGGTTGGGGAGAGAGCTCCCTTTCTCTGCTGTCTCTCTCTTTTATGCTCCGTCCCTGTAACAAACAGAGACACACACACACACACACACACACATTAATTGACAGCAGGTGGAATGACTTAGTCACTTACCTTCCCCGACCCCGCCCTCCATTCACAGACTGCTGCTTGGCCACGCCCCCGCTGCCACAGTGACCATTACTTAAAATACAATGAAAAAAAGTTACAGAATCTTTATCTGTAAAGAAGAAAAAAAAGAAAAAAAGCAGGGAAAAAAAACAATTCACGTGGCTTTGTAAATTTGGCACAAATGATGCTGTTTATCAGTATGACATTCCTAACATCTCATGCAAAAAAAGTTTGTGGAAACCTGACTATCACACACACATATGGGCCTTCCCTAAAAAGCTGCCACAAAGTTGGAATCACACAATTGTACACAAAGGTCCATGAAGACAGAGTTTGCTTAGATTCTTCTGACAGAATGAGTGGCCTGCACAGAGCCTTGACCTCAACCCTATCAAACATCTTTGGGATCAACTGGAAGAACGACTGTACCCCAAGCCTCACTAATGCACTCACTCATGCTCTTGTGGCTGAATGGACAAATCCCCATAGTCACACTCTATTATCTAGTGGAAAGCCTTCCCAGAAGAGTTGATTATTATAATGGAATGGGATGTTCAAAAAGCACATACAGATGTGGACAAATTTGGTGGTACCCTTATAGCTTGTTGAAACAATGCTTTTATTCCTTCTGAAAAGTCATGAAATTAAAAGCAATTTTCTCATGTATACTTGCATGCCTTTGGTATGTCATACAGTAAAGCAAAAAAAAAAGTATGAAAAGAAATGATTTATTGTTTATTTTACAAAGATATTCAAAACTAGCATGTTAAAGGCAAAGACTGTAAGACCATCTCCAAGTAGCTTGATGTCCTCGTGACGACAGTTGCAAATATTATTAAGAAGTTTACGTTCCATGGGACTGTAGCCAAGCTTCCTGGATGTGGCTGCAAGAGGAAAATCAACTACAGATTGAACAGAAGGATAGTGCCAATGGTAGAAAAAGAGCCAAGGACAACTTCCAAAGAGATAAGTTGAACTCCAAGTTCAACGTCTGATTGCACTATCAGTCACTTTTTGTGTGACAGTGGGCTCAAAGGAAGGATGCCACTGTTGAAAGAAAAACTTTTAAAAACCCAGACTGAAATTTACTAAAATGCATATTGACAAGCCTCAAGGCTTCTGGGAGCTTGTCCTTTGGACAGATGAGACAAAACTCAAACTTACTGGCAAATCACATCAGCCCTATGTCCACAGAAGAAAATGAAGCTTTCAAAGAAAAGAACACCATACCTACTGTGAAACACGGAGGAGGCTTGGTTATGATTTGGGGCTGCTTTGCTGTGCCTGGCATGGGGTGCCTTGAACCGGTGCAGGGCACAATGAAATCTCAAGACTATCAAAGCATTCTGGAGCAAAACATACAATCCAGTGAAAGCTCTTTCTCAGTCACAGGTCATGGGTCCTCCAACAGGATAAAGACCCAAAACACACATTAAAAAGCACTCAAGAATGGCGAAGAACAAAACACTGGACTATTCCAGTGGACTAACTATAACTAGTTAGGTTAACGTGGGGCGGCCTTGGGCTGAAGTGCCCTTGAGCAAGGTACCTAACCCCTGACTGCTCCCCGGGCACTCTAGTGTGGCTGCCCACTGCTCTGGGTGTGTGTGCATGTGTTCACTGCTTCATATGGGTTAAATGCAGAGGATGAATTTCACTGTGCTTTAAGTGTGCATGTGACAAATAAAGGTTTATTATTATTATTATTATTCTGAAGTGGCCTTCTATGAGCCCTGATCTGAATCCTATCAAACATTTCTGGAAAGAGCTGAAACATACAGTGTGGAGAAGGCACCCTTCAAACCTGAGAAAGCTACAGCAGTTTGCTCAGGAAGAGTCAGCCAAACTACTGTATCTGTTGGCAGAGGCATAAGTCTCACTGAGAGCTACAGAGATCACTTGTTAGCAGTGATTGCTGCTAAAGGTTATGCAACAAAATATTAAGTTAAGGGTACCATTATTATTGTCCATGCCATTTTCATTTGTTTTGTTATGTAAAATATTCAGTTGAATCAAAAATCAAAAGGAAAGTCTGATTTGTATTAAACATGGAATAAACAATGACTGATTCCATTAACTTCAGACATAGCCATGGGTTCTTTTTAGCATGGAAGGGTAACAACAAATTTGTCCACGCCTGTATCAGTGTTATGGTCAGGTGTCGACAAACTTTTGGCTATATCATGTATACTGAGTATTTTCAAAATTCTAAATGCACTGCAAAAGAAAGCCTTGCTCAGGAAAACCTAGTAAAAGCACTACAACATTTCACAAGTAGTTGACATAAAATAACACAAGTAACTGAGAGAATAAGAGGTTTAAAATTTTGCTTCATAGTGTCTTGTTAAATTTAATAAAGTGGACAAGTCTCCCACCTAACGTCTACGGCGTCTTCCATGACCGTCATATCTGTCTTACATTTGGCAGAGGGGTTGATGGCCAGCTCAGCAGGTGGAATGACAAAGCTTTTGCTCAGTGGCAGCCACATTCCTTCTCCCAGAGTGTATGTGAACCTGAATCAAAGGAGATACAAGTATCAGACTGTGTGACAAAAATAAATTAATCTGTAACTCAACACTGTCTTCCCCTGTGTATCTACAAATGGTAGAATGATAACACACACCATATTTACATTGACTTAAACTACATTATGAAAACTTGTGTTGGTAAGTATCAGGGAATTTAAAATACAAGTAAAATTTATTTTTATATGATTTATAATCCAAAAATATCAGTTACTCGAACAAGTTAATGATAAGGAAACTGTAGATGATGGCAGCAATGAGCATAGACATGAACACCCACAGGTGGGGAA